>NC_132928.1:25717888-26042173 GCF_047675955.1 Chlorocebus sabaeus | reverse complement strand
CCTACATATACAACCTGGCTAGGCAAGACCCTCCCTGGAGAGAGGAAAGGAAACGATGACTGAATATCCGCTTTCCCAGGCAGGAAAGAGGGAAATGGACAGAAACCCTCAGATAGTCATATTGTTTCCCCATCATAATTGCTGTCACACCAGGGAGATCTTCCAGATCACTCAAAGCCCCAACTGGGCAGAACAATTTTTGGACAAAGTGACCATATATCTTATATACTATTGCAGTCAGCCCTGATTCAAATATTTTGTCCCAATTCCAAGCTACAATGGTCTACCATTAGTCAATTGCCCCAGTTTTGAGTTGGAAAGATATGGTCAGCTTATCCCTGACCCACCCTTCTTGCTAGTGTATTCTGACTGGATTAAATACTTATCATATGCTGTTGATTCCATTAATGTCTGCTTGGTCACCTAGAGATTCTAGGTTCCTGGAGCCCCCAAACTGGGTCTATCCTCATTTTGTCCTAAGCCTCATGAATAGGTCTATATTAACTAAAACTACATAACAATCACCTTGAATATTAATGACTTAAAACAACAATAATCATGGACTGTCTCACATTGTTTCTATGGATCAGGAATTGGAGTGGCTTGGCTGGGTGGTTCTGGTTTGGTCTTTCTCACGAAGATGTAGTGAAAATGTCAGCCAAAACTGCAGTGTCTGAAAGTTTGACTGGGGCTGGAGAATCTACTTCCAAGGCTGCCTACTCACATGGCTGGCAAGTTGGCAGTGGCTGTTGGGAGAAGGCTTTGGTTCCTCTTCAAGTGTATCTTTCCATGTGGCATGGGCCTCCTTGTAACATAGTGGCTGGGTTCCAAAGGTGAGCGTCTGGGGACAGAGCCAGCCAGCCAGAAGCTGAGCCCTTTTTTATGACCTAAGAGAATGTAAACCCTGCCTCTGAGTGGGAGGAGTATCAGTTACAAGAAGAGCAGGTCGGTTGGGATAAGTGTGTCGGTGTGACCATCTTAGGAAAATACAGAATGCCACAAGGTCTCTGATGCTTTTGAGCCCATAACAAATTCTCTTTGGTCAACTTAGTATTTGCTGACACCTGGCGATGAAACTGCCATATCACAGAGGTCCTGAGATAGAGAGGAAAATAATTCAGCGTTCCAATTCTTTGCTCTGTATTTACACCCTTTGCCATGAAATTTTATAATGCCTTCCTACCTGACACTGGCCAGCAACTTGACTTGCCTTGACCAGTGGGATGTCAACAGATGTGAGTCAGGCAGAGGCCTTAAAAAGTGCTTGCATATTTTTTCCTGGACTACACTTCTGCCTGGCCATGCAAAATACATCCAGGATAGCTGACTTACCTATTATCCCAGCTGACCCACAAACATGTGAGCAAGGCCAGGGGAGATGAAAAGAACCACCCAGCAACCTGTAGGTTTGTGTCCAAATAAACACTTACGGTTTCAAGCCCCTGAGTTTGGGGGTTGGTCAGTTACGCTGTGCTTTGAGTTGATCACTACCTGATACAGCCCTTTTTTCATGCTAACAGGGGAGGCACCTCGTGAGCTGGGAACCAGGGACCTGTGTTTTAGTTCTGGCTCAGCATCTGTGGTGGATAGAATAATGCACCCCCATCCCCACCCCGCCCCACAAAGATGTCTACATTCTAATCCCCCAAACCTGTAAACATGTTATCTAACACAGCAAAAGAGATGTTATAGATGTGATGAAGGATCCTGAGATGGAGATATTATCCTGGATTATCCAGGTGAGCCCAGTGTAATTGCAATGACCTTTACAAGACGAAGACAAGAGGGTCAAAGTCAGAGAGGAGGTGTGGTGAAGGAAGCAGAGGTTGGAGTGATGCACTGAAGATGGAGGATGGGGCCATAAGCCAAGGAATGCAGCAAGTAGCCTCTAAAAGCTGGAAAAGACCAGGAAACAGCTTCTCCCCTAGAGCCTCCATAAGAAACTCAGCTCTTTATTTCGTCCTGTGAGACACGTTTTGGACTTCTGACCTCCAGAACTATAAGAGAATACCTCTGTCTTGTTTTAAGCCACTAAGCTTGTGGTAATTTGTTACAGGAGCAATAAGAAATGAATGTAGTATCTAAGGACTCTGTGACTGAGAAGCTGTCAGTGAGCACTGTGTGCCCCACTTATTCCTTCTAGAAAATGGGGATATGTGGTAAATTGAAGAGGGCCCACAATGTTTGCTATTCCTTCTTTTGAGATCTGGGTTGGCTTTAGTGGCTTGCTTAACCAGTGGAATGTGGCACTTGTGATATTCTGGAACTTTCAAGGTGTGTAATAAGAAAGCTTGCAGCTTCCTTCCAGGTGGCTCTAAACACTCTCTGAGAGCCCTGGGCCTCTCTGTAAGAAGTCTGACTACCCTGAGACTGCCGTGCTGGAGTGTGCACTCTGGTCAGTAGTCTCTGCTGAGCCCAGCCTCCCAGCCAGCCTGCCAAGGTGCCAGACATGTGGGTGAGGCTGTCTTGCACCCTCCTGATCAGCCCATCACCGGCTGAATACCGAAGTGACCTCAGGAAAAAACACATGGAACAGAAGAACCACCAAGCCAAGCCCTGCCCGAATTTCTGACCCACAAAATCTCAAGATGTAATAAAGTGGTTTGTTATTTTAAGCCACTAACTTTTGAGATGGTGTCTTATGCAGCAACACTTAGCTGGCACCGTTTATTAATACATTCTTTTCCCCTCTTATAGACTAGTTAGGAGTCTCTAGTGAACAGCTTAGGTAAAAGAACTCGGAAAGTGAAAAGTTAAATTATCTTCACACAAGAGCAAAACAACTGGTATGAAGGAGGACAGGCAATGCCCCTTAAGTAGGTGGTGTTGAGAACAAGACACTATGAAAATGAGAAAACTTAGGCTCAGAAAGAGCATGCTATAGACTGAATAGTGCCCCTCCTCCCCTCAAATTCATATGTTGAATCCCTAACTCCCAATGTGACTGTATTTGGAGATGAGGCTTTTAGGAGGTAATGAAAGTTAAATAAGGTAATAAGGGTAGGGTCCTAATCTGATGGTATCAGTGAACTCATAAGAAGAGGAAAAAAAAGAAGTGAGAAGGTGGCTGTCTGCAAGCCAGGAAGAGAGTCCTCGCCAGAACTCCACTATGCTGGACCCTGATCTTGGACTTCCAGTCTCCAGAACTGTGACAAAATAAATGACTGCTGTTTAAGCCATCCGGGCTATGATATTCTCTTTCAATAACCCCAGCTAAGTTAGATTACCTAAGGTCCCACTGGCAGTAAGCAGGCCTGGGGCCTGAGGGCAGTTTGCTTTCCTAACTCCTGGTCCATTGTTTTTTCTGCTGTCTCCACTGTCTCTGAGAAGATCCTCACTACCCAGTGTCCTCTGGGTATCCTGTTGGCAAGTTTCTTTAACTAAACTGCTGCACAAAGGACAGGACAATTGGAGAAGTCAGCCCTATTTTAAGCCAGGTCTGTCTTCCAAGCAGCTAGTTATCCTTGTTCAATCTTTCACCAAAACTTCTACCCCCTGGAGAGTCACGGAACCCCTCAGTCCCTTCAGACTCTTCAGGGAGATCTGAAGAGCAAAACTTTGAACAGGTGTCCACAGATGGACTGGACAGAGAGCCAGGCTATCACCCAGGTGGAATAGCCAGGTAATAGGTTGGCTCTCTTCCTTTGTGTATCATTCCTTCCACTGGCTTCTGGAAACAGGGTAGCCTTGGCATCTTCCCTTGAAGCCGTGATTCAGGGCTCTGTCCACCCTACTGTTTTCCTGGAAGCTGGTGTGTTCAGTGTGAAGTTTGGTGGGGTTAGATAGAGTGGAGAGTATGGTTCCTCAGAAGGTTTGTAAATTAGTCTAGAATTGGATTTGGGCTGGGACACGGAGAAGGAAGCAAGCTCCCTCCTTTATTTAGAGGAAGTTGTGGGTGCAGTCCCAACCTTCCAACTCACTTATTCCAACTTCCCTTTTCCACCAGCTTTTTGCAGCCATGACCTCCATGTAGCTACTCCAATTTCCCTTTTCCACCAGTTTTTTGCAACCATGACCTCCATGTCTGTATTTGCCAAACATAGGAACAGCATCTCCATTTTCAACAATGGAATTTTCTACCTTTTCCTAAAGATACCATCTACAATTTTAAAATATATTTTCTTCCTCCTCTCATTTCACACACTACTCCCGTTATCTCCCTAGCTTTCTCTATGTTATGCATCTCTTTGCATTCTCTCTAGGAAATAGTGGAGTGTAGGTGTTAACATGTGGGCTCTGGAGTCAGATGGACCTGGGTCTAAATCCCAGCCTACTTTTTAACAGCTATACAACTTTAGTTGAGTTACTTAGCCTCTGTGTGCCTTGGCTTTCTTTTCTGAAAAATGAAACTAATAATTGTCCCTACCTCACAAGGCTGTTAAGGGAATTATAGAAGACAGACTACACCACATCAAGGGCCTGACATATAGTAATTGCTGGAAAATGTTAGACATTGCTATTTAAACTCTCATTGCCTGGCTGGGTGCGTTGGCTCACAACTGTAATCCCAGTACTTTGGGAGGCTGAGGCAGGAGGATCACTTGAGCCTAGGAGTTTGAGACCAGCCTGGGCAACATGGTGAGACCCTGTCTCTAAAAAAAATTAAAAGAAAAATTAGCCAGGTATGGTAGTGTGTGCACCTGTAGTCCCAGCTACTCAGGAGACTGAGGAGGGAGGATCACTTGAGCCCAGAGGGTTAAGGTTGCAGTGATCTGTGATCACACCACTGTACTCCAGCCTAGGTGACAGAGGGAGCCCCTCTCTTAAAAAAGAAGAAAAAAATAAAGAGCCTGTGTCATTGCCTGATTAGGTCTGATCATTACACAACTGACTCCTTCTCTGTTTCTTTATCTAAAAGACAAAAAGCTGGGGAGAAAGGGAGACAGAAACGAATGCCCAGACCCAAGGTGTTTCTATTCTCCATTCCCCCAAGGTCAGAGGTGATAGGCTAATGAGTTCAGAAATATTCCTGAATTTGACAAGAAACCCTGAGACTGGGGATGAGTAGTCATCCTCTCTGTTCTGTCCATTCTTCTGCACTAGCCTGTCTCCTGCTGGAAGAGTAGACCCTCTCCACTTGAGGATTAGGGAAGTCCCCAGTTTCCCCTGGGGCATGAGCCGGTGTTTATGCTCCAGATGATCTGGTAATGTTCCTCCTGCAGCCAAAGCCCTCTTCTCCTTACTGAGGTGTTGAGACAGTGAACAAACAGCCAGGGCCCGCTCTTCCCCAGCAAGCATATTTTCTAAATCTGTGCACAGCCTGTCCCAGTGGGAGGCCCCTGATGGCAGAAGGTTCCATAGCTCCACCTCACAAATTAGGGAGGGTGCAGGGGGTGGTGGGGCAGGACTCATCGGGGTGAGGCGGCTGTTCCAGACATCAAGGCGGCAGGGCGCTAAATACACAAAGGTCAAGGGAGCCTGTGTCTGGAGTCTCTGCTGGGCCCCCCCTACCAGCAGGCACCAGAACACGCTGCATTCATGACCCATTACACCAACAGAAGTGGCAACAACTGCAGAATTGCAAAATATTTTCCATCCCCAGTCCCTATTCTGGTAACTTCTTTCTTCATTGCTCATTCTGCCAAGTTTTCCATATTTGCCTGAGATGAATGAATGGCTAGATTCAAGGGATTTTTTTTCAGTGAAATGTTTAGAAAATGACTACTGGCGCTACAGTGACTTTCTTTCTCCTGGTTTGTTTGTTGGTTTGTTTGTTTTTTAAGGGAGTGGACTTGGATTTTTTTTTTCCCTTCTTTTTAAAGACACCTAAAGACTCAAGTTTGTTGTACAATAACCTCTTGTCTTATATATATTCCAAAAGTCCCAGGTTTTTTTAAGGCCAGTTTGTTTTATCTATACATATACATGATTTTAAATATATGGATTTTGGTTCACAATTTATGTATGTAAGAAATGTGGCTTTCCTTTGTTTTCTTTAAGAGATTAAATTTTTATGAACATATTCAGACTGGAAAACTAACATAACACACAAAAAAAAGAAAAAAAAGACAAAAATCAAAGAAAAAGTAAAATACATAGAAATTCAATTTTTATTTTGACTTTTCAGTCTTTTAGGCTGGCAGAATCTTTGTCTTGGTCAACTCACAAATCAACCCCCTTTTCCCCAGGGTCGTGTCTAATTTATAGGGTGGGATGAGTCCAGGTCTTGGAACTCAGTGTCACCTGTTACAGAGGCATCCTCTGAGACCTCCATCGCTCTGCCTCATCCTGGCTGGTGGCTTTATCAGATGGGAAAAGATGATCCTTGTCCCTGCCCCATGGACCCTTCAGGTTAGTGGCTCTCCCTGTCACTTCTCTGCTACTCAGCAAAGACTCTGGAGCTTCACCACACACTGGAATAAACAGATTATGTATGAGGAAATCATCTGCTTCCTCCCATAGTGTATTACCTGCCTGGGAACTTCACGCAGCACTTCTTCTCTGAGAGCTTGTTGCCCCATGGGGCTGTCCAGATATAGAAGGCAGAGATCCCCCTGTTCTTGGATCCCTCTTCTCTCCTGGCATTTAGTCCCACTCTGGGGCTCAGTTTGGTCCATGAATGAAGAAATGAAGTGCAGGGCTCACTTCTCTAAAACTCACCAATGTCTGTGTTCTCTTGTTCTCCTTCACCCTGTACACCTGAGTTAGGAGATGTCAATCATGCAAGGGGAGGAGGCCTTACGATACTCTTCTCCCAAATCTTTTACCTAATCTATATTCTCTAGTCAAGGGAATGAAAGCTGGGTGCAGCGATTTTTTTCTCTGCTAATATAGCCCTGTCCTGAGGCTTTGGGAAGCATGAGCAAAAGAGGAGGGAATTCTGGTGAGGAATGTAAGTTAGCACTTCAGAAAAATTTCCTGCCCCTCCTAAAGACCCACAGCCTTTTAATATGGTGAACACATGTCCAGTGTTTTCTATAACAGTCCCCAAAAGGAATAATTTTATTCTTTTAAAGGAGATCCTCTACTAAATCGCCAGCTAAATGTGTTTCAGCTTGCATCCTCTGGCGAGGCTTTTCATAAAGAAACATGAAAAAGTGCAAGTGGAGAGAGGTGGGAGGGCTTTGAGCCCTGCCACTGTCACTCCCATGTGGGATGCATCACAGCAAAGGGTACGTCACCAGGTCCCGCCATGCTGACCAGAACAGGCATTTCTCAGAAACTCCCTTCAGAGGAAGGAGGAGCGTGCCTGAACTTCCTTGAGGGACAATGGAAGTGTTCCTGGGCTCCCCTGTCCTGCCAAGGCAGCTGGCCCCTCAGCGAGAGAATTGTGGAATCCTATCTGCTTCAAAGACTCTCAAATGATCGCACAAGCCTATTATACCTGAACTGGGAACAGCGACAATGATGCCTTTCACCCCTCCCTCATTTTGTCCTAGTTCATGTCATCCCCTACCCCCCACGGGTAGCATCCCTGTCTTTCCTACTCTGAAATAGTTTATTAATCAGGGTTTGCTTTGCCTGGTGGGGTGTTCTTAAAGCAGCCAAGGTTAGTCCTGTGTGTTTGCATCCCGATGCTCTTCTCACCCCACACACCGCCACCGCCTATAGGTTGTCCCAGCAACTCCCATGACTTCAGCTACCACCAGCCTACAGATGAGCCAGAGCTCTGTCTCCAGCCTACCCTTCTCACCTAAACTCCACACTGGTACACCCACCTGCCTGCTACACATTTCCACTTGGATGTCAAATTTGAAACACCTCGGGCAGCCACGGTGGCTCACACCTGTAATCCCAGCAGTTTGGGAGGCCGAGACAGGAAGATCACCTGAGGTCAGGAGTCCAAGACCAGCCTGGCCAACATGGCAAAACCCTGTCTCTACTAATAATACAAACAAATAAACCAGGCATGGTGGCACATGCCTGTAATCCCAGCTATTGGGAGACTGAGGCAGGAGAATCCCTTGCACCTAGGAGGCAGAGGTTGCAGTGAGATGAGATGGCACCACTGCACTCCAGCCTGGGCGACAAGAGTGAAACTCTGTCTCAAAAAAAATTTTTTTTTTGAAACACCTCAAATTCAACTTGTCCAAAAGTGAACTCGCTAATGTCCCCCTTACCAGGTTCTCCTTGTAGTCCATATCTCAGTGTGTCACACTTGACAGTGGTTTCACCATCAGTGGATAGGCTTGGATTGGGGGCAGTGTCTATGAATCTCCTGAAATCGCATGTGAGATTTTGTGTGTGTATTCATTTTCTTCCTGCAGACAGGGATGGTAGCTTTGTCAGATCCTGTCTGAGAAACAAAATGACCCCTGAGCTACAGTCAAGCCCCTGTGTATTTCTCTGTTTTCTAACTTCTGGCAGTCTTTTCCCTGTCCTTACCCCCCCGCCCCTCATGAACTTATGCTCCATGGGCACTGACTGCCTCTTGTGGTTTCCGGAAATTGACACTGATTTAATGCATGCTGATCCTTCCACCTAAAAGGTGTTCGCACCCGTTTTGCATGAAACCTTCAGGTATCACCTCCTCTGGGAAGCCTACCCTGGCCCTGGCTGACCCAGGTGGAGTAGATTAGCCTCTCCCTAGAGCTCTCACATTCATATACCACCCATCAGACTAGAGGGCAGCCTCTTGTAGATTTTAATAAAATGCAGATGTTCCAGCCCTGCCTCCACCCTAGTTAATGAAAACTGTGAGGGAGTGAAGCCCCAGGGGACACTGCGGCACACCCTGCACAGAGAACTACAGTTGTAGAGATGTTCTTTGTGTTCATATTTCTTTGATGCAATAGATGATGAACTCCTTGAGAGTAGGGATCTTGTCTCAGTCAACCCTCTAATCCTTACGGCACTCAGGACAATGCCAAGGAATAATACTATGAGTGAACCCTGAGGCAGCGTTTTCTATGTGCCAGGCTCTCTCCTAGGAGATTTACATGTATTTGTGCGTTCAGTATCCTCACAGTTTCCCCAGGAGGTGTACTATCAGTCCCATTTATAGATGAGGAAATGTTTGATGAATGAATGAGTAAGGGAACAATACTTGCTAGAGAGCTGATTGTTTGAGGAAAATCTGAATTGGATTCATTTCATAACATGACTTTATCTGTTGAATATATTCAGATTTTTCAGTTAGTGAGTGTAACATAGGTTACTAGCTGTGTCCTAAAATATGCCTTCTTCTGCCTTCTCAGGATAAAAACTACATTTCCCAGCCTATCTTGGGGTTAGGTGTGGACATTGGAGTAAGTGGCCAACAGGATATATACAGTGGTGGTCTTTGCTACTTCTGACAACCCTTCCCTTCCTGCCAGCTGGAAAGTTGGTATGGGGATGTGCCCTCTTGGGCCATGCAAACCAAGAGTCAGCTAGAAAAGAGGGGAGGATGAGGTAGAAAGCACCTTAGCACTTGCTGACTCTATGGAGCCAAACACTGTGGTGCTTTGCCATGCTTTTTATACCAGCAACAAATAAACTGCTTTGCTTAAAGCATTTGTATTTGTGGTTTCTGTCACAGCACATGAACTTATATCCTAATGAATACAGTAGGTTTTAGTAAAAGTGTTTCATATGCCCAGGACCTTACTGGCTCTTTGGGACATAAGAGAGAGACATGCATAGGACTCTGTCCCTACCTTAGGACCTTGCATGGTGAGTGTGAAGACAAACAAATGGAGGACAGACCAAGGTAGCAGCAGAGGCTTGACTCTTCAGCTCAGACTCTACACCCCCAGAGCACAGGGCTGAGAAGTGTCTCATTCTGCTCTGACTGTATCCAGGGAGACCTTCTCAAGCGGTGCCAGAACCAGATGGGCACTGTGAGAAATCCACCCAGGAAGCCCCGGGACAGGCTAGCCTGAGCTGGCTCCTTGCCCAAAATGGGGTAAACAGTGGTATAAGACAGCAGTGGAGAGGGCCAGCAGGGATGGCATTCTTGTTTCCTGCTTCCTCCTCCTCCTGGCCACCAGCCCCAGGATGCAGCCTCCAGCTACTATCTGCTCTCCTGGGAGGACAGTGATCAGGAGGGCACTTTAAATAACCAGGTTGTTATTATGAAGCATAGGAGGCAGGTGATCATGCCCATTCACAGTTAACACTAAGCTGAAAGAGACCACTGCCTCTTACCTCTGTCCATTTAATGGAATTAATGGATTTAATGGAAGTAATGGCGGGACCACTTGTAGACTATAGGGCAGCCTCTTGTCCTTCCAATGAACATCTGGGAACTCCCAGCCAGATGTTCATTGGAAGGACAAGTGGGGTTCAGGAAACAGTGATAAAGATCAGCAGGAAGGATCCCAAACGATACCACAACCGCGGCCCCTGGGGGACTCCCACCCTCACTCTCTTTTTCAGGGACCACCTCCTCCAGAAGTCTTTCCAGAAATTGCCTGCTGTGTCTCCTCTCTGAGCTTCCCACGGCTCTCAGACATTCACACATAGCAGGCTTTCCCTTCCAGACTCCTTCTCTCTTCCTAGTCTGTGAGTCCCAGCTTCCCCGGGGAGCTGTGAGCCTCATCTATCCCAGACTGCCCATAGGAGCAGGCAACCCCCTGGGCTCAAGAGATTTAGGACATCCTGACTGTTCCACTTGCTGGTGAGTTAACAAATCCTCCTTTCCCCAGTGAAATAATCTCCCACCATCCGTGTGAATACTTTGCCCTTACTTTTATTTATTTATTTTTTTTCTGAGATGGAGTCTCACTCTGTCGCCCAGGCTGGAGTGCAGTGACGTGATCTTGGCACACTGCAACCTTCACCTCCCAAGTTCAAGCAGTTCTCCTGCCTCAGCTTCCTGAGTAGCTGGGATTACAGGTGTCCACCACTACACCCGGCTAATTTTTGTATTTTTAGTAGAGACAGGATTTCCTCATGTTGGCCAGGCTGATCTCAAACTCTTAACCTCAGGTGATCTGCCCACTTCGGCCTCCCAAAGTGCTGGGATTACAGGTGTGAGCCACTGCGCCGCCCCTACCCTTATATTTTTATGTAGATATTAGGATTGTCTCAGCAATGTTTTCCAGAGAAAACACATTGAAAGAGCTTGGCAGGGGCCCTGACCTCTGCACCTACACTTACTGGACTCAAACCCCAGCTCTGCCACTTACAAACTGTAACTTTCTAGGCAAATTCCTTGACCTTTCTTCTGTACCTCAGTGTCCTCGTCCGTAAAATGGAGATAATAACAGCCTCTACGTCAGTGAGCCTGTGTGAGGAGTGAACGAGTTCATGCATGTGTCGTGGTTGGAACAGTGCCTGCCAAACAGCAGCCACTCTTATTAATTAAATTCACTTGAGTCTCACAGAATCTCACTGGATTCTCACGACACTGGGGAGTAGGCAAAAATAACTCAGGCTGGGCGCGGTGGCTCATGCCTGTAATCCCAGCACTTTGGGAGGCCCAGGCAGGCGGATCACAAGGTCAAGAATTTGAGACCAGGCTGGCCAACATGGTGAAACCCTGTTTTTACTAAAAATACAAAATTAGTTGGGCGTGGTGGCACGCGCCTGTAATCTCAGCTACTCAGGAGGCTGAGGCAGGAGAATGGCTTGAACCCGGGAGACGGGAGGTTGCGGTGAGCCGAGATCACACCATTGCACTCCAGCCTGGGCGACAGAGCGAGACTGTGTCTCAAATGAATAAATAAATAAATAAATAAATAAATAAGTCTTCACAGAAGAGGAAACCAGGCTCAGAGAAATGAAGTAACTTGCCTTAGGCAACACAGCTAATAAGTAACCACGTGGTTCCTCAAAGCTGAGATTCTGAGCCCCGAAGACGTGGCATGTGGAAGCCCTGAACGCTGGCCTCCCTGCCATCCCTCCATCTCCCCCTCCCCTGGCATTCCTGTGGCCTCCCCACACATTCCTGAAGCCTTCCAATAACGGTCGACGTTCCCACCCCAAACCCACCGCGGGTGGGGAAGTGGTACCCACCTCACCACACTCCTGCCTGCCTGGTCTTGGGCAGCGAGCCCAGCGCGAGCCACACGGCTCCAGCGGCAGTGTGGGTGGGCACCACGAGCGGAAGGGCCACAGCCCTCATCTGCGTCTCAGGGTCCGCCTGCACAGGATCCTGTAGATTATCTTCTGGCCTCAACCTGCGGGGCTTTGCTGGCATGGCTCCTGGCCCAGGACAGCAGAGCCTTGTCAGAGAGAACGCACAGACCCCACGGCTCTGCCGCTAAGACAGCGTGGCAGAGCAGACATGCCAGGAAGGGGGCTAGGTAGGGGTCCTTGGACAGGGGTCTTTGTACAGAGAGGGGTGAGCAGGTCACGGTCTGCACGGGAGCCAGATGTTACCTGAGAGGCAGAATGAGGTTGCATGGAATATTTGGGTGGGGTCCTAGGCAGGGCTGGCCTGTATAGAGAGACACCAGCAGCCCCTGATGTGTTGACATGAATGGACGTGATGTGGAGTGTGATCCCTTCAGGGTGTTCTGGGCTTTCCAGCTCACACAGTCCCTTCACAGATGCCTCATCAGGTCTCATAACCACCTTCTGGGTTGGTATCGTTGTTGTCTCTATTTACAGATGAGGAACCAAACTCAGAGGTCCTGACTTCAATTCAGAGGTCTTGCTACTTGACCTCACCATTTAGACAGACACAGGCCCAAGCCCGGGAGAGCAGGCAGGCCCCAGCGCATGCAGGAAGGGAGCTGGTGGGGCGCAGGCTGGGGCGGGAGGGCAGGCGCCACTCCGGGCTGCTGATTGTTGCCAGGTGGGAACAAAGCCTCTGGATTGTGAGGACTTTGGGTTTTTCCAGAGAAGCTGGAAATCTGGATTTTTAAAAGATGAAATCTCCCATTCTTGAATGTTGACAACTAATTTAGTTTATTTTAAAATGTCTAGTGGGCTAAACAAAACACATTTTGGGGCTGGTCTGGGCTCCAGGCTGCCAGTTTGCAGATTTGGGCCTTACATTGCCTCCACGATGCCAACAAAGCCCAGATAAAGCCTTCTCCACCCCAACTGAATTTAAAAATTCAGGCTTTCCAGCGGTGACGACCTACCCACACGAGAACATGCCTCTCACAAAGGATCTCCTTCATCCCTCCCCAGAAGAGGAGAAGAGGAAACACAAGAAGAAACGCCTGGTGCAGAGCCCCAATTCCTACTTCAGGGATGTGAAATGCCCAGGATGCTATAAAGTCACCACAGTCTTTAGCCATGCACAAACGGTAGTTTTGTGTGTTGGCTGCTCCACTGTCCTCTGCCAGCCTACAGGAGGAAAAGCAAGGCTTACAGAAGGATGTTCCTTTAGGAGGAAGCAGCACTAAAAGCACTCTGCATCAAGATGAGTGGGAAACCATCTCGATAAACACATTTTGGATTAAAAAAAAAAAATTCAAATGCCCCTGGGGTGGGTCAACACAATAAGATTTATTGAGCACCTATATATCAGACTTGGTTTTGGTAATATGAGATATAACCCAACAGAAACAGACAAAGCCCTGGCCTCATGGAGCTGTTATTCTAATTAGAGGACATAACACAAAGGTTAATTTATAAAATATATAATGTGTTAATAATCACTGCTAGGGAGAAAATAAAGCCAAAAGGGGGTTAAGAAGTTTTGTGTGAGTATTGCAATTTCAGGTAGGGTGGCCAGAGACAGCCTTGCTGAGAAGGTGAAATGTGATAAAGCCCTGAAGGATCTTAGGAAGAACACCCAGAAAGAGGGAGTAGGGGATACTAGGTTGGTGCAAAAGTAATTGCGGGGTTTTGCCATTACTTTCAAGGGCAAAAAACTGCAATTACTTTTGCAACTAACCTAACACGAAGACCCTGAGGCCCAAAGCGGGGTGCTGGATTGGTTGAGAAACAGGAAGGGAGTGAGAGGCTCTGGGTGAATGAAGGGTGAGTAATAGGATTAATAGTCAGAGAGGTAAGAGTGGGGAGGGGGAAGCCAAAGGGCCCAGAGCCTGGGTTTTCCTCTGAGATTGGAAGCCACTGGAGTAACAGCATTGTTCTTGCTGCTGTGTTGAGACTGAAATGAAGAGAAGCAAGAGAGGAAGAGGGGAAATGCTTTGAGAGACTATTGCAACAATAGTGGCTGGGACTAGGGTGGTGGCTATGAAGGTAGTGAGAAGTGATCAGAATCTGGATGTAGTTTGCGGGTAAACCCAGTGGTGTGCTGGCAAAGGTTTAACAACTGGTTCTTGGGAATGGGGGGTGGCTGACTTCTGTGATGTAAATATTCCTATCATGGCTGATTTCAAGCTACCAACAGGATGTCAATCAGCTGGACGAGATTTCTAAAACTTGTAACTGTTGGCTCTTGGGAGTCAATATAGGCCAGTTTCAGCACACCACTGAGTAGGTATAACAGGATTTGCTGATGTGAGAGATGAGAGGAAGAGACCAAAGATGACTCCAAGATTTGGGCAATTGATAAAATGAAGTTGCCATTTATTTAGATGGGGAAGAATATAATGGGATTAGGTCTGGAGGAAAATATCAGAGATTTCAGTTTGGACATTACAAGTTTGAGAAATCCTTTATATTTTTTAACTTTAGACTTCACAAGACATTACTGTTACTGTTTTATATAGTGGATGGTCATTTTGATTACCCACACATTTGCCACTTTATTGCTTTTCATTCTTTCTTACCTCTCAGACTTTCCAACCCAGATCATTTCCCTTCTGCTCGAAGAATAGAATTTCCTTTAGTGGGAATCAGCTGGTAGCAAATAAATCTCTTTTTTTTTTTAATTGTTTTTCCACTTTATTTTTATCATCTGAAAGCATCTGTATTTCACTCTCACTGTTGAAATGTATTTTTACTGAGAAAAGAATTTTAAGTGGGCAGTTATTTTCCTTCAACATATTAAAAATTTGTTTAGGGCGGGCGCAGTGGCTCACGCCGTAATCCCAGCACTTTGGGAAGTCGAGGTGCGCAGATCAGCTGAGGTCAGGAGTTCGAGACCAGCCTGGCCAACTTGGAGAAACTCCGTCTCTACTAAAAATACAGAACTAGCCAGGCGTGGTGGCAGGTGCCTGTAATCCCAGCTACTCGGGAGATTGAGGCAGGAGAATCGCTTGAACCAGGGAGGCAGAGGTTGCAGTGAGCCTAGATTGCGCCACTGCACTCCAGCCTGGGCGACAAGAAACAAGAGCAAAACTCTGTCTCAAACAAACAAACAAAAAACAAACAAAAAATATTTTGTTTAAGATAATCTATCTTTAATATTGTTTTTGTGTTTGGATTTACGCAAGTTTCACAATAATGTGTCTGGGTGGGGATATCTGTTTATCCTTTTGGAGATGAATTTGTCTCCTTAAATTTGAGACTTGTTTCTTTCACCAGTTCTGGAACATTTTCAGTTGTTATCTGTCTACACATTACCTCTGACAATTTCTCTCTCTTGTGTTTCTGGAACCCTAATTAAACATATGTTGATTCTTCTCATTCTGTCCTCTACGGCTCAGCTTTACGTTTCTTTTATCATTTCCATTCTATTGTCCCTCTGTGCTAAATTTTGGATAATTTCTTCTGTCTTCTAGTTTCAAATTCCCTCCAGCTGTATCTTTTGAGCTTTTGTTTGTGTTAATCGAATCTGTTATTTCTAGAAGTTTGACTTGGTATTTTTCCAAATATAAATCAAATGTTATAATTTCTTATTTACTGTAAAATTTTCAAGCATGACTTTTATTTCTCTAAGCATAGTAATCATAATTGTTTTATACTGTGTCTGATAATTATAAAACCTAATGTTATTACGGTTTAGTTTCTCTTGTCTGTTGTATCTGTGGGTTCTTATGCACGGTGTCTATTTCTGGTATGTTTGCTTATTTTTGTTTGTTTCCTGCTCATCATACTTGAAAAATAATTTGATGGAATAATTTGAAATCCAAGGAATGAGGGTGACTTTCTTCTAGAGAAACTTTTCTTTTCTTTTTTTTTTTTTTGGCTTTGTTTGTTTTTCGCTTTGCCAAACACTTGTGGCCAGTGCTGATCTAAAACCACCTTAAATCAAGTGCGAGGAACTGAGGTTCCTTGGACCACAGTGATGAGAATTCTGCCTTCCTGTTGCCAGCCTGGTATAATCTGGGTTCACCTTTGCTCCAAGGGTGTTGTCCTTTGTGGTCCTTGCTCATGGAAGGGATGGATATCTCTCCACTTTCTTCAAACCCTGAGTTTTGATTTCTTTCTTTCTTTCTTTTTCTTTTCTTTTTTTTTTTTAGACAGAGTCTCGCTCTGTTGCCTAGCTGGACTGCAATGGCACGATCTCAGTTCACTGCAGCCTCCACCTCTTGGATTCAAGCAATCCTCCCACCTCAGCCTCCCGAATAGCTGGGATTACAGGCACCTGCCACCATACCTGACTAACTTTATTTTTAGTAGTGATGGGGTTTCACCATGTTGATTGGGCTGGTCTTGAACTCCTGAACTCAAGTGATCTGCCCACTTCAGCCTTCCAAAGTGTCAGGATTACAGGCGAGACCCACCAAGCTGGCCCAGCCTGAGCTTTGATTTTTATCTTCTTTCCCTTGCAGACATCAAAACAAGGGTTGAGATTTACTGGGACCAGCAAATACCCTTGGGGCAAACCTTTAGTTTCCATCTCTGAGGTTTCCATTATTTCCCTTTAATTTTGTCTGGTTGGTTGTTTCTCTCTCACGAACACTTGTTAGCTCTTGTTTTTAAACAAAAAAATTTCTTTTTATGTTTATCTATCAGTTTGACTTGTTTTCAGTGGTAGACTTGGTCCAAATAACCTTGTCCACTATTACTAGAAAGTGGGGAATCCCACTGAAAGGTTTTTGGTTGGGGCAAGTGACATGACATGAAATTTTTCATGGTGATGAAAATATTTTACATTTGACTGGCATATTTAAAAAATGCTTAGCATCACTGATCATCAGGAAGTGCAAAGTAAAACCACAATGAGCTATCACCTCACACCTATTAGAATGGCTGTTATCAAACACACACACACACACACAGAGACAGGAGATAACCAAAGTTGGTGAGGATGTGGAAAAAAAGGAATCCTTAGGAATGTAAATTGGTACAACCATTACAGAAAGCAGCATGGAGATTCGTTAAAACACTTAAAAATAGAACAACCACGTGACCCAGAAATCTACCACTGACATATATCCACAGGAAAGGAAATCAGTGTAGTGGTCCCCGCTTATCCATGGGGGGACAGGGGACAAGTACTTAAGTACTTGTCATGCACTGTGGCTATCACTTCTGTAATTTGAGGTGTAACAACAAAACTAGTATGAATTTCTTTTTCCTTCTTCACAATTTCATAGATAGAAGCTTCCTTCTTATCATAGCTCTTAGCAATTTCAGCCTACAATATTTTTTCTTTTCTTACTAAGTTGAAAACATTCACCTTTTCACTTAAAGGAAGCACTCTATGGTGTCTCTTTGGCATACTTGACTTGTCACCATCACTACTCTTGTGCTCTGAGGCCATCATTAAGTAAAATGAGGGTGAGTTGGACACAGGCACTGCTGTACCGAGACAGTTGATCTCATTACTGAGATGGCTCCTAAGTAACGTCTACAGTGTAGGTGTGCTGGACAAAGGGAGGATTCATACCCCCAGTCGGATGAAGTGGGAGAGTGCAGGATTTCATCACGTTACTCAGAACAGCACACAATTTAAAACTTATGAATTGTCAGTCAGGCGTGGTGGCTCACACCTGTAATCCCAGCACTTTGGGATCCAAGATGGGCAGATCACAAGGTCAGGAGTTCGAGACCAGCCTGGCCAATATGGTGAAACCCTGTCTGTACTAAAAATACAAAAATTAGCCGGGCATGGTGGTGGGCACCTGTAGTCCCAGCTACACAGGAGGCTGAGGCAGGAGAATCGCTTGAACCCAGAAGGTGGAGGTTGCAGTGAGCCGAGATCATGCCACTGCACGCCTGGGGGACAGAGCGAGATTCCATCTCAAAAAAAAAAAAAAAAGTATTGTCTATTTCTGTAGTTTTCCATTTAATATTTTCAGGCCGTTGTTAATGGTGTGTAACTGAAACCACAGAAAGCAGAACTTTGGATAAGAAGGGACTACTGTATGTCAAAGAGATATCTGCACTCCCATGTACACTGCAGCACTATTCACAATAGCCAATGTGGAATCAACCTAAGTATCTACTGATTGACGAACAGATAAAGCAAATGTGCTGTACGAACACAGTGGAATATTATTTAGCCTTAAAGAAGAAGGAAACCTTGTCATTTGCATGAACATGGATGAACCTGGAGGACATTATGTTAAGTGAAACAAGACAGGCACATAAAAACAAATACCATATGGTCTCACTTATACGTGGAATCTAAAAATGTTGAACTCATAAAGGCAGAGAGCAGAATGGCAATGACCAGGGGCTAGATAGGGGTGGAAGTCTTGGGGAAATGTTGGTCGAAGGATACAAAATTTCACTTAGAGAGGAAGAGTAAGTTCAAGAGATCTATTGTACATGACGGTGACTGTAGTTAATAGCAATATATTGTGTACTAAAAGTTGGTAAGAGAATAGATTTTGTATTCTCACCACAAAAAATGAGAAGTAAGTGAGATAATTTATATGTTAATTAGCTCAATTTAGCCATTCTACAATGTGTGTGTAATTGTATATATTGTATATTGTTATTGTGTATTATAATTGTATATTCACTCCAGCCTGGGTGACAGAGCAAGACTCCGTCTCAAAAAAAAAAAAAAAAAAAAGTGGAATTAATTCATGTTATATATACACACACATTATGTTGTATAATCTAAATATATATAATTTTTGTCAATTTAAAACATTTTTCAATACACCTGATTGGGGTGGTGGTTGCATGGGTATATATACATACATATGTGTCAAAGTTTGTCAAGCTGTATACTTCAAATGGGTACCTATTTGTAACCTGTTACTCTATGCAAATTATAATTATTAAAAATTGATTTAAAAAGTAAGAACTCTTGCTTCTGGTGAAGAATGAATTATACAGTGGCAAGAGGCCCTGCACTGGACCCTTGAAGGAGAGTGTAAAGACTAGGTGGTGTTCACCATCCCAGCCACCTGCGGAGCCCAGAGTTTAATTATAGAGGTGGGAAAGCCCCTTTTTATAAATGCGGTGCTCATGAGTGTGTGTAGTTATTAAGATGGGTCAGTAGGTAGCACATGGGGTGGAACTGTTTATCAGAATAGATCCAGGGCTAAATGGAAATGGGTCTGGAGGAACTGAGGAGCTCGAGCTGGAGATGAATGGGATAAACCCAAGGAAGGCTTTTAGAAAAGAAAGCCTTGTCTTACAAGAAGAGAAGGAGCCAGAATGCCTTGCTCCTGCTGCTTTTGTGGGCAGACCTTGATGGAAGGGAGGAACAGCAGGAAAACATAAAGGTGAAGATGGTGGGGGCACTGGGAGGTGGGCAGCATGGCCCGGAGATCAGAGTCAGAGTTTCTTGTTTTGTTTTGTTTTGTTTCGGGTGGCAGAGTGTGTATGAGGGCACCAGGGCAGAATCCTTGACAGAGTGGGGAGGGTGCCAACCTCACTTTTGCTGGACTAGCAGGGGTTGTGTCTCCAGGTCCCCCAATCCCCACCAGCCTGGTTCTCCAGCTTCTCTTGTGGGATCTTGGGTGCCCCTGGCCCCATGGGGCAGTGAAGAAGTATAAGACATGGGTCTTCTCCGGGTGCTAGCTGTGTGACTTTTGACAGGTTATTTAATCTGAGTCTGAGTTTCCTTTAAAATAGAAATAAAAATGAAAATGAGGTCATACATTAAGGTTCTTAATATATTGCCTGACGGCCGGGCGCGGTGGCTCAAGCCTGTAATCCCAGCACTTTGGGAGGCCGAGACGGGCGGATCACGAGGTCAGGAGATCGAGACCATCCTGGCTAACACGGTGAAACCCCGTCTCTACTAAAAATACAAAAAACTAGCCGGGCGAGGTGGCGGGCGCCTGTAGTCCCAGCTACTCCGGAGGCTGAGGCAGGAGAATGGCGTAAACCCGGGAGGCGGAGCTTGCAGTGAGCTGAGATCCGGCCACTGCAGTCCAGCCCGGGCTACAGAGCAAGACTCCGTCTCAAAAAAAAAAAAAAATATATATATATATATATATATATTGCCTGACACATAATAGCCATTTAATGCATGGAAATTTATTAGTATTATTAATTGTGAGACAAAACTAATAATACAAGAGGAACAAATGAGAGAATAATTTAGGACAGGATATAATTAGAGATATTTTTAGGTGGCACAGACCAGACCAGCCTTCAGGCTTGAAAGCAAAGTAGGAAAGGAAATAGAAAAAAAAGTGGAGTTTGCAGGGTGCAGTAGTTCACACTTGTAATCCCAGCACGTTGGGAGGCCGAAGCAGGTGGATCATAAGATTCCAGGAGTTTGAGACCAGCTTGGACAACATGGTGAAATCCTGTCTCTACTAAAATACAAAAATTAGCCAGGTGTGGTGGTACACACCTGTAGTCCCAGCCACTCGTGAGGCTGAAGCAGGAGAATCACTTGAAACCAGTAGGCAGAGGTTGCAGTGAGCCGAGATTGCGCCACTTCACTCCAGCCTGGGTGACAGAGTGAGACTCCGTCTCAAAAAAAAAAAAAAAGTGGAGTTAATTCATGATTCATGCATTCCTTTAATATGTATTAAGGACTTACTACGGGTCCTTTCCCTGCTTCATAACACCACCAGTTGTGATATGCTTAAGCTGATTTATGTGTTTGTTTATTCCTGTATTTTCCACTGGACTGAACACCTAAGAAGGACAGGAATGATGCCTGTTTTGTTCCCAGCTATACCCTTGGAGCTTACTATAGTGCCTCCCACATAGAAGGTGCTTAATAAATATTTGTCAAATGAATGCCAGGCCTGCAGGGTGCTGGGATATACTGTAAGCCCTCATTGAGCTTTTAGTCTAAAGGGGAAGCCAGAGTAATTTAGATCACTCCTCTGAGGGTGGCTTGGGGACTCTGTGAGAGCAGAAGCTGTCAGGCAAGAGGCGTGAGTGACCAGGGAGGAAAAAGATGGGCGGCAGAGGGACCTGGCAGGGCTGGCACAGAAGCTGGCACAGGAAGGCAGCAGGGCACCCAAAGATAGGCTCAGGGACCAAGGGAGAAAATAAAAAGCGTGGTTTCCCTTGGTCAAATCAGGGCCCAATTCTGGGCTTAGAGGCTGGGAGGGAAACCTCTAGAGGAGAAGCTGGAGTGAGCAGGCTTTGAGCCACCTCCACGCCCACCCACCATGGGCTCAGGATGAGGGATGGGGCCTGGCTCTGGTCAACAGGCGCTGGGGTAGAGTCAAGGCAAGACCGGGGAGCGGGACTGAAGGGCTCCAGGAGGTGCCTGTAGCTCTGCCAGGGCCCTATAGAGAGAAGAGTGATGCCGGAGAAGCGGCCAGAATGATTTAATCCCACTGCAATGTGGCAGCTAATGAATTTCATATCCCCTCCCTGAGCTCAGCCACTAGAGTAGCCCAAAGACAGAGGAGAGAAGAAGCAGAGAGCAAGGAAGGAGCATAGAGTGCGCAGCTGGAGGGGAGGAAAGGGTCGGCAGATGGAGGAATAGGAGAAAAGTGGGAGGCGCAAAGAGAGGAGGGAGAAAGAAAAGCAGGGAGAGGAAAAGAGGAGAAAGAGCTGAAGAGGGAGAGAGGGAGGAGGGAGGAAGGAGGAGGAGGAGGGAGGAAGCAGGAGAGAGGCAAAGGGTCTTGGGTCCACAGTAATCAGAGTGTAACAGCATCAGGAACCAAATTCCCCTTCGCCCACCCTCCCCCTGAGTAGAGACAGCAATGGGAGCCCATCAGAAACCTGGATTTAGAGGTCGATGGCTCCCCTTATCTCTCTGTGTCTTTCCCTTCCTCCTTCTGCCCACGCTTCCCCACACCTCTCCACCTCCCCATTTCTTCCCTCTCCAGAAAAAACAGGAGGAAGGGTGGCTGCCCGCCCAGAGGGCTACTGCATTTAGCAGGAGCCCAGCAGATGAGTAATGCTAATGGTATAATAGTGCTCAGGACAACACCTGCCCTTCACCCGGCACCTGTCTCCAAGGAGTCCAAAGCTCTCCTCAAATCCACGTTCCACTCAAGATGGAAGAGGGCTTCTCTGTCTTCCAATAAGGATCTAAATAGAAAGGAGCCTGAATTCCAGCATGAGAGAGGCCAGGTAGATGGAAGGAGGAACTTCCCAACAAGGTCATTTTAGCTTGAAGTGCTAGGCCGACCATGACCGGGGGAATGAGGCACAGTGGGGTGGAGAGACTTCATTTCTGAGGGCCTCTAAGAAAGCAAAGCCATCACTGTCCTGGGTCGCCTTTCCCCAGGCCCCGCACTGCTTCAGTAACTCCACAGCCTTTCATGAAGCTCTGGCCCAGGGAGCAGACAGCTGGGGCTGCCAGCCACCTTCCAAAACATGTTTTGCCTTTTTGCCTTCATTCTGTGGCTTGGCTCAACTGGGCCTGAAAATTCCCCACACCTGGGGTGGGCCAAGATGGGATGCTCCATTGCTCACATAACTGTTTCCAGCCCTAGAGCTCTGCTCTGTCTTAGGAATGGCCTCCTGGAGTGGGACAGCTGGCCCTGAGACCCTGAGATTAGCAAGGGGCAGCTCCCGGGGACCATGTGGGGAGGAGGCCATGGCATGGAGGGTCTGGTCCTGCTGCTGCATGGACTCTAGTCCCACCCCAGAGTGCCTTCCAAGAAAGGGCACCTAGGATGGTCTCCCCAGGCGTGGCTGGGGTGGCTGCAGTGCACTGCAGAGAGGTGACTGGATGGAAGGGGCAGCATTTATACCCAATAAACTACTTCCCGAGCTCACAGCCTCGGCCCGGAGCTCTCTTGGCTAAATCCACTGTTGATGACGCCAAGGCCAGCATAAACACTAGAAGGAAACACAGTGTCTCTTGGCATGGACGCCTCATGACAATGCTCTGGATCCTCTATCATGCTATTTCACGAGCCACAGCCATAAAACATCTTTATCCTTTACTCTGTACCTTTGGGGTCAGACAGTCATTACAGCTCCTGGTGCCCTCAGATCATCCTGTCTGCATCTGTATTGCTCATTTGAGGCTGTGAGTCAGCTTCTAGAGCAGAAGCAAGCATGCCTTGCTCCATGGAGCACTTTCACTAGCCCCCAGGCCCCTGCTACCCTCTCTGGGCACCGACCTGGGAGGGGGAACAAGGATAAAGCCAAGCATGGCCCCACTTTCCCACACCATCAACTGGGAGACTCCCTTCTTTTGGTGCTCTTGGGAAACGCCAGGTTGACCAGCGAGACACAGCCCCTCTGCCTGGGGCATACTCCACAGGTCTAAAGGCAGAGCCAGGTTTTGTGAAGCGTGGGCGTAGGGGTTCAGGGAAAATCCATAAGTGAGTGCATGCGAGTGGAAGGCAGAGTAAGCATGGAACAGAGGGGTCTGCTCAGGTGGGCCACCTGCCAGGGATGAATGCCAGCCTAGGAGGGATCAGGCAGTAGACAGGCAGGGAACATGGCTGGTGACATCCTGCAGTAGCAGTTCCAAGCCTGGGAGGCTGGGGAGGGAGTGCACGGACTGAGCATGCTCTTGGTATTGGTCTTTGCCTCTGGCTGGGTCCTTTGCCTGTGGTGGGGCAGGAGTCGGGAGGCTCACAGACTCAGAAGGCAGCAGGGTGGGCAGACACGTGGCTCAGCCCCTGAGCCCTGTGATTTGGCTCCGAACAAGGCCAGGGCTGTGCATGGGGGTTAGAAGGAGGGGCCTGGAGAGGCCAAGAGGGAGACCAGGCACCACTCCCCGAGCTGCAGGCCAACCAGTCATTTTTCCAGACTGGCCAAGCAGAACAAAATAAAAGAGAAATACAAAGAAAGGAGGCCGAGGCTTGTAGGAGAAATGAGGGGAGTGGGCGAGGGTGGGTGTGGGTAACACCTGCTGGAAGAGATGACGATTCTGTTATTTCACTGAAAGCCACAGTCTGTACCAGGCCTCAGGAGAATACTCTTCCAACCTAGTATGACACCAGAACTAATGTGGGCAGGGACAGAGTCATATCATGTCTTGTTAACACACACATACACACACACTCACTAGGTCAGAGCCTGCAGATTGTCATTCATTCTGAGGGCATTTATCAGGACAGCATAGACAGTGTGAATCCCGGAGTCAGGCTGCCTGAGTTCAAATCCCAGCTTCAACACTTACTGTAATACCTTGACACTTACTGACTGTATCATAACACTCTGCTTTAACTTCCTCATCTATAAAGTGGGGATGGTAATAATAGCCCCTACTCCTGAGGTTGTTATGAGGATTAAATGAGCTGATGCCCTGTAGAGCACATGCATAGCACATAGTAAGTGCTCTGTAAGGGCTAGCTATCCTGATCATTATTATTTAATTATTTGCCAGGAGCTGGGTTTCTGCCTTGAAGACTCTTCAATCACACAGAAGGCAGATGTGGAAACAAGAAGTAACTGTGCTGTGCAGAGCTGTGGCCCAGGGTAGCACAGTCAAGAGTGAGCTCTCTCTGCCTGTGGGAACTGAGGAGAGCCTCACATAGGAGGTAACATTTGAGCTGGGCCTTGCAGGATGAACAGGAGTTCCCCCAAATGGAGAATAGGAGAAAGAAGGACATCTGAACACAGATTGGGCAAAGGCATAGAGGCATAAAAACCCAGGGAACCAGTCGGGCGTGGTGGCTCATGCCTGTAATCCCAGCACTTAGGAAGGCTGAAGCCAGTGGAACATCTGAGTTCAGGAGTTTGAGACCAGTCTGGCCAACATGGCGTAACCCAGTCTGTACTAAAAGTACAAAAAATAGCCAGGTATGGTGGTGCGCACCTATAATCCCAGCTACTTGGGAAGCTGAGGCAGGAGAATCGCTTGAACCTGGGAGGCAGAGGTTGCAGTGAGCCAATATCATGCCACTGCATTCCAGCCTTGGCGACAGAACGAGACTCTGTCTCACAAACAAAACAAAACAAAAAACCCAGGGAACCAGGATCCCATGAGTCTGGTTCTCTGGTTCCACAGGAACTATGAGAGGAAATTAGAATGGCAAGAAAGTCAGGTCAGGCTGCAGGGTCTCAAATGTCATGCCAAGGCATTTGAATTTTGTTCTATAAATACCTGAGAGACACTGCAAAATTTTAAGCAAGGGAATTACATGATCAGATTTGTGTTTGGGGAAATAACACACTTGTTGGGTCATGGAAAACAGATTAGAAGATGAGAAGGCTTCAGGAAAAAAATAAAAACAGGAGAATTTTGCAATTACTCAGACAAACCCACTAAGAGGAGAGAAAGTATTTCAGTGCTTCTGGGCTCACTGCCTGATTCCCGCTGGGGCCCGAGTGCAGGATCCTGAGCGCCTACTGTGTGTCAGAACCATGTAGGTTTTGGGATTCCAAGTAGGAATCCGATTTGGCACAGGCCCACGGGATCTTGTGGATGAGGCAGACAGGAGAGCAGAGAAGGGCAAGGAAGTGGCATGGTTCCTGGGAGGGCCATCCACTGGGGGACTGCTGCAGCAAACAGAGAGATCAGGAGTCAAAGAGGAGAGTGCTGTTGGGAGAGCATCCTAGAAGGTGTAACACCTAAGGGAAGAAGGCCTTTCTTTTTTTCTTTTCTTTTTTTTTTTTTTTTTTTTGAGATGGAGTCTTACTCTGTCACCTAGGCTGGAATGCAATGGCGTGGTCTCAGCTCATTGCAACCTCCACCTCCCGGGTTTAAGCCATTCTCCCGTCTCAGCCTCCTGATGTAGCTGGGACTATAGCACGTGCCACCACACCTGGCTAATTTTTGTATTTTTAGTAGAGACAGGTTTTCACTATGTTGGCCAGGCTGGTCTTGAACTCTTGACCTCGTGATCCGCCCACCTCGACCTCCCAAAGTGCTGGGATTACAGGCATAAGCGAAGAAGGCCTTTCTACATGGAAGGAGCAGTGGGCAAAGGCATGCAGAGGTGAAATAGCTTGGAGTACTCTGGCTGCTGTGAGACAGACACATGCTTAGAGCCTAGACTTTGAGAAACAGGGCTGGAAAGGTAAGCAGGAGACAGACCATGGAGCCTGGGCTGCATTCTACAGGTCTAATTATCAGCCAAGGGCACAGATCAGAATCACTCATGACGACAGCCTGGAAAACGCACATATATTTGAACTAGCATCTCTAGGGCTGGGGCCTCAGGCACTTTCAGGAACACTTAGGTGAATCTAACACATGCTGTGGGCCAAGAACAATGGTCATGGGGACAGGGAACCATGCAAGGTGACCTAGTCAGAGCTGTGCATGAGGAAGAGCCAGGTGGAGGGTGGAGGGCAGAGAGACCCATCAGGACACCATAGCAGTGGGCCAGGGTCTAGAGGAAAACAGTACCATGACAGGAGAGAGTCGGCCAGCTGTCAAGCCATGGAGGAAATAGAACTGACTGGACTTGGAGAGTCTGGGGCGTGGGGAGCGGGGTGAAGAGAACAGTTGAAAGCAACTCCATCTTTTAAGAAGGAGTAACTGAAACCTAGATCAGTGGTTCTTAACAGTTTTAAGTGTAAAGATTTCTTTTCAACTTAAAAAAAGTATGTGATGATAATGAATACGTAATAACACAAAGTTACATGAATTTAAAGATGATTTCAAATAATTTGCATTTTATTCATCACAACAGTATACATATACACAAACAAGAACATTGTAGGAAGACGACCTGGGTTCAGATCTTATCTCTGCCATTACTAGATTTGTGACCTTTGAAATGTAAACTAACTGTGCCTCAGTCTCTCACCTGTTAAATGAGTATTATAGCAGTCCCCGCCTCATCGAGCTATGTGAGGACCAAAGAGCTGGTACACGCAGTGGGCTAAGAAGGGTGCTTTGCCTATAATAATTCTCAAGAGGCTTTATTATTGTTACTGTTACTCAATTTAGAGACATTGCTTGGTGCATATATGGATGTGGGATCCCCCAAGGTCATGTGTGGGGGTCCCTGGCAGGGCTGCCTTGCTCCTGCCCTCCTAGACCTTGTGACATGGGGCATAACTGACCACACATGTCCATAGACTGGCCATCGTCACAGGATGCAGTGGGACTGTGCCTGTGTGAGGCAGTGTCATAAGCCAATAATCTATTACATGGAGCAGGATAGCATTTGGAAGCTTGCTCAGCATGATACCTGGAACCTGGATATTTGATCCAGGTGCTTGTGACTTGCTGTGACTTGTGACTTTTACAACATAAAATTAAATTAGGCTGGGGTTTCAGGATGATGTGATTGGGAGACCCCAGAACCTAGGAGGACCTCACCTTGGAAGGCAAAATGCCATCACCACTCACGTGAGCCTGGCTTCTGGGAGACCTGGGGAAGCCCAGAGCAGTGCTTACTGAACAGCCCCAGGCTAGTGCTGTCTGCTAACACCAGCTGACGGTGTAGCCTTTGCACTTAGGCCTACACGCCATGTCTATAGCATTCGTGTATCAGCACCCTCATTCCTACCAGGTGTCAACAGCCCTCTCTCGCAGGACTGCCCTGATGGTCCACAAGCTGACAATGCCTCAACAGGATCACGATAATTCGCAGAGAGGGATTTAGGGGTTCTCTGGTCCAGCTGTGCTCACTCTGTGGCTGACAGATACGTTTTATTTCTTCATCTGCTGCCTGTGCCCTGTCCCTCCCTCTCATGGAAACAAGCACATCAGATCTGTGGGGAGGCAGGAAGCAGAAGCCGCCTGCATGTGCCTTTGGCTTCATTTTCCATAAGCCTAGGTTCTTGGGGGCTTCTGGGCATAGACACAGTGTCTTGGCCAGAAGAAAAGGGAACATGGAAACTTCTTTCCCTGGAAAAGAAAAGGGCCCCTGGCTTTAATGTGCATGTAAAAGGGGTTGAGCTGGAGGAGAATGAGAGCCCTGAGAGAGGGAATGGGAGAGCCTGCCCCTGGCAGAGTGCCAGGCAGCCAGCATGTTTCCAGAGAGGAAATAGCCCTGCAGAAAGTTCCTGTCCCCTACATGCAGCCTAGGAAGTGTCAGAGGGCTGCTAGGCCGGAAGAGGCCTCAGTGGGTTGGAGGGTGTGCCCCGCAGAAGCATCAGCCAGGAGCCATGTACGTCCCCTCCCCACAGACACTCTCCATCCCTGTTAGGGCTGCCACTAAATAAACCCACCTGAAGTTGCTGGGTGGCCCCCCACGGGTACCAAGGACTGAGGTGGAGTATTCCACTGTCCCAGTGAAATGAGCACTTGGATCCAGAAATTAGAGAAGTGAAATGATAGGATAAAATGTATTTCTGTCACTACTGACCTGGTGGACTGCCTTGAATACCTGACACATAAAAGGAGAAAACTGAGGCTCAGGAAGGGCTGTGTAGCCCAAGGCCACCCCGTTAGCATGGAGAGGAGGCAGAGCCAGGCCTGCAACCAAGTTTGTGAGACTCCAACTCCAGCACTGCATACCTTAAAAATGAGGAGCCCTCCATCCCGGCTAACGCGGTGAAATCCCGTCTCCACTAAAAAATACAAAAAATTAACCGGTGTGGTGGCAGGCGCCTGCAATCCCAGCTACTCAGGAGGCTGAGGCAGGAGAATGGCATGAACCCAGGAGGCGGAGCTTGCAATGAACCGAGATTGTGCTACTGTACTCCAGCCTGGGCAACAGAGCAAGACTCCATCTCAAAAAAAAAAAAAAAAAAAAAAAAGAGGAGCCCAGGCCGGGCGAGGTGGATCATGCTTATAATCCCAGCACTTTGGGAGGCCAAGGCCGGAAGATCACCTGAGGTCAAGAGTTCGAGACCAAGACCAGCCTGGCCAACATGGCGAAACCCCATCTCTACTAAAAATACAAAAATTAGCCAGGTTTGGTGGTGGGTGCCTGTAATCCCAGCTACTTGAGAGGCTGAGTCAGAAGAATCACTTGAACCTGGGAGGCGGAGATTGCAGTGAGCAGAGATCACGCCGTTGCACTCCAGCTTGGCGACAAGAGGGAGACTCTGTCTCAACAAAAAATAAGGCTGGGCACGGTGGCTCACACCTGTAATCCCAGCACTTTGGGAGGCTGAGACGGGCGGATCACGAGGTCAGATCGAGACCATCCTGGCTAACATGGTGAAACCCCATCTCTACTAAAAATACAAAAATTAGCCAGGGACGGTGGCGGGCGCCTGTAGTCCCAGCTACACGGGAGGCTGAGGAAGGAGAATGGTGTGAACCTGGGAGGCGGAGCTTGCAGTGAGTGGAGATTGTGCCACTGCACTTCAGCCTGGGCGACACAGCGAGACTCCGTCTCAAAAAAAGTAAAAATAAATAAATAAATATATAAAAGGAGCCCAAATGTTCACCAAGAGAGACTGCTCAAATAAATAAATATTGGGGGGTGGGGGCAGAGAAACAATCACCAAAAAAGTACCAATATGATCATCTTCAAAATCTACCCGTACCACTAAGTGAAAAAAAAGTGCGTAGCTGCTTATTTGTTACTAGCATGTGCATTAAATAAATCTGTGAAGACACAGGAAACTGGTGCACTGTCTTCTGGGGGAAACTGAGTGATGAGGGGACAGGCAAGGAGAAAGACTTTTTCCCTGTGCAAGCTCTTACACCTCTTAGATTTTCAATCAAGAGAATGTGTTACCTATTCAAAAAATAATAACCTTTTTTTTAAAAAAAAGAGGGTGACAGAATCTCCTTGTTCAACCCTCTTAAATTCAATGAAACAGACCCCTACTGAGCACCCAGGGTGTGCCAAGCCGTTGGTGGGTGCTGTGGGTTATACCATGATGAACAGGATGCTGTCTCTCCCCAACAGGGGCCCACTCACCCCAGGCAACCCAGGCCCCCCAGGCTGGAGGGTGGGACCGGCTGCCACAGGACTTACACAGCTTCTCCCCTGTTACGCATTTGCCCAGATCCCAGCCACCCTGGACTGGGAGCCTCAACTAGTACAGGGTGAGGGTCCATCTAGGGCCAGCCTCTGTGGGTCCTGATGACCACTGAGCAGTTAGAGCCAAACTCTTCAGGCCCACACTGCTCCTTCCCAGCAGAGTCTCAGGACCACCATGGGGGAGGTGGGAAGCTTGAGTACCTCCCTCCTGTACTTCCATGGAAAGAGTATTACACAACTGTGTCCTTTCTTCTCTTGCTTTAAGCACTCATTGCTTGTAACCAAGGCAGCAATTACTGTGAGGGTCAAAGAAATGGTAAGCCCCCCAGATGGATTTCAGTCTGGGTGGGAAGTGTGGGCAGGTCCCGACTTTGCAAATGCAGCTGAAACTCACCATCTTGGAGAGTCCCCTCCCTCTGCTGCCTGGCCCTCCCTGCATTCTGTCTTCTAACCCTGCTGCCCCTAGCCCTCTCCCAGGACCAGACAGCAGCAGCAGCAGCAATGTGCGTATCTGGACTTCTCACCATATGCCCCAGCATTCACATCATGTGCCTGCGACTGTCCTCTGGCCACACCAGCAAGAGATAAATACCTCCCCTGGGTTGAAGATGCACCACTAGTGTCCCCGAGACTCTAGGAGAGTAAAGGAGACTCTTCCTGGAGGATTCACATGGTCCCAGGGTGCATGATGCCAGTGAATCACAGACTACTCCCCTACCATTGCTTTCAGTGATCCCCGTGTTATCTTGGGTGTACCCTGGGAGGGAGATGCGGCAGGGTTGCTAACTTCCAAGTACAGATGAGAAAACCAAGACTCAGGTGCTGAGACCTGCTCACCAGGTAGCTAGAGAACAGCAGAGTTGACATCTTAATCCAGGTTTCCTAACCCCAAACCTTATACTCTCTCTTCACACTATTGTTGGAAGAGCACTGAGAGGTCATTTGGTACAACCTCGTGTTTTATAAATGGTAAACTGAGGTCAGAGAAGGAGAGGGACATCTTCAAGGTCACACAGCATGCAGCTGGACAAGAACCTGGCCCCCTGGCTCCCAGGATGGTGACTCTGTTGAACTAGAAAGTGCTTGTCCTGCCTACGGTGTTCAAATCCATTTTTTAAAAAAACCAGTGCTTCAAAATATACCAGTAGCATTTGTGGGAGTGGGGAACACAGAAAAAACAAGATTGGCCATAAGTTGGTAATTGTTGAAGCTAGGTATAAGGTAATGGGGATATTAATACTATCCTGTGTAAATATGTGTATGTTTTAAAATTTCCACAAAACTTTTAAAACATTAATGTGCTGTCAAAAAAAAATTAGGTACTCAAGCTTTATTAAGTCCACAAGCCACTGATTAGCGAACTCTATTCTGGACACTCGTGAATACCCTGCTGGCCATATCTATACTTCCTTCCAATTCTCTCTGCATAGCGTGGGATGCGGGAGATGGGAGAGGGGGGAAGGGAGATAACTGGCTTGGTCAGGGCTTGGAAGTTGGCCATCCATTCCCAAGGGCATAGACTCTTGGGATTTGGATGGATCTCATACAGATGGATACAGGTGACACCCCTGCCCCTGCCCATAGTCCACACTCCTTGTAGTCTATCTATCCCCACTGGCCCTCTACCCGTCCTCCCTGCACCTCACTGTACTTTGCTCACCTCATTTTTTGAGACAGGATCTCGCCTGTGACCCAGGCTGGAGGGCAGTGGCGTAATCAGCTCATTGCAGCCTTGGTCTCCCGGCCTCCAGTAATCCTCTCACTTCAGTCTCCTAAGTAGCTGCGACTTCAGGTGCACACTACCACACCCAGCTAATTTTTAAATTATTTGTACAAATGGGGTCTCCTATGTGGCCCAGGCTGGTCTTGAACTCCTGGGCTCAACTGACCTCCTGCCTTGGCCTCGCATCGTGCTGGGATTACAGACATGAGTCTCCGTGCCCGGCCAGTCTTTTTGTGCACTCTATCATCTACCACCCACCACACCAAGGGAAACAAGCAAATCTGAGGTCTGATGTTCCCGGCCTGCAGAAGACGCCATATCCCATCTGCATGAGAACTGAAGCTCATGAGCAGCCTGGCAGAGCCACGGTTAATGTGAACCTGGAGAGGAGCCGTGCTGCCTTCCAGCAAGACCTCACCAGCAGGGTGTGAAGCCATGAGATCTGGGGTGGAATGGGGGTTGGAGAAAGGTCTCGGTTTTATTTTTCCTTCTTTTCTTAGGCTGATTACCATTCACCACAATCCCTTTCCTAAACCCTACTATCTTCCCAGTTCATAGAGTGCTCTCACATTTACAATATTTAATCTTCCCAACCCTGTGAGGTCAATATTATCCACATTTTATAAATGAGGAAACTGAGGGTCCTCATGATCAAGTGATTCACCTAAGATCACAGAGCTTGTGAGTGGCTGAGCCCAGGGCTGCAGACCCTAATTTTAATGTTTTGTCCTCTACCCCATATTGGGGAGGGCAGGCAGGCAGTCCCCTGTCACTGGGCTCTGCAGCTCCCCATGGAACCAATAATAGAGTAGAAAATTGCATTGCATTTTCTAAGTAGTCAGCTGGGATGGCAGGATTTTTTTTTTTTTTTTGAGACAGAGTCGCACTCTTGTTGCCCAGGCTGGAGTGCAGCAGGACGATCTTGGCTCACTGCAAGCTCTGCCTCCCGGGTTCAGGCAATTCTCCTGCCTCAGCCTCCCTAGCAGCTGGGATTACAGGCACCTGCCACCACACCTGGCTAATTTTTTGTATTTTTAGTAGAGACAGGGTTTCACCATGTTGGCCAGGTTGGTCTCGCACTCCTGACCTCAGGTGATCTACCTGCCTCTGCCTCCCAAAGTGCTGGAATTACAGGCATGAGTCACCGTGCCCAGCCATGGCAAGAAATTTTGATGGGCATCTACTGAACTGCAAGTGTGTTGTGCTTTCTTAACTGAGGGGCATTGTTAGAGGATTGTTAGAGGTAATGGTGTTACTTGAATGGGTCTTCTGGGGTGTTGATGTGCACGGGGGAAATTTCGATTTCCCATCACTTTGTGTGATGACCACACAGCCCCTAAATCTCACCTAAGTGTGATATAGAGAAGCCGAAAGAAGCCACTGCGTTGTCCACATGAGCTAGGAACAGTGACTTTAGGTCTTACATTAAATCTTAATTCTGCCTTAACTTTGCTGTGCAACTCAGGCCAGACTTCTCCCTCTCTGGTTCTCAGAACAGCTCTGGCAGCCAAACCGAAGTTACCTCCTAAGCCAGCTTGAGACTCCACTCCCTTTGCCACCTCCTGGAGAAGATAACTTAGGGAAAGACTGTCACTGCTCAGAGGAAGCATCCCAAACCCTTCACTGGTTTAGGAATTTAACACCATGGAGCAACGGCCCCAAAAGGCAAGGCAATTGTCAGGAGGAATTAAACAGGCTAGTGCGGGACCCAGCCATCCGGTCCTGGCTTACACAGAGGTTGCTTTTCATGCCTTTTCCCTCTGTTAATTTGGCTTGTTTTCCAAACATGGGTCAAACAACCCCTCTTCAGAAGTGGCAGCAGCAGAAGGAAATGTTATTAAAAATGAGTCTGTTAGTGGGAATGGTGTGTGGATGAAGTCTTTGGGAGTTTTGGCTGCCAAATAAAGACTTTATTGTCATTCCTCCTTTCCCAAGCTCCCTCCCTCTCTCCTCTCCTCTCCTCCCTCCCTCCTCCCTCCTCTCCTCCCCTCCCTCCCTAAGATCTGCCCCTCCCTCCCCCTAAGCTAACCTCCCCACCCCAATAGGATCTGGTGGAAGAAAAGTGAGGCAAACACAAGCACGCACACACCACTGGGAGATCAGATCTTCTAGCTGGCTCTCTGCTGCCACAGCTCCGCCGAAGGGAGGGGGTGGAAGAGGAGGACTAAACTCAGAGCTGAGAGGAGAGGCAGGTGTGTGCAGGTAAGCCCAGTCGGGAGATGGGCAGGAGACTCGGAAGAATCTTTCATCCAGTAAGTTTCCTCCTGATCTGTCCATTTACTGATCCAGTCTCTATCCTCTTACTCCTTCCTTCCTCCCACCTCTTTTTCCTCTCAAATGAGTTCAAATTTAGTCTTCCTAATTTCTTTCCTAAGCCTCTTCCTCTTCTTTTCATCATTCTATACCCCTATATTTGCTTGCTGCAAAAGTTAAGCTTTCCTGCTACAGAAGTTTGTTGTAGCACAGTGAGCCACGCTGCACAAAGTGTCTCTACAGATCAGGTGTTTCCATAGAAACTGGACTCCAGAACCCATTTCTTTGCACCTTTTGCATATTGTCACACATTGTGGAAGTCACACGCATCACACGGAGGCTGCACTTTCACTACCACCACCCCACATGGCCATACAAAATGAAGACATCCTGTCCGTTCACCTCTGCCCTCTACATCTGACATGCAGAGCTAGACCACATCGCCGCCAGACACCAGCGGACACACACACACAGGCGCACATGTTCCCCACATCTTGTCTCTCGCCCTTTCACACACCTCCCCAGCTGTAAGAACAACGGCAAAGTACGTCTTCCCGTTGAGATGGCAGAGCCAGAAGAAAATCTTGCATCCCAAGTCCAGGCTGAATAGGGAGGAGATAAACAAGAGTGGGAGCTGGAAGGGTTTCTTCATTATTTAGGGCTTGACTGGGGAGGAGGGAGAGAAAAGTGGCTTTTTCCAACCTGCACAGGGTCTTCTCAGCAGCTTTGAATTTCTGTCTCACTGGTCCAAACCACTTGGCTTTTGGAAAGAAAGAAAAGCAACCCAGTTCTCAATCCTTGCAGGTCCTAATTTCCAGCTCTGCGGACAGCTCATTTTTTATTTTTTAGTTTTCCTGCAGGCAGCCAGAAAAATATTTTTCTTTAAAGCCGTTCTGAAATTATTCCAACCATTCAGGTTGGCAAAAGGTCCTGTGGCAGAGGAGAAAAAAGAAAAAAAAGGCGGCAGTTCCTTAAGCAGTTGGGGAGGGGAAAACTGAAGGGTGGCCCCTCTCCTGCTCCCCTGCCCACTCCTCTCCATTAATAGAGAGGGGCTGTCCCAAGGCAGGCAGGGTAGAGGGAGATCAGGGTCCCACACACAGCTATTCTTCACAATCACCTGAGGGCAGGAGAGGGAGGAGTGTGGAGGGCTTACTAAAAATACAGATGTCCGCTCTCACTACAGATCTACTGAATCAAGACTCAGGAGTCGTGTTTTAATACTTCAGGAGATTCTGATGGTCCACCAGGGCTTGAGAATCAGGGGCCTGAGAGAGAGCTTTGCTGTCATTTTTAAGCTCAAGACTCTGGCAGTGTTAGCTGGGCAGAAGGACTGTGTCCTGGAAAAGGAGCTCCAGAGTGTCCCAAATAGGCCATCCCTTTTTTTGGGGAGTGGGAGTAAACAGGGTAGGGCTGTCTTACTCTCTCCTCCTTGCAAGCACAAGCAGCCATATATACCACAGAGGAACATTCCGGTCAGAAAGTTCCCCCAAGATGGCTCCACAGAGCTTCTGTTTCCCCTCACCTGCTCATCTGCCTGCCCCAGGACCCCAGGAGCACGTGCTGGTCTCTTCCCCTGACCCTTCTAGGCCCTGCTCCTCCTGCCCAGCAGCCGCCTGTCTGGGGTCTCACAGAGGGTGGGCCGAACACTTTCTTCATTTCCCTCCACCTCCCTAGGGTGCAACCCCATTTATCAGGCATGTGAGTGAAGCATTTCAAGGCTGGAAGGGGCAAAAAGCTGGGTGTAAAAGGCTGGGAGAAGTCACGAATCACCGTGGAACTCCACGGCCTGCTGAGGAAGGCAGACTTGCACCTTCTCTGGCTAGTGTCCCCTCACCTGTTGCAGAACACATGGGTGAGAAGGTAGTGAATGACAGGAACTCTCATTTACTGCTGGTGGGAAGGCAAAATAATAAAGCCATTTTGAAAGACAAAAAAAATAAATAAATAAAAAGACCAAAAAAAAAAAAAAAAAAAGACAGAACAAGCTTTCCCTAGGTGGCTGGCGGCTTCCAGAGTCTCTTCAATTAGTGTTTCTGAGACCCAAGTGTGATCTCACAAAGCCACAAAGGGGAGGAAGTTGCTCTGTGTGGAAGAGCTGGTACCCCACCCACAAGGATCCCTGCCTTTGAGCAGTGCATGGGGGCTGCCCTCTAGCCAGGCTGGAGGGAAAGAGACCCCATTACTTTGAAATAATATCAACAAAACCTTAACATTGACAGAACACTCACTTTGCGTGTATTGACTCATTTAACTCTCAAAACAGAAAAGAATGTGTTAATACGCCCATTTTACAGAGGAGAAAAGCAATTGCTTTGCCTAAGCCTACCCAGCTAAGCATCTGAAGAACTGCAGGGTTGGGTCTCAGATCTATAACCACTCAAGGCATCAGACACACTCTTCTAGGCTTTCTTCAAGGGTTGGAGATGCTGGGGGAGTGGGGCAGAGAAGGATATGGTGGGTGGCAGGGGCAGAGAAGGATATGGTAGGCGGCAGGCTGTCAGAGAAAAGTCGTCTCACCCTGGTTTCTTCCCCACCACTCAGAATGGAAAACTTGCTCTTCTAGACTAGTGGCCTGAGGCCAGAAAATCTTCATTCTGTTTACACTTTGCCTTGTGGTAGACACTGGGGAGACAGATGGTCTCTCCATAATAGTGTTATTTTTATTTTTAGCACTTTTTGATCTGTAGTGCATTTTAAAGCTGCTAACCACACTTGCTTCTGACAACTGTGTAGGGAATATAGGTATAGGGAAGATTCTGTTATTCCCATTTTACAGATAAGAAAACTGAGGCCCAGAACAGGGTTCATATCACTAGGTATGGTGGAGGGGTGAGAATCTTCTCTTCTAACTAGTATGCACCTAGCAGACTCTCCTTCCACTGCCCCAGGCAAGCTCATCCTTCTATCATTTCACCTTCCTAGAAAGGGGCATCTTGAAGTCATCACGCCCCCATAAGGCTCCTTTGTTATCTCAGGACCATATCAGCCCTAATGGGGGCCTTGAAAGGGCTTCAGGCTCACTCCTCTGCTAACTGTGCTCATAAATTGGCAAAGACTGCTTGATTCTCTCTGCTTTCAACCCCCTTCTGGACTACAGGAAGAGATAAAGAGAGCAGGATGGCTTTCGACATCTAGGTTGAGAACAGAAAGAAGGCAAAAAAGAGAGAGGGATGTTCCAATGTTCACAGGCACAGTGCTGGGTCAGAAGTAGCCCCATTCTCTACCGCAGGGTAGCTCTGGGTCAAGGCATGGAGGCTTAGGGGTGACCAATTAGACAGGAGATCTGACAAGTAAGAAGAATGCCAGCTCAGGGTGCAGAGTAACCCTGCTGCTAACCCTGCCTAGCCCTGGGAGACAAACCCAACCTCATTCTCAGCCCAACCTCAACCTCTCCATACAAAGCCAATTAGCCTTAAATAGCTGCTCCTAATGTCTTGACCAATCCATCAGGACTTCCACCCATCCCTGCTCTGAGCAGAAACATTCCACCAGTCCTGGGTTTTAACAGTAAATTAATGAGAGAGATAGGGAAGGGGGCTATCTCACTTTAAAAATCAAGGAGTCCATGGGGCCCTGTGGCTCACACCTGTAATCCCAGCATTTTGGGAGACTGAGGTGAGCAGATCACTTGAGCTCAGGGGTTTGAGACCAGCCTGGGCAACATGGTAAAACCCCATCTCTACAAAAAAGACAAAAATTAGCCCGGTGTGGTAGCGCATGACTGTAGTCCCAGCTACTCAGGACGCTGTGAAGGGAGGATCACCTGAGCCCAGAGATAAGGCTGCAGTGAGCTGTGTTTGCACTACTGCACTCTCTAGCCTGATCAACAAAGGGAGACCCTGTATCACCAAAAAAAAAAAAAAAAAAATCAAAGCATCTCTCTGGATAATCTGCTCTTTATAAACAAATAAATGAGTAAGTAAGCCTCTGCCACTTGCAGATATTTTGCACTTTATAACATGCCTTCAAATGCATGATCTCATTTGATCGTCACACAGATGAGAAGCCTGGGTTGGAGAGTCAGAGCCAGGAGTCAAGCCCAGATCCACAATAATTGGAATTGAAATTAGAATTTAAAACTCTCTTAGGGGCTGGGCACAGTGGCTCACACCTGTAATCCCAGCAATTTGAAAGGCCGAGGTGGGAGGATCACTTGAGCTTAGGAGTTCAAGACCAGCCTGGGCAAATAGTGAGACCCCCCATCTCATTTTTGTTTAACGTGAAAAAAGAAAAAAAAGAAATTAAGATTCTCTTAGGAAACGTTCTCAAACGTGGAAAGTGAGTGTTGGGTTGGGCAAAGCATAGCTTTTCTCTTCCATTAAGCAGCAGCTTTTCCAGAACCGATGGTGGAGAGCAGAACTGCATGCAGTTGGCTGTTGTAGGTGGTCAACAAACCTTCACTGATTGAGCAATGAGTAGAGCCCAGTAGAAAGCTGTGGGTGGAGAGGTGCACTTGCGAAAGCATAAGAAAAATTTAAAAACACACATGGACCCATCCTAAGGAATCTTATGATTGGACAGAATTTTCTAGAAGGCAGGAGCATAGAGTGAGGCTCTGAGGCTTTGTAGGAGGGACTATGACTACCCATGGAGTCCAGGTACCCTCAGTCTGTCACATGGATTCTGGTTTTAGAGACCTAGGACATCACGGAGCCCTGCCAGAGAGAATGGCTGTGCTGTCAGCTGTCACAACTTCTCATCCTGCCTCATGGCAAAGCTCCAGTAGGAAGACACATCACCCCATGAGAAAAGCCTTAGAAATGAACGCTATTTCCTTAAGAGAGAAGCATCCCTGCAGTTGGAATGGTTCTGATTCAGCCCTGGGGCTGAGGGAAGGGGAGGAGAGCAGGTTCAGCTTCCCCACAAAACTTGCTCCTGGGAGCGTTTCCTGGGGAACCTCCTATTGGCTCTGGGAGTGGCTTGGGTAGGCCCAGAGGGTTGGAATGTAAACAGTTCAGTGGACTAGTGAAAAGATAAGTGCCCAAAGGGTCTGGTGCTGCACACGGGGATGAGGAAGGCCTGTGTTTACTGTGGATGAGAAGGCATGCGTGGTTAGCCTGCTGGGTGGAGCTATGAGTGACCTGCCTGTTCCTCTCACCCCTGACGATGAAAACCAGGGCTGCCCTGGCACTGAGCCAAGGAAACCCCCCCGCCCCCCCTACCCCAGCACAGGTCACAGCCACGATGCCTCACTGCTTTTGCTGGAAGCCCTGGGCAAATTTGTGCCCAGTCCCTGGCATATGCTTTCAGTGACAAAGGCAATGAAGGGATAAAGGAAAACCCCCGCCAGTGCTGGGAGCCTCCTTGGGACAGGGTTTCTCATAGTATGAAAGATTTCTTGCTCATTTCTAGGCTTCTGGGAGATTAGAAAATAATTTTTTTAAATCAGGGTCACAAAAATTGAGGCTTTTAGAAATGTTTGTTTTAGAATACTAATGCTTTAACCACCCGCTTAATTTATATGCAAGATGACTGTTCTGTTTTCCAGAAAATAACAGAACTTACACAATGTTAATTCATAGTTCACCAATTACAAGTGAAGTGGGGTTCAGCCAACAAGACTCAAGCTTAAAGTTTTGCAATTAATGCCTTCTCTTTTTAATCCTTGCAATGTATCTCTGAGAATGTTACATCCTTAACAGATTAAGCCAAAAACTTAACTGCAAGATCCTTTGTGATAGGAGGCCAGGGAAAATGGCCTTCCAGACCCCCATGGAGAGGCCTGCCTTGGAAGAGACCACCTTAGAGGGAGGTGGAGAAGCAACAGAGGCTGAAGGACAGTCTTTGCCCTCCTTCCCTCCTGCCTTCCTTTTTTCCTTCCGATACTCAGTGTACTGCATAAGGGCTCACATACGCACATGAGTGAGTTTGCTTATGTGATGGGACCTGGACAGGTGTGTGTGTGAGAGTGTGCAGACCGGGGGGTCAAGGGTGTGTGTGTGTGTGTCCATGCGCATAACCTGCAGTGAGACACCCTCCACCCATCCATGGCTAAGCTCTTCTCTTTCCGGTTTCTTGTCACATTCAGCTTCTGAGCATCTGTCCTAGAATTTAGCAGCTGTGAGTGGCTTCTGTTGTCTTCCTTTGATCAAAGCCAGCAAGGAGCCAGGCACTGGGTCAAGCAAGAAAAGAGTCTAAGCTGACATGGGTTCAGAGGGAAGGCAGGAGAGGCAGAGTGTCTGAATCAGCACGGTGATCACAGGGTCCAGACGCAAGCTGGAGACATACTCCAGCCCACCCTATCTCAGAGAAGCTTGCATCCCCCGTGTGTCCAGACCTCGAAGCAGTGGAAGGGGCACCCCAATTCTGAGGAAGAGGCAAGGAGGGCCAGTTGAAGCAATGTGAGACTGGGGATCCTGGCTAGGGGTGTCATAGGAATGATAGCCTTGGAGAGGGGAAGGTATAGGGCATCCCCTCCAGGGACCCTTCCTAGCCTAGGCCAGGGGGATGCCCGTGGGAGCTGCCTATTTCTGTCTGCAGCCATGAGTCTGTTGTTATTTCCCCAGTTTCAGTTCAACTCAAACCACATGGCCTTATCTGGAGGGTCATCGGGGCCAATGGGAAGGAGGGCAACACCAAAACATCCTTCAGCTCCATATTTCAATGTCACTGTGGCTAGTGGGAGGTTCTTCTTGATATCCCACCTCAATACCACCAACTCCAAAGGATATGGGAGAAGCAATATCTAATCAAAAGAAAGGAAAGTGTTTTCTCCACATCTTTCAATCCCTTCTCTGTTTACTTTCCTGGGAGCCTCCACATCTGGGGAGACATTCTTGGCATATTTCCCAATGGCAAAGACGAGTGTTCTCTGAGCCAAGTGCAGGGAGTGGGGAGAGGGGTGAGGAGGCCCAGAGCATCTGTGAGCCAGGGTGGATGCAAAGGTGTCGGCAGCACTTCCCTCCCTTCCCAAGATCCCACTAGCTCTCCTCTGGAAGGGAGGAGGCCTTGGTTCTTGTCCAAGGCCTAGGTTCTTGGGTCTGCTGTTAAATAGCATCCTGGCCTTGGCAAGCCACTTCTTCCCTCTAGTCCTCAGTTTTGTAAACGGTGGGGTCTGGAGTTGATTGGTGGATGGAGTAGTTGAGGCTGAGCCAGAACCACATCTCCAGAATCCCACCTGGTGTCTTCAGCAAGCTGGAGAACCTGCTGCTCCTGGATCTCCAGCACAACAGGCTGAGTTGATTGGTGGATTTCAAGCCATTTTTAGCAAAGAAACATGTTCCCCTCTCCCCCACACCAAATGAATGCTTTGGGTAAACCTCATTATATATAATAGGTTTTTTTAAAAAGAGAGCTGCTGAGGTTGACACAGGGGTGGGTTGAGGGTACCCCAGGCCCATCTCCTTAGTCTCCTCCCCACAGGGGTGCTCCACAGAAATGAAGGCAGAGTTGGAAAACCACTATGTTATGGGATCTTTAAGGACTTTTCTGTATTTAACCAGGACTATAGTTCATAGTCCTAACTATGGACTATGGTTCATACATCCTAACATCTCTCTCATGAAGACACTGATGATTTTCTCAGCCTGTGAATGGGAGGACTGAGGGCCAGAGTGGTTAAGGATCTTCTCCGACAAGCCCCAGGACTCCTGACTCCAAGTCCAGTGTACTTTCTTTCTTTCTTTTTTTTTTTTTTTTTTTTTTTTTTGACAGAGTTTTGCTCTTGTTGCCCAGGCTGGAGTGCATTGGTGCAATCTCGGCTCACTGCAACCTCCTCCCGGGTTCAAGAGATTCTCCTGCCTCAGCCTCCCAAGTAGCTGGGATTACAGGTGTCCATCACCACACCCTGCTAATTTTTTGTATTTAGTAGAGACGGGGTTTCTCCATGTTGGTCAGGCTGATCTTGAACTCCTGACCTCAAGTGATCCACCTGCCTTGGTCTCTCTCCCAAAGTGCTGGGATTACAGGTGTGTATACCACTGCTCCAGCCCCAGCCCCAGCCCCAATGTGCTTTCTTTTTTTTTGAGACAGAATCTCACTCTGTCACCCAGGCTGGAGTGCAGCGGCATGATCTCAGCTCATTGCAAGCTCCTCCTCCCGTGTTCACGCCATTCTCCTGCCTCAGCCTCCCGAGTAGCTGGGACTACAGGAGCCCTCCACCACGCCCAGCTAATTTTTTGTATTTTTAGTAGAGATGGGGTTTCACCGTGTTAGCCAGGATGGTCTCGATCTCCCGAACTCGTGATCTGCCCACCTCGGCCTCCCAAAGTGCTGGAATTACAGGCGTGAGCCACCACGCCCGGCCCCCAGTGTGCTTTCTACCAGCATGCCCCCTGCCCTCTTCAAAGCAGGCTCAACACGTCAAGTGGCTAAGCCAATGGCCAAGGAATCCAGAGCCTCAAACCCTTGTTACTCCCTCACCTGCTGGGTACAGGCAAACAAGGAGATGCTTCTACAGCTCCCCGAGCTCTGCCCATCTTCCCTGGAGCTCTAGTTCTGCCCAATTCTGGCTTCAAAAACATGACATCTAGTTACTGAGGGCCCAAGGCTAATGACCTCCTGTGTCTTCTCCCTGCAGGTGCATCACCTAGATCATGAGGTCACCCCTCTGCTGGCTCCTCCCACTTCTCATCTTGGCCTCGGTGGCCCAAGGCCAGTCAACAAGACGACCAAGACCCGGGACTGGGCCCGGGCGCAGACCCAGACCCAGGCCCAGGCCCACACCCAGCTTTCCTCAGCCTCATGAACCAGCAGAGCCAACAGACCTGCCTCCTCCCCTCCCTCCAGGCCCTCCATCTGTCTTCCCTGACTGTCCCCGCGAATGCTACTGCCCCCCTGATTTCCCATCTGCCCTCTACTGTGATAGCCGCAACCTGCGAAAGGTCCCTGTCATCCCGCCCCGCATCCATTACCTCTATCTCCAAAACAACTTCATCACTGAGCTCCCGCTGGAGTCCTTCCAGAATGCCACAGGCCTGCGATGGATTAACCTGGACAACAACCGAATCCGCAAGATAGACCAGAGGGTGCTGGAGAAATTGCCTGGCCTGGTGTTCCTCTACATGGAGAAGAACCAGTTGGAAGAGGTCCCCTCGGCCCTGCCCCGGAACCTGGAGCAGTTGAGGCTGAGCCAGAACCACATCTCCAGAATCCCGCCTGGCGTCTTCAGCAAGCTGGAGAACCTGCTGCTCCTGGATCTCCAGCACAACAGGCTGAGCGACGGCGTCTTCAAGCCCGACACTTTTCAGGGCCTCAAGAACCTCATGCAGCTCAACCTGGCCCACAATATCCTGAGAAAGATGCCGCCCAGGGTCCCTACCGCCATTCACCAGCTCTACCTGGACAGCAACAAGATTGAGACCATCCCTAACGGATATTTCAAGAGCTTTCCCAATCTTGCCTTCATTCGGCTTAACTACAACAAGCTGACAGACAGGGGACTCCCCAAGAACTCCTTTAACATCTCCAACCTGCTCGTGCTCCACCTGTCACACAACAGGATCAGCAGTGTGCCCGCCATCAACAACAGGCTGGAACACCTGTACCTCAACAACAACAGCATCGAGAGTGAGTGGGGTGGGCCAGGGCAGGGCCGAAGGCAAGGATGTTGGCTTGTGTAGCGCCTCTACCCTCTCTAGGGAGTCTCAGGGTGGGGTGGTATAAAAAGCATCCACTTTGGCACTGGACTTCAATTTATGGCCTTGCCACTTGCTATCTGGGCGACCTTGAAAAGATATTTGACCTCTCTGGGAAGTTTCCTCATCTGTAAAGTGAGAATGGTAATAATACCTTCTATCACGAAGGTGATATGAAGATGTAATAGTTTAATACGGAGAAAGTGCCCAGAATACCATACCTAGAGGGTCATAGGTTTTCTTCCTCCATTCTTCCTCAGCCCCAGTTCCTTGGCAACTGGATCTATAGGTAGTGTAGACATGGAATATACTCCTGGACATTATACTAAAGACAGAACAGAGACATTTAAATACCTATCCTGAAATGTCCTGGGCCGGCCCTCTGCAGAAACCTGCCCCTGTGGGAGGATGCTTCTTCCCAAACCTGAGCCTGGGTTTTTATTCAGGGTACGCAACTGGTAAAAATGAGGCAGTCAGGAAAAGAAGGTCTGTATGCTGGTGCTTTCTGAATCTATCCGGAAGGGTGCAATGTTTAGGTGGACTTAAGGGAGAGTTTGCCTGACTGATATTTACAGGGTCCTGAACTTGGAGTATCAGTTGCAGCCAGGAGAGGAGGTTGGAAGTTGCAGTTTTGCTTCAATCAAAAATTTCAACTCTGAGCAGAGCACCAGCAGAAAGTTTTAGAAGTGAAATAATATTTTCTGGTCCTTGAACAAAATCAGCCTACATTCACACAAGGGATGCAGCAGCAGAAGGAAAGAGAGGGATTCAGGGAGAAGAGAAGGACCCTTAGAATGATATTTGGGGATCCTTAGGTTCCAAGCCAAAGAATGAGAGGGAGATTGTTGGTGTCTCTACCGACACCAACAATGCGCGAATAGATCTGTTTGCTCATTTGAGATAATTTCAAGAAGTAGGGGAGGATTTTTTTTAATCTTACAAAAAAAAAAAAAAAGGGAAAAGGGGAAGACTGTCTAATTTTACCCTGGAGACAGTACACTAAAATAAAACACATTACCCCCAGGAAGCTATGAGGCCAAAATACAGACAGAAAGGATACCTTGATTAATAAATGGCTGATAGGTCTTTACCAGATTATGGAAGAACAGGCTGCTAGAAGATATCCCAGCCTTCTAAGGTTGAAGTGAGAGAACTCACACCTCACCCACATGGGCCCACCCCATCCAGCCTGTCTCCTGTGTCTTTCACAGACAGAATGGGCTAAGTGGGGGCCTAGGTCAGTGTGACAATTACGTTCTTCACAATGACCGTAATGCTGCCACTGGTACTGTCCTCAAAACAGCTTGCAAAATGCCTTTGCCAACATTCTCTCCCCTGATTACAGGGAAGGCACCACTCTTACCATTTCACAGACTGAAGAACTCAGCATCAGTGTGGCTAGGCAACAGCCAGCCCCAAGCTCATAAGAGAAAACCCCTGTGTCAGGGCCCTTCTGCTACTCCAATGGTGAGGGAGAAAGAGCAGGAAAAGGAAGAGGAAGACAATTACAATGAAAATGATGCCTACTCTTCCTCCTCCTCCTCCTCCATAAATAAGTGAGGCAAAGCTTAGGGAGAATAAAACAGTTCCTTTAAATGCTGGCATGCCTGGTGCCACCGGCATCTAACAAGATGTGATGGAGGAAATGGAATCTCAGGCCACAGACCCTTCAGAATCAGTAGGCTCATCATGTCCCTGGGGCTCCAGAGCTCTCCCCAGACCCTCTTTCCTCTTCCTGTCATCCCTATTTCAGTTACCATCTTTTGCCCATCCTCATGTCTCACATCCAATTCAAAGGAAAACCTGCAGAGTAATTTTCACATCCATCTGCTGGCTTCAGATCTCACCTTACTCCATAGCTTCTCCACACTGTAGCCAGATTCATCTTTGTACAGCATAAACCTGAACATAGGGATCCCTAAGGACCCTTCCAGATTTAACACTCCAGGATACCATGGTTTAAGTATCCTATTAATAACATTGTTCTCATAAAGAGAGTCCCGTTCACTGCCGTTCCTCAGACGAGAGACCAAAAGCCTCTTAGTGAAAGACTGTTTGAAAGCCTAACTACCTTCCCAGCTTACTCTCCTTAGTACACCACATTGCACTATTACTATTCCCAGATTCACCCACAAGCAGAATTTTGGCCTCTATAACTTCATTCAAAGATTCCTCTATCAGAACACCATCCCCCAGGTCTCCACCTGTTGTAATCCTACCTATTCTTGAAGGCCCAGTTCAAAATTTACTTCCAATTCTCTAGAGTGAACTTGTAATAACAGTTGTTGATCAATTCCAACTTAATTCAATTTACAAATGAGTAAACTGAGTCTGGAGGTCAAGGCAGCTCATCTATGATCACACATTCCCAAAGCTAGCCAGTTTCAGAGAGAAGTCTACAGTCCTTGCTCTCGGGTGTCCTCCCCCTTCCGCTTCCTCATCTTGGCCGCCAGCCTCCACTCCCTGCTGATTTCTCGTCTTCTTTTTCCGTAGAAATCAACGGAACCCAGATTTGCCCCAACAACCTAGTGGCGTTCCATGACTTCTCCTCGGACCTGGAGAACGTTCCACACCTGCGCTACCTGCGGCTGGATGGGAACTACCTGAAGCCGCCCATCCCGCTGGACCTCATGATGTGCTTCCGCCTCCTGCAGTCCGTAGTCATCTAGGCCCTACTCCGCCAAGGGATCTGCTCTGACCGCACTTGAAGGCTGGGGCCCAGGCGCCTGTGCCCGCCATTCATTTTCTCTCTCTCCCTTTCTTGCTCCCAGCTTTGCCTCCCTTATCCCACCCTCGAGGCAGGGAAAAACCATCTATTCTTCTGCAGCCTCAGGAGCGAGACTTCCAAGGGCTCGGTTTGGTCCCACCCAGTTGAAAGACACCCAGTGCACACCCAAACTCCTGGCCTTCTGTGGTTTCCCTTTGTTCCAGAAACACAGATGTGTCTAAAGACTTGGTGTCCCCTTCTCTCTCCTCCCCTACCCGCCACTCCTGGGTACATCTGGGCCATGGACTGACATCTGATCTTGGTCCTGGCCCAGCAAGCAGCCGGGAGGTAAGGTTCAGAAAGTCCCCCTGGGGACTCCTCCATCTTGGGCAGCTCTGGCTCAAAGAGGCCAAGAAACCCAGTTCTCCTGGGCCAAGGATCCCTTCTGGCAAAGCTGCTGCTCCGCGGCGCGGTTCCCTGGCACCAGATATCGTCCTGGCCCTGCTGGCCCGGGTCTCCGGAAAGGAGGAGCGAGGGAATGACGGAGGTGGGGTGCAGGGTCAGGGCTGCCGCAGGGGCCTGCATCTGGCCAGCAGGTCACAGGGATGCGCAGGGGGGCCCCTCCTGTTCCAGAGTGAACATAGCACACGCTCTCCTGGCTGGGCCTCAGGGGGAACAGCCAAGGAGAAGAATGGCCCAAGGAACTAGGAAGCAGCCATGGGAGAGGGGAGGGGTTCAAGCCCGGATGGGCCCGCGTGGCGTCGATGGGTCCTCCGGCCCCCTTGCCCAACCTCGGGTTTAGGGAGCAGCGTTCACAGTGTTTGTGTGGGGGCGGGGGAGGGAAGAGGCAGCAGCCCCGCCCCCGCCATCTGTTCTCCATCAGTGTGCGCGGCCCAGGCTTTTCCACCCCCGGGAGGCGGCTCCTGAGGAACAGGGAGGAAGGGGCGGAGCACCTGGACATCTCCCAGAAGCCCCTCTACGTTTGAAAATGCGCCTCCTCCCCGGAGACAGACGCGTGGGTGCCACCTAGTGGCTGGTGGGGGTAACAGCTGGCCCCAGTCTTAACGCCTGGCCCTCTTCCTGGAGTGATTTTCCTCAGTGGAGGCGGCCCGTGGGGTCCCAACATGGAATAACCATGAGCCGTATGCATGGTGTCGCTCTCCTCTAAGGTCTAACGGGCACTAACGTCCCCACGCTGGGCTCATTCCCGTCGTGAGTGAGGGAGGTGGATAAGATTCTCCTGGCCCGGCGCGGTGGCTCACGCCTGTAATCCCAGCACTTTGGGAGGCCGAAGCGGGCGGATTATTGCCTGAGCTCAGGAGTTCGAAACCACCCTGGGCAACATGGTGAACACCCCCCACCCCCCGCCCGTCTCTACTAAAATACAAAAAAAAAATTAGCCAGGTGTAGTGGCGGGTGCCTGTAATCCCAGCTACTAGGAGGCTGAGGTGGGAGAATCGCTTGAGCCCGGGAGGCGGAGGTTGCAGTGAGCCGGGATTGTGCCACTGCACTCCAGCTTGGGTGACAGAGTGAGACTCCGTCTCAAAAAAGAAAGAAAGAAAGAAAAAAAAAGATGCTCCTCTGAGGTCCCTCCGGCACTCATGTTCCGAGTCTGGGGCTCCACACCTTAAATCGTACTCGAATGCAGGACAAGTCCTAAATATTTGCCCCTTCCCTTGAGTAACTTATTTTCTGTATGGACTGTCCCTCCTCTAGAGGCTTCCCCACCCTCCATGCCTGGCCCAGGTGAACGGCTTGGCGGGTCTCCAAGTGGAACCCGGTCCAGACAGGGCTGCCTCGACTTCACCTTCCCCCCTAACTTCCTCCAAGGGATGCTGCCCCTTCTCCGCCCCCTACGTGTGTATGTTGGTGGGAGGCACAGGGGATGGATATTCTAGAAATGAGTAAGACACAGTGCCCACCCCCAAGTTAGGATGAAAAATGTTCCAGAGGTTTTTAAGAAATTGGATTAAACTGGGTCCCTGACTGCAAGAAATTCCCATTATGCTCCTTCTCACCTTTCTCTTTTGCTAATTATGGAAAATACGGCCCATTTCATCATAGCCTCCTTCCCCCATGCTCCACTACAATCGCCGCATTCTTTTCTAGCTGCAGCTGGTTTCTCCAAGGCTCCTGCTTAAAGTCGATGCATTATGGTGCGTTATGGCCGAAAGCAACCTGGTGCTTCGGCCTGGATAAGAGCCCCTTCTGCATCTTATTCACAGCTTGCAACCTCAGCCCCTTTGATGAGGCCCTCAGGGGAGAGGTCATTCCCTTGATCCTGCAAACCCAGACTCATTTAGCAGTAAAGCAATCACCATCATCCCACTGCCCAATCTAGAAGATGTCTGCTCTCCATCGCTCTCTGCAGCTCTAAGCCAAAGCGGATTCAAGGTAAATTGACTTTACAGGCTCCCCTCCCCAAACACACACACAATGGGCTGGTTTCTTTTGAGTTTAAAAAAGCCCCCTTCTCCATGCACAAGTTCATTCCCTCCATGCTGTTGTCATCGACATATACAGGTGTGTATGTAGGTGTACATGTGTACTCTGCACGTATATCTCTTCTCTCTTGAAGACCGTGTTAACTTTGTGAAATAACTTCCACATTTCAACACGCTTCACAGTAGAGGAAATAAAGTAATATGAAAAACACCCTGCTTGAACTCGACGGTGTGAAAAGATCAAGAATAACACTTTAAAGTCATCTTTAAACCACCGGCTGGGCACGGTGGTTCATGCCTGTAACCCCAGCGCTTTGGGAGGCCAAAGCGGGCAGATCGCCTGAGGCCAGGAGTTCAAGATCAGGCTGGCCAACATGGTGAAACCCCTTCTCTTCTGAAAATACAAAAATTGGCCGGGTGTGGTGGCGCATGCCTGTAGTCCCAGCTACTTGGGAGGCTGAGGCAGGAGAATTGCTTGAACCCGGGAGGCAGAAGTTGCAGTAAGCCGAGATTACACCACCGCACTCCAGCCTAGGAGACAAAATGAGACTTCATCTCAAAATAAATAAATAAAAATATAGATAAAGTCATCTTGTCACCCACCCGCTACCGTTGAGCCACCATGCCAAGCCCCAAAGCCTGTTACTTGCTCTAACAAGATGAGTGGAGAAAAGATTATATTCTTAAGAAATTCCTATGAAAGCTATCCTAAAGCCTTTTCTTTCTTCTTTTCTTCATATTTTTTAATAGAGGCAGGGTCTCATTATGTTGCCCAGGCTGGTCTGGAACTCCTGGCCTCAAGTGATCCTCCCACCTTGGCCTCCCCAAAGTGCTGGGATTACAGGTGTGAGCCACTGTGCCGAGCCCCAAAGCCTTTTCTTGAAGAATTTCTCCCAAACTCACAACCCTCATGAAAAATTAATCCTCAATTCCACAAGACTGCCCACACACAGACCAAATATCTATATATATATTCCTAAAGTCAGACCAGAAATCTAACAACTGCATTCGAAACCCAAAGCCTCAGGTCCTTTCAACCCACACGTACTAAATTGTTGAGGGTCTCCCAGGAGCTCTGTACCGAGGCAGACACAGAAAGACACAAAACGGTCGTCTTTCCTGCCCAAGTGAAGCTTACAGACTAACTGGGGAGATGTGGTGTGCATACAAAACAGTAAAAGAGCTGTCTCGAGGGGAGAGAACATAGAGCCAAGTCATCTGGAATGGTCTACATGCCATGCGGAAGTCCACAGAAGGGTTAGAACAGGGTGTCCTCTCTTCCAAGGGAAGATTGGTGCAAAAGTGGGGTTCCTGACCCTCCCAGCCGACACCATCTTCTTTAGAAGAGAACTGCCAGGTGACGCCCTCGCTGCTCCTGCCTGGCTACTAAACATCTACTTCCGTTCACTTCACGGATGTTCAGTGGACATCGGTCACATGCCAGGTGCCCCGCGAAGCATTCAAGGATGGGTAATATACACAGCGGCACACCCCTGAGGAACTCTACCTTGGTAAAGAGAAAGAAATCCGTGAATGGATACCTCTGTCCTAAGTGTTTGTAATAATGCTGTGTATGAACAGCATCGAGGAGAGGGCTTTTCCCTCTACCTGAGGAAAACCAGAAAGGCTCCTACCATGTGAGCTGGCTCTTAAGGGATAAATCAGGTTTTGCCAGGGGGACAAAAGAAAAAAAGATGCCACCTGGATGGGAAACAGCATGAGTACAAAGGTAGGAAGGTGTGGAGTCCACCCTGTGGGGCTTGTGTGTCTGAAAAAGAAGAGAGGGTCATGTTCCGGTCATGGCGTTATGTAGCTACAAGCCCTCAGCAGGGGATATACTCCCGTCCTCCAAAACACAGGAGGGTTCCTGAACTTCCCTGCCTCTCTCTCCCTGTCCATGAAAAGGGCAACAACAGGGTTGGCTGGCCAGACTTCTGTCCATACCACCTGCCACCTCCGATTCATCAATACGCCGTGTGCCTCTCCTAATGAGAGATTGGGATTAGGACGCCTCCCCCACCTCCTGCTTCCTTTGCCAGGCTCTCAGGGAGCTGGGCTGCCTGGAACAACAGTCTGCAGGGTTAGCCGTTTCTCCCCCCAGGTCGCATGTATACATCCATGGACAGCCCCTTATATTCATGAGAACAAGAGCGTGTGACCTGCAAACTTGGGAAAGCAAGAGGAGAAGTTGGGAGAGGGTCTAGGATGCGAGCCTGTGTCTGGATGTGGCTCCTGCCGCGAGTGGGGGGAGCAGGTGTGTATGTATTGGGAAGGAACGATAGTGGGGGTGCGGCAACCAAGCAGGAATGGCAGGACCGTGTGTGTCACTGGGAAAGCAGGGAGGGAGGGTGGGACCAGGTGGCAGGGAGAGTGAATGAACACTCGCATTTGCATTTCTCCCAGGAATAAATGTGTAGGGTGGGAGGAGGGAAATCGCCTAGGCTGGCTGTGGGGGCGGAGGGCCTCTGGCTGCAAAGCCCAGGCTGTGGAGAGAAGAGGGAGGCATACAGCCCGCCAAATGTGCCATCTGCCTCCTGGGTGCCCTCCAGGATCCAGGACTATCTTTCCCTCCACCCAGCAGAGCCTCTGATGGTGTCTCCCCCCAGGTGGGGGGCTGCCAGGGGTACAGGAACATACTCTTCTCTAGTGACCAGGCTCTTGGGCCGAGGGAAGCCCCCTCTCACACCAGCTGGTGCCCAGGAACACAGCAAGCCAAATGCTGCCCTCATGGGCCAGGCTATTAGATCTGCCTCTTCACCTGGTGTGCCAGGGCAGAGATGAGTTCTGCCAAGCCATCTGCTCTGAGGGCCTGGAAACATATGGACTCAGGATTCCTGGGGAAGAAGGTGGAAATAGGGAGGGTCATGTGAACTAAAGAAAACTCTCTAACCCCACAGTCAAAAAATCTAGGCATTGGCCCTGGCTCAATGTGACCTAGGGCAAGTCATGTCACCTCTTTGGGCCTCACTTTCCTCATCTATACCACAAGGATTTGGACTAGATCTTTACGGGGGCTCACAGCTGGAATTCAATATCTGGTTGGTGGAAAGGAGTAGGGAACAAGGAGAGTCACTGAGAAACCTGGGTGGACCCCGGGGCACAGGCTGGCAGAAGCTGGAAGAAGACTCTTTAGCCACCCCACATCTGCCTTCAGCAAGGACTTGCTTGGCAGCCTGCTAGAGGCACCAAGGAAAGGGGAGTGCTTCCAGATAAATGCCATGGGCCCTCTGTATCTGTGGGTTCCACATCCATGGATTCAACCAACTGCAGATTGAAAATATTCAGAAAAAAATTCACAACGTTCCGAAAAGGAAAACTTGAATTTACTGTGTGCCAGTACTGTGTGGAATCCATGTGAATGGAGTGAGGTGTAAGCCTTGTGTTTGGTGCTATAGGTAATCTAGAGATGATTTAAAGTACACAGGAGGATGTGCATAGGTTATATGCAGATTCACCGTTTTATATAAAAGACCTCAGCATTTGTGGATTTGGTATCCACGGGATGTGCAGAACCAATCCCCCATGGTTACTGAGGGACAACTGTACCTCTCTGAGGGTTGGGGAGAGGATACTTCCCAGGCCCCCGAGGACCCTACACAATGTCTTCTGGTGTTTATGATCCTTTCTAGGGCCCATCTCCCAATTTCCATTTGGTTTCTTCCTAGCAGATTTAGAGAATTTCCCGTATCCTCATGATCATCATCTGTGAACTTGAGGTTGGCATTCAAATCCTATCACATCCCCCATGCACCTTCTCTTTGAACCACCCAGGCCTGCAGCTCCTGCCTCTGGTGATTTTGTTCAATTATGGTCTCTGTGCTGGCACTCTAGGTGGGGGTGAAGTACCTCAGTTCCACCTCGTTTTATCTTTGGATTCTCGCTGTGAAGTGAAGCCTCATCACTCTCTGGCTGGAGAAAGAAGCTGGAAAGACAAGCTCTCTCTCTCCACATCCCCCCACTCCAGCCTTCTCTGAGGGCTCAGAATATGAGGGATGGGGACCCTTCCTTGTGGGGGATGGCACTGCCTGTTCCTCAAAGATGTGGCCTTATCAGGAGGGTGGGCAAGGAAAAGAAAGAAGGAGCTGACAGAGTAAGAGGAGAGACAGAGCAGGAGCTGGAGGTGGGGGGCGAAGCGGAAGGCAGGGGGAGAATTCCTTTTCGTCAAGCACAGGAATGGGGCAGGGGACCCCCTGAGGAAAGAGGAGGGGAAACAGCTGGACATCAGAAGGAATGAGAAGTCTGATTGGTCACAGGCCTGGCCAACTCCTTGCCCTCCCCTGGGCACCACTGTCTAACCCAAGCCCCAGTTCAGACTGCCTCCACCAGAGTCCCCACCTTTCTGGAAGCTACAGGGCTCTCCATCCAGGATCCAGAAGCATTGAAGGGGTAAGGTTCAAGGTTTGAGGCCTCTGGCCCATCGGTATGCAAATGAGGGCAAAGTGTTTGGCTGGGGCAGGGGATTGGGCAGGGAAAATGAAGAGAGTTTAGGCCTCTGGCCAAAGAAGTCGGACAAGACTTCTGAGTGGGCACTAAACTGTCTTAGAAATTTTTTTTAAGATTATGTAATTCGTTTGGGGTGAGGTATGGGAGGTAAGGTGAAGAAATACCTCTTGCTACTGCTGGGGGCTTGCCCCCTTGCCCAGCTGAAATTAAGAAAGGCGGGGAGGTTAACTGGGCATGGTAACACATGCCTGTAGTCCCAGCTACTCGGGAGGCTGAGGCAGGAGGACTGCTGAGCCCAGGACGTTAGGGCTGCAGTGAGCTGTGATCATGCTGTAACACTCCAGCCTAGGCAACAGAGTGACACCTGTCTTAAAAATAGAAAATAAAATTAAAATTAAAAATTAAAAATTAAGATTTTAAAGAAAGAAAGGGGGAGAGCCTACTAGAAGCTTGTGCAGCTAGCTTTGGGGAGGGCTGTGTTAAGCCTACACTGGGGATGACTGTGGTATACACTTATGCCTGGATACAACACCACACCACATGCATTTCCTGACCCGTGTATACATACACAAATTACATGAACATGTGTACTCACATGCATATCACACACATACGCAGGCGTCCGTGCACACACACAAATGCACACAGGTGTCTAAGGAACTTTCCAGATACATACACATTCACGCAATCACACACAAAGATCTCTTTTTTTTTTTTTTCTTTTTTTAAGCTGGAGTCTTGCTCTGTTGCCCAGGCTGGAGTGCAGTGGCACCATCTTGGCTCACTGCAACCTCTGCCTCCCGAGTTCAAGCAATTCTTCTGCCTCAGACTCCCTAGTCCCTGGGATTACAGGTGCCCACCAGCACACCCGGCTCATTTTTGTATTTGTAGTAGAGATGGGGTTTCACAATGTTGGCCAGACTGGTCTCGAACTCCCGACCTCAGGTGATCCACCCACCTCAGCCTTCCAAAATGCTGGGATTACAGCATGAGTCACCGCACCCAGCCAGAACTCTTGTACCTATAATAATCTGTTTCTAAAAAACTGTATTTACAAGTATATTTCATAAACTAACATTCTTTTTTACATTGTAGGTTGCATTGTAAGTCCAACATACAATGTAAAAAAGAATGTAATGTAATGTAAGTCCGTGTCTCCTAAAGAGACTAGATGCGCCGGGCGCGGTGGCTCAAGCCTGTAATCCCAGCACTTTGGGAGGCCGAGACGGGCGGATCACGAGGTCAGGAGATCGAGTCCATCCTGGCTAACACGGTGAAACCCCGTCTCTACTAAAAAAAATACAAAAAAATAGCCGGGCGAGGTGGTGGGCGCCTGTAGTCCCAGCTACTCGGGAGGCTGAGGCAGGAGAATGGCGTAAACCCGGGAGGCGGAGCTTGCAGTGAGCTGAGATCCAGCCACTGCAGCCCGGGCGACAGAGCGAGACTCCGTCTCAAAAAAAAAAAAAAAAAAAAAAAAAGAGACTAGATGCTCCTAGGAAGGGCTGTGCCTTATTCATTCTGTACCCACAGAGGCAAGTCCTGTGCCTGGAACTCAATAGACACCCATAAATGTTTGTTGAGCAAATGTAAGAAGAGATGATCTTTATAAAAACCCATAAGATTCAACTGGGCATGGTGGCTTACACCTGTAATCCCAGCACTTTGGGAGGCTAGGGCGGGTGGATCACCTGAGACCAGCCTGACCAACATGGTGAAACCCGTTCTTTACTAAAAATTCAAAAATTAGCCGGGCGTGGTGGGTGCCTGTGATCTCAGCTACTCGGGAGGCTGAGGCAGGAGATTCACTTGAACCTGGAAGGCGGAGGTTGCAGTGAGCCAAGATAGAGTCACTGCACTCCAGCCTGGGCAACAAGAACGAAACTCCACCTCAAAAAAACAAACAAACAAAAAGATCCCATAAGATTCTTTGATGTTGGCATTCTCTGAATCGAGCTTAGTGACTAGCAGTCATGTTCTGAGCATGGGGTTAAGAGAGGACATCTGTGTGCATGCACCAGTGTGGGCCTGGTTTGTAGACAAGGGGATTCTTGTGAATGTGTCTGTGTTGAGATGTGTCTGCACATGCCTCTGTGAGTGAATATCAGTGTTTGGGTGAGAGTGTAAAAACATTAAAGTGGGGCAGTGGTGGGCAGGGACTGCTAGGAGATACCCCCCAAGACATAGTCCCAGCTGGTAGGGAGTTTGTGCATGTGATGAGGGCACTGAGTCTGCAAGTGTGGGAGTGGGAAGTGGGGTAAATCTTCCAGCCGTTCCCACAACCCTCTGGAGAGCCTGCCCCTCAGATCGCTGCCCTTCCTCCTGCCCACTTGCCAGGACCTGCCGCTGAAGGGATTCTCATTCCCATCCAACTCCCCATGAGGCTCCTGGCTTTCCTGAGTCTGCTGGCCTTGGTGCTGCAGGAGTCAGGGACAGCTTCTCTCCCAAGGAAGGAGAGGAAGAGGAGAGAGGAGCAGATGCCTAGGGAAGGCGATTCCTTTGAAGTTCTGCCTCTGGGGAACGACGTCCTGAACCCAGACAACTATGGTGAAGTCATTGACCTGAGCAACTATGAGGAGCTCACAGACTATGGGGACCAGCTCCCCGAGGTGAGGGACACAGGAGACCGACTGCATTCCCTGCATGACACTGGGAGTCAGAGGCCCAGGACCTCCCACCTGCCCCATAGTATGGGTGTCTCAAGCCTCCACCTCTTTCTCTATGAGGTGGAAATTCTTATCCCTCCATAAGGATTTGTCACTTAGATGATACTAAGAAAGAGGACACAAACCTGGGACTCCTCCTTCTTCAGAAGTCATACATCCCTCCCCCTGCCGTCAAGTAGAACCCAAAGCCATGTCTCACTGGGGGAGGAGTTCGAATGTCCTCATCATATTCTCTAGGAAATAAAAGTGCCACATCCCCCGTCTCTTTTCTGAAACTGTCCTCCAGTCTGAAGTTCTTTCCTAGGCCCTCTTGGCCTTCACTGCAGCAGCCTGGGGTGCAAGCCCAGAAGCCCCCACTCGATTGCTGCATGAGCCTGGTCGGTGTGGAGCAGGGGAAGAGCGCCAGCCTGGGAAATTGGGAGAGCAGGTTCCATCTCTGCCTTGACCACCTGCTGGCTCTATGATCCTCATCCCTCTCCTCTCAGGGTCTCAGTTTCTTCATCCGTAGGATGGACATGCCGGACCTGATGCTCTCTCAGGTCCCCTTTTCACACAGTCTTTCTGCTATCCCTTCCCCCTCCTTCTCCACAGTGACTTTTTGCCCATTTGAAATCCATCACTGAGGTTTTCAGGGTCCAAAGTTAAGTCCCTTTCAGGCAAAAGCTGGGTTACTGTGTACTCTGTGCTACATCTCCAGGTTAAGGTGACTAGCTTCGCTCCCACAACCAGGATCAGTCCCGCCAAGAGCACTACAGCTCCAAGGACACCCTCATCAAACCCCACGATGACTAGACCTACTACAGCGGGGCCGCTACTGAGTTCCCAGCCCAACCATGGTAAGTGCACAGTCACATGGTCACAATATCCCTAGGTCATAGGCCAAGCAGCTATGACCCAGCACCAGGGGTACCAAAGTGGAACATGGTCAGTGTGGGGATGTGGAGGGTCAGGGCTACCCTTACTAGCAGAGAGAGGAGGGGAAATGGCCACAGTAAGAACAGGAAAAAAGAAATCAAAGACAGACACTGGCTGTCCCTAATACTTTTGCCTGAATGTACAAGTTGAGTAAGAAGCAAAGAATGCAAGAACTCCCTTATGCCCTAGCAAAGCCACCCTGCCTTAATTAATAGCATGACAGGGGAAGCAGGTTGAGTGGTAATTAGATCAGAGACAATTAAAAACCTGTAGAGAAGAATAACTAACTTTGTGGCTGCCACTTGGCGTGGGAGCAAATGAAGCAGTCACACTGCTTTTCAGCTCCAAAGTCCCTCTTCAGCAGCTCTCTTTCCTTTCCCGATGCCCTCCTGGAGGCTGGAGTTGGCATTCCTGGCAGTGAGGCCTTGGCACTCTGCTGGCAGTCAGAAGTGGGCAGAGGAAGGCTGAAGTTCATTCTGGACCTGCTTGCCCCGAGCTTCCCTGTTCGCTTCTTGGGATGTTTGCCTTGGGTGAACCGGGAGTATTGGGGCATCGGTAGGAAAACCATTCAGTCAGGAATCCATGACCTCTCAGAGCTACAGTCTCAGGCTTAAAGAGGCCATAAAGGGTCTCAGCTGAACCCATTCACAGCCTCAGGATAAGAAAGATGCTGGGGCCCCTCTGCTCCACCCACTCCTCCTGGTCACTGCTGGCAGAGAAGAGCTCCTTAATCTTGGGGCTGTGTCACTGCCACCAGAGTTCTTCCTTGAGTTGGGCTAAACTGGTCTCTCAGTAATTTCTGTGCCTTGTGACAGCAGGTGACAGAAACCACCTGTGCTATTCAGTTGTATGATCCAATAAAGTCTCCCCAACTATTTGGGGTGGGTGACCTGGCCTAACCTCATGACACCTGGGTACAAAGACAGGGTTATGGACAGAACAAGAGAGGGCTACTTCCCAAAGAAAAATTGGCATGCTGATGCCATAAGAAGGGGAAGTGGATGTTGAGTGGGCATTGTGCTCTCCACCTTGGTTCTATTGTGCTTCTTGGAGCCACACAGAACATATCTAATTTCTCTTCCCCAAGGCAGATGGCAGAGCCAGCAACCACTGGCCATCCCACTTAATTCTGGCTTCACTTTTTGGGACCAGAGAGGAATCCTATGGAAAAGAGACCAAGGGATGTCCTAGAAATACCCACATAGGCCCAGGAAAATGTACACAGAACCAGGGTCTGCTGAAAGTATAAATGGGCTTAGACTGGGTAGTAACTGAGGATGGACCTGCCTCTCTGGGGTCGAGGACAGAGTGACAGGCTGGGAGCAGCCAACAGCACTGAGTACATGGTGCCTGTCAGTTCTGGGCAGCAACCCATAGGCTCTCAAAAAGGCATAGATGGCCATGGTTCAGATACTCCCTGGGGCAAGGGCCATTGGCCCCAGAGGCTGAAGAGATCTCCCTTTGTTTTGTCTTTCACCTGGACCAGGTCTGCCCACCTGCCTGGTCTGCGTGTGTCTTGGTTCCTCTGTGTATTGCGATGACATTGACCTAGAGGACATTCCTCCTCTTCCCCGGAGGACTGCCTACCTGTATGCCCGCTTCAACCGCATCAGCCGTATCAGGGCCGAAGACTTCGAAGGGCTGAGTATGTAATGCCCTGGGAAAAGATGAGTGGGGGCAGGCATAGGAAGCCACCCTGCCACTAGAACAGTCACCAACACTGGGTTAACTCTTTCCTGTTGGCTCTCAGTCCATCCAGCTGTCAAAGGGAAATAGTCCGAAGTCTCTAGAAGTCCCTTCCTTTAAGTGTTTAGATGGTGGAAGGGACCTATTTTTATTTGCTCTCCAAAAACGTCTGGGAAGTTGGGAGGGGAAGGTATGATCTGCCAACATCTTCAGGATGTCCCAGCAATGACAGCTGTGTGATCATCTGGCCTCTGGGCAGGACTGTCTTAAATCTACTCTCCATGGCACTGATGCTGTTTACAAGGTTGTTTGTGTGCTTTTTGCTTCATTATGCCCTATGCCCTGCTTGAGACAGGAGACCTGGGCTCTGATCCCGATTCTACCACTAATTATCCAGAGCCTTTCTGGGCCTAAGCACCCTTCTGTGTAGACTCACAAGTGGAGGTGAGGTGGATCCAGGGATTCCTGGGCCTGTTCATTCTCACTCTCAAGAGACTTCTTCTAAAGGATCCAAGGTGGGCGGCCACCGCACAGGACAGGATTCCAGGGAGGGGCACTGAGGTATCTGAGGGCTTTTCCAAGGAGTCCTGGTTTATGTTATTTTCTCTGGTTTGGGCTAGTGCAGGTGGAGAGCTGGTTACAATCCCCTCATCTTGAGAGGGATGGAGCAAGGTGTGGAGACACCTCCATTCTGGGCAAGGAAAGACAGTGTGTTCTGGTTCATCTCTTTGTTCTCCCCCAACCTCTCTCAGCAAAGTTGAAGAGGATTGACCTCTCCAGCAACCTCATTTCCTCCATCGATAATGATGCCTTCCGCCTGCTACATGCCCTCCAGGACCTCATCCTCCCAGAGAACCTGCTGGAAGCTCTGCCCGTGCTGCCCAATGGCATTGAGATCCTGGACGTCCGCCAAAATCGGCTCCGGAGCTCGGGAATACAGCCTGTGGCCTTCAGGGTGAGTTGAGGCCTTAGGTCCACTATCTATCACCTCCACCACCCACCTTCACCCACCGCCACCCACCTCCACCCACCAACACCCACCTCCACCTCTACCACCCACCACCACCCACCACCACCCACCTCCACCCACCTCCATCCCCACCACCCACCACCACCACCACCACCCACCTCCACCTCCACCACCCACCTCCATCTCCACCACCCACCAATACCCACCACCACCCACCTCCACCTCTACCACCCACCTCCATCACCACCACCCACCTCCACCTCCACCACCCACCTCCACCTCTACCTCCCACCTCCACCACCACCACCCACCTCCACCTCCACCACCACCCACCTCCATCCCCACCACCCACCACCACCTCCACCACCCACCTCCACCTCCACCACCCACCTCCACCTCCACCACCCACCTCCACCTCTACCTCCCACCTCCACCACCACCACCCACCTCCACCTCCACCACCACCCACCTCCATCCCCACCACCCACCTCCACCTCTACCTCCCACCTCCACCACCACCACCCACCTCCACCCACCTCCACAACCACCACCCACCTCCACCACCACCACCCACCTCCACCCACCTCCACAACCACCACCCACCTCCACCACCACCACCCACCTCCACCCACCTCCACCTCCACCACCCACCTCCACCACCCACCTCCATCCCCACCACCCACCTCCACCACCACCACCCACCTCCACCCACCTCCACCACCACCACCCACCTCCATCCACCTCCACCACCACCACCCACCTCCACCACCACCACCCACCTCCACCCACCTCCACCACCACCACCCACCTCCACCACCACCACCCACCTCCACCCACCTCCACCACCACCACCCACCTCCACCACCACCACCCACCTCCATCCCCACCACCCACCTCCACCTCCACCACCCACCTCCACCACCACCACCCACCTCCACCACCACCACCCACCTCCATCCCCACCACCCACCTCCACCACCACCACCCACCTCCATCCCCACCACCCACCTCCACCACCACCACCCACCTCCATCCCCACCACCCACATCCACCACCACCCACCTCCATCCCCACCACCCACCTCCACCATCACCACCCACCTCCATCCCCACCACCACCACCCACCTCCATCCCCACCACCCACCTCCACCACCACCACCCACCTCCATCCCCACCACCCACCTCCATCCCCCCCACCCACCTCCACCTCCTCCCCCACCCCCACCACCCACCTCCATCCCCACCACCACCCACCTCTACCACCCACCTTCACCCCTACCACCTCCACCACCCACCTCCACCACCCACCTCCATCCCCACCACCCACCTCCACCACCACCACCCACCTCCATCCCCACCACCCACCTCCACCACCCACCTCCATCCCCACCACCCACATCCACCACCACCCACCTCCATCCCCACCACCCACCTCCACCATCACCACCCACCTCCATCCCCACCACCCACCTCCACCACCACCACCCACCTCCATCCCCACCACCCACCTCCACCACCACCACCCACCTCCATCCCCCCCACCCACCTCCATCCCCCCCACCCACCTCCACCTCCTCCCCCACCCCCACCACCCACCTCCATCCCCACCACCACCCACCTCTACCACCCACCTTCACCCCTACCACCTCCACCACCCACCTCCACCCACACCACCACCACCACCCACCTTCACCACCCACCTCCACCACCCACCTGCACTCGCACTACACACTTCCACCACCACCACCCACTGTTTTCATCCTTTTAAATTTGCTATTTATTGATTCTTTCAGTTGCAAGAAACTGATTCTGACCCAAGAAAAGGAGATCCCAAGAACCTCCATAAATGGAAACAGCACTATTAGGCCTAATGGGCCTGTTACTGGCTGAGTATCCCTAACCTGAAATCCAGAATCCAAAATGCTCCAATAAGCATTTCCTTTGAGCATCTAGTTGACATTCAAAAAGTTTTGGGTTTTGGAGCATTTTGGATTTTGGATATTTGGATTTGGGATCTCAACCTGTACTGGGAATGGGGGTTCAGAAGTCAAGGTGGACAACTCTCTCTCTCTCTCTTTGGGGCACAAGGCCTCTTGTCTTGGCTTCTTTCTGTGCATCTGCTCAATTCACCTGTCTGCTCACCAGCGTCCTCTGCACACTCGCAGGTTCTGCTCCCTGAAAACTTACACATGAGTTTAACTTGGAAAAGTGCTGATTCTGGCCCTGACTCTACATATCCTTTTATTTCCAAAACCCGCCACTAAGTGACTGATTAATCATTGTCTTTCTATGATCAAATGCTCAAGAGAGACTTTTTTGTTGTTGTTTTGAGACAGATCTCGCTCTGTCGCCCAGGCTGGAGTGCAGTGGCATGATCTCGGCTCACTGCAACCTCTGTCTCCCATGTTCAAGCAATTCTCCAGCCTCAGCCTCCTGAGTAGCTGGGATTACAGGAGGCACCACCATGCCCAGCTAGTTTTTGTATTTTTAGTAGAGATGGGGTTTCACCATGTTGGCCAGGCTGGTCTCAAACTCCTGACCTCAGGTGATCTGCCCACCTTGGCCTCCCGAAGTGCAGGGATTGCAGGTGTGAGCCACTGCACCTGTCCAAGAAAGACTATTTGATTGGTCATTGGTTGGCCAGTTTTGATGGGAAGGGCTAAGTTATATGACACAAATATGCCCCCTGGGGCGGCCCTTTCAATAGGGCTAGGAAGAGCCCCAGGTATGTTCGCCCGTGTGCTCTCTCTCTCTGTCTGTCTGTCTCTCAAGTAGTAGAATCTTTTATGCAATCGAATTCCTATTTAGAAGCATCAAATAAACCAAATTAGACTTGTATTTTTGAAATAGGATGAGGGCACAGAGGCACACCTGCTTGCTCTCTCGCCCCGCCCTCCCCAGTGCCTTCCACCCTCTCAGCCTTTTCCTGTCTACAGTGGTCTTTGAGGGAGTTTTACAGAACACAGTGTCACTACCACTGTTGTGGTGGAAGAGCACTAGACTGGGGATCAGAAGTCTGCCACGTGACCTCGGGCCTCAGTCTTTCGGTCTCTGAGAACAGGATTGCATGATCCCTGAAGTTCCCCACTGCTCAGCCTCAGCAACATCCCAGCTGTCTCCATATCAGGGGGTGCCGCTTTGCCTTGACTCAGAGCTGTTTTCTCAGCCCAGGATAAGGCCTGGGCTTGGGAGCCACAGAGACCTAGGTTTGTGTAAGAGTCACCCAACCTCTCTGACCTTGTTTTCTCATCTGCAAAATGAGGGTAATAATACCTGCTTGACACAGCTGCTGGAGGGTTAAATAAGATAGCATTTACAAAGAGAACAGGAGGGTTAGATATGCATAGCAGATGCTCCATAAATGGTAGCTATCATTTTTCTTTGCTCCCTGAGCCCTGCTGAAGGCTTGTCTCTTCCCAAACCCTTCTCTGATTAACACTGTCTGATTCCGAGAGCGCAGTCCCATGCACACGCTGTGTGCCTCTCTGTGCCTGCGGTTGTCATTCTAATAGTCTGGCTGTCTCCCGAGTGTCTGCTCTGTACCTGCTCCTCATCCAGAGCAAGGACGATAAACAGAGCATGGAGGATGGAAGTTAGATACCAGGGAACAGGTCATGCCAGTGAAAGGTATGAGACTTACGCAGCTGTGGGGTCTCCTTTATTGGAGGTTTTATTGGAGACACTGATTGGGAGGTCTTGTCTAGATAATTGTCCATGGCCCCAGGGTTAGCATTTGGAGACTTGTCATTGGGGAAAGTCCCTTCTGATAGCAGAGAAGTTGAGGCAGAGCTGAAATGTCCCCTGGTCCTCCCTTCTACCCTGTCCCTGCCCCTCCCCTGCACCACCCAGTGTCATTACCAGCTGATTAGTTCTTTCCTACTTCAGTGGCTGGCACCTCAATGGTAGCAGCTTTCCTCCTGCATCCAGTTGGAGTTAGTGTCTGTAAGCTCCTTAAAGACCAGGGCAACCCCTGTGGCACCCAGCACAGAGCCTGGCGCATGACTGATGCTAAGTGAGCCCCGAGTGAACAAATGTCTCTGGCCTCATAGCCATCCTCACTGCCAGGGTCCAACATGTTGGACCCACCAGCCTTCTACACTCTGTTTTCTCCCAGGCAATGGAGAAGCTACAGTTCCTTTACCTGTCAGACAACCTGCTGGATTCCATCCCAGGGCCTTTGCCCCTGAGCCTGCGCTCTGTACACCTGCAGGTAAGGAGCCTCACCCAGAGCAAGGGTGATAAACAGCATGGAGGATGGAAGTTAGATACCATGAGCAGGTCATGGCAGTGAGAGGCATGAGGCTTAGGCAGATGTGGGGTATCCTTGATTGGAGGGTTTATTGGAGACAAGAATTGGGAGGTCTTGTCTAAATAGTTTTCCATGACCCCAGTTTGATTTTCTCCATTTTTTTCTGTTTAAAACACTTTCTCTCTCTCCACCACTTTATTTCATCTTACCCAACTGCTTTTCCTTCTCTCTTTTTCCTACCCTCTGTCTCTTTCCTTCCCTTCAGTCCTTCCCTCCTTCCTCTCTGCCTTTCTCTTCCTCTTCTTCTGTGCCCTCTCTCTCCATCCATCCCCCCTGGGGCTCCTCTTCTCACCCTTGTTGTGTGGCTTTGGCCCTAGATGCTTCAGTTTCTCCAGTTGCACCAGAGCAGGCAGAGCTGGTAGGGACAGCAGATGTGAGCCTTTGGTGCTGCTTAAGGGGCAGACCGTCTTGGTGGGGCTCAGCTGGTGTGTGTTCTTCCCAGAATAACCTGATAGAGACCATGCAGAGAGACGTCTTCTGTGATCCCGAGGAGCACAAATACACCCGCAGGCAGCTGGAAGACATCCGCCTGGACGGCAACCCCATCAACCTCAGCCTCTTCCCCAGCGCCTACTTCTGCCTGCCTCGGCTCCCCATCGGCCGCTTCATCTAGCTCAGAGCCCTTCCACTCCTCCCAGGTAAGAGGCCTCCAAGGACCATGCAGGCATGAGCCTCCAGCCATAAAGCCCAATATCTTTCAACAGTGATCTTTAGCCCAGGCATTAATTGACCTCTCAATCCCTTGCAAAAATCACACACACGTACACGCATGCATGCACACACACACTCATGTACTGAAATGTCTTTCAGCAGCCAAATTTGCATTTCTTCATCTTCTTTCCTTGACACTTATGGCTCCTGGCTCAGAAAATAGCAATGTCTGCAGTGGAGCTCTTTTCCATATTCCCCATCTCTCGTACCCACACAGAATGCCAAGAAAGCCGTGGGAGAGGAAGAGGGGGAGGAGGAAGAGAAGGAAGAAGGGGGGAAGAGGAGAAGCAGTGATATGCTGGAGCCAGCTCTTACTACTTGCCGGAACTGATTATTAAATTTTCCAGAATATTGCAAGTCAGTTGTTAAACACAGCCATTGTGAAAAATTAAATTATATAAACTCACAATTAAATATATTATATTGAAAACAAACGTAATAATTATTCAAAAATCATCATTTTTCAATTAGTTCACTATATTTCACTAGTAACCATGCCCTTGAAGTTATTTCTGTCCGTGGTGTCTGTATGGGGGAACCTCTAGGTAATGGTGTGCTCCTCGGATCTCTTCCAGCTCCCCATTCAGTGACATCACATTGGTGGTTTAAAATTGGCCATGGTAGGGGTATTTACACTACAGAACTTGGTAAACGCTACCAATTGGGATTTCCTTTTCTGAGAGCTGACTATAAAATGTTTGCCTGCATACCACTGAGGAGAAAGAATAGCTACTTAAACCAGCTCCCTCTACCCGCATGCCATCCTACTGGGGTAGATAGGGTTTCTATAGGGCATTCCTTCATTTCCTGCTCTTCTGAGGCCAGGGCCTCCTGTTAGATTTGGAGGGAGCCATTCATAAGGATGGAGAACTGAGATGAATCTTCACCCAGATGCGCTTCTTGTAGCACTTACCTACTCCCTGGCTCACCGGCCAGTCTCTGAGCATGGAGGGCTCAGCCAGCTCGTTCCTGGCCACTGGGGTTTCCGTCCTTCCCATTTGCTCCTGCATGTTCGACCACCAGAGGGCAGCCTTGTGCAAAGATAGATACATAAAAATAGCAATTACTCACCTTCTGCCTTTTGGATCCTGGGCAGGGGCTGCTATGCTGGGAGGATGGGAAGAAGGGCAACTATCATGTAGCCAATGATTTGTTCCTTGAGTTAGAAGGGAGAGGAGATGCTACCCTTCTCCTCACCCTTATAAGGAGGTTTTGGGCAAGGGGAATGTGATGGATGGGTGCTTGGCCTCACGCCTCATGTCAAGGCATGAGAGAGGGATAAGGCAGGGAATTCACCTACTCATGCAGGAGGATCTTATGGAGCACCCACTGCTACGTGGTAATAAGATGGTGCACAACAGAAACATATTCCTTTTCCTCACAGAGCTTAGAATGTAGTGCAAAAGACAGGTGTGAAACAAGCACACTAATAACCATGCTATTCAACTCGTAAAAGTGCTATAAAGGGTATGTACAGAATGCTACAAATGCTTACAAGAGGAAGACCCAGCTTAGGGGTCCAGAAGATCTTGCAGAACTGACGTTTAAGCTGAAACCCAAAGGAGTGGGAGTTAGCCAGGCAATGAGTTGCCAAGGCAACTATTCAAGGTCCCTGGTGGTCCCCGAGTCAGGAGGGGCAGGTGTTTCTTGTGGGCTACATGGAAAGGAATTCACATATCTGCCTCCCCCACCTCTCTCTGGCACCTCACTGTGCACTTGGATCCTCACGGCGGTCCTGTAAGCAGCCAAGTCAGAAATTATTATTCACATTCTTTAGATGGAGACATGGAGAACTAGAGACCAGTCACTGACCCCAGCTCACACGGGTGACTCCGGGTTGCACCAAGACTCAACACACAGGCTACAGACTGGCAATGGGAAGTCTTGAAGGTGGTGGGAGGTGCCTTCATGCCATCGTGGTACCTGCCTTCACTCCTAGGGAATCTAGGATTCCAGCACACCTAGCCCCAGGGGAGGACGGGGAAGGCAGTGAGCCGAGGGCCCCTTGCCTTTCAGAGCAGCAGAGCTGTCACTGGTCCTTCCTCTCCTTTGTCTCCTCTTTCTGTCTTCCAAGAGTATGTTACAGCGAAATCTCTCTGTGTGTGTGTGTGTTTGTGTGAGTGTTTTCTGTTTCTCTCTCTCCCTTTCTCTGTTTCATCCACCAATCCTATCCCCTTCCATATCCAATATCCCATTCCATATCCTGCTTTATTGGATTATGGCAAGGCCTAGGCATGCAACAGCTGAAAGCCTAAAGTTCTCCAAATGTAAGAGACCCTGGATTTAGGAATCCAATTTTCTTTTTTTCTTTCTTTCTTTTCTTTTTTTTTTTTTTTTTTTTTTTTTTTTTTTTTTTTTTTTTGAGATTTCACTCTTGTTGCCCAGGCTGGAGTGCAATGACGTGATCTCGCCTCACCGCAACCTCCTCCTCCTGGGTTCAAGCAATTCTCCTGCCTCAGCCTCCTGAGTAGCTGGGATTACAGGCATGCACCACCACGCCTGGCTAATTTTGTATTTTAAGTAGAGACAGGGTTTCTCCATGTTGGTCAGGCTGGTCTCGAACTCCTGACCTCAGGTGATCTGCCTGGCTCGGCCTCTCAAAGTGCTGGAATTACAGGCATGAGCCACCACTCCTGACCGAGGAATCCAATTTTTTTAAAACTCCAAAAAAAAAAAAGGTTTTCTAGAACTGGGGCTTTTGGGTACTGGAAGCCACATCATTCCTACATGCCTCTCAGTTACTCTTTGCTGAGTACAGAAAGGCACCTGGCTCCTGCTCTATTGTGGGACAGGGGATCTAACAATCCCTGGACTCCTGGAGTTTGCCAGACCTATAATAGAAGCTTTTCTGTACATCAACTCATTTAATTCCAGCAACAACCCTAGTGAATAGGGATGCTCATCTCGACTGCACATGAAGAAACAGGCTTCTGAAAGGGGAGTGGCCCAAACCTAAACAGCGAGAGAGTGGCAGAGCTAGGATTCAATCCTGGGTCCATCCAGCCAGAGTCTGAAGTCCTGCTCTCTGCCACACTCCAGTGCAGACACCACTTTCAAGTTCCAATTAAAGGAGGCCGGCTCCAGACAGTTTCTTTCCCGAGGCCATTGTTGCTACTCCGGGAGGGGTTCCCCAAGGGCCATTGCCTCTGCAGCTGTCTCTTGGCTAATCCCCCATTTTTGGCTAGGGAAGCCCAAGGAAGAGAAAGAATGTCCTTGTTGGCTGTCTCCCTGAAGAAATTCTAAACAGAGCATCTGTCCCTCTGCACCAGGGAGGGAGGGAGGAAGAGAGAGGTGGGGAGAGACAGAGAGAGAGAAATCCCACAGCTGTTGCTTCTTGATCTTGATGTGAACAGCTAGGGCTCCTGTTTCTCGGGGACCTAAAGGGGTTAGGGTTGGGCAACTGGTAGGGAAGGCAGAGAGCACCTCTTTAGCCAGAGTGAGGCCCTCCTATCCTGCAGATGGTAAAGATGGAGAGAATGACACAGGGTAGATGCAAGCCAGACCTGAGAGAGTACAAAGGAAGGGAGAGAGAGGAGGGGCTATGGGGTCCAGCCAGGCATGGCAGGCAGCTTGAGGGCCTCATGCCAGCCGGCAGTCTAGGTTTGCATCAAATCCACCTCCTCCAACACCAAACTTTCCTAACCTCACTCATCCAGGTCCTTCGTGGCCCAGCAGCACTCATATTTGACCTTGGCAGGAGCACTTGCTCTGGGAGGCACTCTGGTGACTATTCTGCCAGCTCTGTGTGAAGGGGAGTGCCTCCCTCCTTTGGGGCACCCTGTGGCCTTCAGGAGGGTCCTGCCTTAACCCGTCTTATGAGTCTCAGTGGGAGAAAGTCGTGGGGAAGAGGCCAGGGCCCCTCCTCTCCGCGAGAGAAAGGATGAGTTTGCAATGACCTCCCCCCGCCCCCCCCCGCCCCGTGACTGCCTTATTCTCAGTTCCAGGGTCCTGTTTTCCTGAAGGTTACCAGCAAGGCCCAGGGCCAGAGCAGGCTCGTGGAGAAGGGAGGGTGGGAGGGGCTGCTGGAGGGGCTGGAACTAAGTCTGTTTTAGGAGCCAAGGCCGTTTCCCCACCCTGACCTTGCCTGGGCTCCCTTCCTGCTTCCTTTTCCCTTTTTTCTCTTCCCTGGGAATAGTAATCTTTTACATTTCTGCTGTCAGTTTGCACTTCAGCAAGCTCTTTACATATGGGACCTAATTTGATAGTCCTAACAACTCTGTGAGGAAAGAATTATTATCCCTCCTTTTACTGATAGAAAATGAGAGGCTAAGTACTTTGTTCCAGAGAAAGATGACTTAACATAAACAATCTATAACAGAAAAGAAAGATGGGCAAGGGGGTGGAGCTGCAGTGACAGCCAGCACTTCTTGGGAATTCTTGTCAGAGAAATGGGAAGTCCCATCTCCAGCTCCTGGAGCAGAGGATGGGTGCCCCCCACCATGACCTCCGAAATGCTTTGAAAAGCAAGGACTCAGAAGTGCATCACCCAGGCTAGAAAAATGGGGGCTGCCTATGGAACTTGAGTCCAGGGCCTGCTCCCAGCAGGATCAAGGCCTGTGTCCTTAGGAAGCACATGAGGTAATGAAGGTCTCAGCCCGGGAGAACCTTGGGGCTCAAGGACACATGGCCCCCCATCTCTGCCGCACCCCCACATGCCCGTGTCTGTGTCCTCCTTCCTTCTGGCCAGGACAGAGGCAGACAGACCAGACGGGGAGGTGGCCTCAGCTCGCCCCGCCCCCTCCCTGTCTAGCTCCCTCTCAGCTTTCTCCTCCCACCTCACCTGCCCCTCCCCTCTCCCCCACAGGAGACATCAGCTCAATTTTGTCTCTCCTCTCTCTCAAGGTCATCTCTTGGACCAGCGGGCATCACATTCTCCAGCAGCCGCCATTTCGCACGCCTCCCTCCTGTGGCCGCTGGCAGCGTGGACAAAAGTCTCCATGTAGAGGGAGGATGCCTGCTTCTTTCCCCACAGCTCTTATGTCTCCCTTCTCCCTGCGGGTGACAAAGAAGCCCAAGGACCAACTCCTTCCTGCCTCATTGTAATAAAATTCCCCATACTGAGGCCTTCTTGTCTTCAACCTGGCCTGTCCAGCCCTTCCAGACACGTCCAAATGCATGGCCTGGATGTACTTGTGTACTTCCTTTCAAACGAGCCCACACAGAACACCTGCTCTCCCCTTCCTCCTCTCTGCACTCCTTCTGCCTCCTTTTTTTCTGTTCTCCTTCTGTGCCCAGGCACCAGAGCAAATAGCTTTTTGTTTCCTCTTGGCACTACCAGTCCCAGCCCTGCCTCCAGGAGTTCTTTTCTCCCTCTCTCTCTTTTTAAAAGACGGGGTCTCACTAGGTTGCCTAGGCTGGTCTTGAACTCTTGGGCTCAAACGTCCACCTGCCTCAGCCTCCTGAGTAGCTAGGATTACAGATGTGCGCCAGTGTGCTGACTCCAGAATTCTTTTCTCCTGTGTCTAACACGCAGTTCAGACACAGGAGGGAGTGGAAGTGTTTCTTGTTATGGCACCTGTAAAGGAACTGTGATGCAAGGGAGTGAGCACTGGAGTGAGAGTCTGAAGACCTGAGTTTGACTACCCCACATCCTGATCACACCAGCACTTCACTCTGTCCTGGCCCTGTGGAGTTCCCTCACTCCAAATCTGTTGCTCAAAGCATATCCAAGCCCAAGGGGTGTGGTGCCTATCCCTATCTTATTACATTTCTAGTCTAAGAACAAAGACACAACCCTCTTCTACTGTTCCCAACAGCACAGACTAACATTGACAAAGAGGGATTAAATGGTAAAGGAGAAAACGAAGGAAGTACAGGAAATACACACAATCAGTCTAGTCTCACAAGTTGAGCTTTCTGAGCCCAAATCAACTATACCGTGGCTTTAAAGCTGGCTTAGCTGCAGGCCTTCCTGATCATTCTCTGGTCCACGCAGAAGAGAGAATAATCCAAGCTTTTCAAGTCCTTTCTGGCCCATCCTGAAACCAAAGGTAACGACCTTTGAATTACACATTGTCCATAATCAGTGCCCCCCAAGGATCACTGGGCAGTCTTAGGAGAGGTGCTTCTCCCAAAGAGAGGCCCCCTGCCTCCCAGGACAGACTCCTGGAGCCCAGCACCTGTGAGAGCTGTAGCACCTCGCTTGGAGATCTAAGAAATCCCTGAAGGAAGCTGGGCACGGTGGCTCACATCTGTAATCCCAGCACTTTGGGAGGCTGAGCAGGCAGATCACAAGGTCAGGAGATGGAGACCAGCCTGACCAACATGGTGAAACGTGGTCTCTACTAAAAATACAAAAATTAGCCGGGTGTGGTGGCATGCGCCTGTAATCCCAGCTACTCGGGTGCCTGAGGCAGGAGAATTGCTTGAACCTGGAAGGTGGAGGTTGCAGTGAGCCAAAATCATGCCATTGCACTCCGGCCTTGGCAACAGAGCAAGACTGTGTCCCAAAAAAAAAAAGAAGAAGAAAAAGAAAAGACATCCCTGAAGGAGCCATACTCTGGGAGACAGGCAAGAAGGCAGGTTTTAACCCTGTGGACATACAGTGGAAGATGAGCTTCTGCCCTTGGGGGAGTGTTGGGGGTGGGAGTGGGAGCATGAGAAATGGGGTGGGCAGAGAAGAGCGGGACCTCCCACAGTGCATGAGGTCCTTGGCTCTAAATAATCTTGAAACACACTAGCCCAGAAAGATGCAAACAGCCCCCATGCTGGGAATGTTCTGCAAAGTAGGAAGGTGTTAAGCAGTTACCCAGATGTTTCAAGCCAAAGCATCCTGCAGAGGAGGGGGAAAAAAAGTCGTCTTTTGGGACTGAAGTTTTCCAAATCAGCTGTGAGCTTGGGCTGTAATCACCTTGCCAACGCAGACGCTACCCCTTTGAAGAAGTCAGTCCGAAAACAGGATCCTTCTTAAAGTCAGCAGATCAGTGCATTATCCCTGCAGAGATGATAGGAAATAGAGAACGACAGGAAGCTGTCAGAAAGTCAATATTTCAAAGGATCAAAGAGTCCTCAGGGTCCTTTGGTCCATGCACCTGTATCCAGGCAGGGCTTTACCTAGTGCTGATGGTGATGTTCTCTGGTTTACGCCAGGGCCAGAGGTGCGGGCTGCAGAAAGCACCTGCCACCATCTGTAGGACATCACGTTAGCCCTGCGCATTACATGCATCATTACGTTTCATCTCCATCGTAGCCTGATGAGGTGGGTGCTTCCCCAATTTTACAGAAGGCAGACTTTGGGAAGCTGAGGCAGTCAGATCTCCTGAGGTCAGGAGTTCGAGACCAGTCTGGCCAACATGGTGAAACCCTGTCTCTACTAAAAATACAAAAATTAGGCAGGTGTAGTGGCAGTCGCCTGTAAATCCAGCTACTCAGGAGGCTGAGGCAGGAGAATTGCTTGAACCCTGAAGGCGGAGCTTGCAGTGAGCCGAGATCACGCCACTGCACTCCAGCTTGGGCGACAGAGTGAGACTCCGTCTCAAAAAAAAAAAAAAAAAAAAAAAGGAAGGCAGAGAAGTTAAGTTTTGGTCCAAGGTCACACAGTGAGGAGTAAGAGGCAGACTAGATATTCAAATTTGGCCTGAGTGCAAAGCCTGCTGGCCCTCTGGCCTTGGAGCTGCGTGTCCGACACACCTGCTGAATCATGTCTTGCCTCACACTTCCTTGCTCATAGAACATACCCAATAAACCTTGTGCTAGGCCAGCTCGCTCCACGGCGCGGTGGGGAGGCAGACCTGCTACAGAAATCTGACCATGTAAATGGCTCCTTTTCTACCCCTCCTCTCCTGATGTTCCTAAGTGGTGGCCCCTGCACACCTGGCTTTCTCCTCTCAGCTTCACCAGTCTGGATCTCCCTTCCCACACCCCCTCCCTTCCTATCTATTGTCTCTGAACCCAACTTCTTGGCTCCTGTGCTCCTATTCATGGGATTTCTTTCCGCTTCTGTAACCCTGAGTACAATAGGCTCCTTCCTGCTTATTGGTAAACAGAGTCACAACAAGCCCAAGTGTGTTCTAGGCCAGGTTTGAGCTCTTGATCGAGCCTCTCTCTCGGCCTTCTTGTTCCAGTTTTTTTTTTCTAATGGGAACATGAACTCCTAGAGAGGTGGCCTGGCACACCCCTGCCTCTCTGCTGCTCCTCTCCATTCCAGAGCATTACAGTTTGAGGGGTAAGTGGGTACAGCACGAAACTTACTGCCTCATTCCTTCCATGATGTCCAGGAACTGCCCACTTACCTCCTGCCTGGAATACCGGGAGAGAAGCGGGAAAGGGAAAGTGTTTGTTTGTTTGCTGTCATCACTAAGCAAGTTCCCATCACCCCACTCCCCAGGGGTGGGTGGTGTTGTCCAAGTAACTTCTATGACAGCCTGCAAAGAAGCAGAAGCAGACAAGGTGGGGACATGAACACCCCAGAAGCAATAGCACACACCCCACCTGGAACACAGCATCCCAGGGGCTGAAGGGGATGTCCTAACTCTTAACCAAGGAGGTCCCCTGTCTCCCATGAATCCTGAGTCTCAGTTTCCTGAGCAGGGTAGAGAAGGAGCCCTTGAGTGTGTAAGGCCCATCGACAAAGAGATTTACTCAGATCCAGGCCCTGCCTCAATCTTACCCACCTTTAGTGTCCTTCGTTCATTTTTTTTAATGATTCTTTATTAAGTGCTAAGCACCAGGGTCAGCATAGTAATAAAGACAGACAAGGTCCCTGGTCTCAGGGAGACAGAATAAACAAATAATAGCAGATAAATGATACAATTCAGACAGGGACAGTTGCTAAATGGCAACAAAAGGAAGTGAACGTGGCAGTGACTGGTAGTGGAGGCCAGTGACATGAGGTAGGGCAGCCAAGGAAGGCCTCCTGGGGGTGGTGATGGTTGACCTGAGACCTCCCTGATGAGAAGGCAGCGGGGAATGTTTTCCAGGCAATGGGAACAGAAGGCGAAAAGCACAAAGGAGAGAGGAGGCCCATGTGGGCAGCAGAGCGGGCTTGGGGTGCGGTCAGAGGCAGCAGGGCCCTGGGTAGGAAAGCCTCCGAGGATTCTCTTGTGAGTGCACGGGATCCTTCTCTGAGAAACACACACCGCTCGCCGCCTTCTCTCCCTGTTAGTCATGCTGAAAACACGAGGCAGGAGGGAAAGGCAGCATGATTCACAGACTGGAGGGTGACAGTGACCAGAGCAAGTTTAACCTTTTAAAGAGGAAGGATCTGTTGCTTGGCTACCAGGCCTGCGTAGGGTAATGAGTGGAAATGGGGAACAGAAGTGGAGAAAGAAGAGAGACCTAGAAGCGGGGTGGTGGGGAAAGGGCAGGAACCCCTCGTGGGCTGGAGCCTGCAGAGGGAGGGAGAATGTGAGCAGCTTCCAGAAGGTGTGGGGCTTTGAGGAAAGGGGACGGAGAACATCTGAAGGAAGCTTGGGTGTAATCCGGCCACTGTCTCCAGAAGACTCAGGTAGGTGTGCTTCACTGTGTCTTAAAGCTTTTAGAGTTAGATATTGGGTTCTTTAGGGTGTGTCTCCAGCTTGAAGTGTGCCTCACAGTAGAAACAGGAAGGCCTTATTTGATTTGGGTTACAGGAGAAGCAGAGGCCCCTGTTTGGGGTGCACTGTGGAGACTGGAATTTGGGTAGAAGAGGCGACTGCTCCCGCTTGGACGCTAACCAGCTGCGTGGCCTCAGGCATATCTGCTTTGCTCTATTCCCTCCTCTGGCCAAGAGAAGAGAAGGTTCAGTGATCTCCAAGGTGCAGTCTGCAGCTCTGTGATCTCACATGTTCTTTTGTTTTCTTAACAGGAAGGCTACTCAGAGAAGGGTCCCCCCAAGGGATGAGGGACGGTTTGCCTAACCCTGTGGCAGACGGCTCTGCTTCTCTTCATGGTAAGGGAGGGAAGTTACAGGGGTATGCCTCCTGGCTCCCCAGCATCCACACACTGCTAAGACCCAGCCACCCCAAAGACACCATCCCTCCCTCGGGGACGGGGACTCCCAGAAGCCTCCCTAAGGTTCCATCTTTAGGTGCCAGGAATGGGGCTCGGTTCCCCCCCAGTCTCCAGAAAGGTAGGGAAAGAAGCCAAGTGACCCTGTAAACACCTCCCCAAGGAAGGAGGCTGTGACCTCGGCAGATGAAGCAGCCCCCTGGAAAGAGAAGAGCCCCTTGCTGTTCTGGAGAGGCCCCAGTGACCGTGGCCCTGAGAACCAAGAGCTCGGCAGCGCTGTCCCTCCTCCTGCTGTGGCTCAGGGCAGAGCCAAGCCCAAGACCCTGCCCCGCCCTCTCTTTCCCTCTAGCTCAGCGGCAGGAGCCTATGGATAGCTTCTGAAACACACCGCCTGCTTTCTCATGCAGGATAAAGGCCTCCCTCCAGAACCTGCCCAGCTTTTCCACCGCATTAGTAATCAGCGCACAGAACAAGCGCTTTCTCTCCCTCTCCTCCCCCGCCTCTGTCTCTCTTTTTTTCTCTCCCCCAGCCCCCACTTCCTTTACCTACTCCTGCCTCCTCCCCACCTATCAGAGTCACTGCCACCTCCCGGGAAGCTGAGAGGGTTTATCATCAAATCAGGCTTTGTCATAAGGAAAACAGATTTATTTTCCTCGCTTTGAGAAGGTGCTGACAGGAGCAGCGAGGGAAGGGGTGTTTTCTATATTCAAAGCCTTTCTCCTCCTGCGGCTAAATCTGGCACTATTTTCTCATTTACCTCAAATGCTGCTCCTCTGACCTGCCTCTCCATTCGCCCACGCTTTCAACCCCTACCTGTGAGCCTTTGCCCACCGGACCTGCTCACTCCTAGTCATTCCTTCATTCAATATATTTCCCTCGTTCAGGATACAGAGGCCTTTCTCACATGCCAGGGACTCCAGGTGCTGGAGATGTGAGGCACACAGCAACGCGGGGAGGTGGGAGCAAGTTGCACAGGTACAGGAATAGAACATTAAAATACAAAGCAGTGGCCTGGAGCGGTGGCTCACGCCTGTAATCCCAGCACGTTGGGAGGCCAAGACAGGTGGATTGCCTAAGGTCAGGAGTTTGAGACCAGCCTGGCCAACATGGTGAAACCCCATCTCCTCTACTAAAAACACAGAAATTAGCTGGGCGTGGTGTCAAGCACCTGTAATCCCAGCTACTCAGAAGGCTGAGGTGGAAGAATCGCTTGCACCTGGGAGGCAGAGGTTGCAGTGAGCCGAGAACACACCACTGCACTCCAGCCTGGGCAACAGAGTGAGACTCTGTCTCAAAAAAATAAAATAACATAAAATAATATAAAATAAATAAAGCAGTAAGTGGAGACAGAGGCATGTACATGGCCAATGGCAGCACCAGTGTGGAGCAGCCTGTTCATGAGGAGGCAGAGACCAGAGCAGGCTCCTGAAGGCAGGGACGCTGGACCAGGACACCTAGAACTGGTGGAAGCCCCTGGGCATAGGGTGGGGAAGGAAGGCACTCGGGGCCCTCAGCAAAGGGAGCACTGTGCAGGCAGCAGTTGGCACATGTGGCATGAGCAGAGGTGGGGGGGGAGGGCAGGAGAGGTGGCTTCAGGGGACAGAGCATGAAAGGAGTTCCTGCTGGGGTTTCATGGAGGGGTGGTTGGTCAGAAGGTTCAGGTGCAGATTTGGGAAGTTCTGTGAAAGGTGGCTGTGATTGATGGGGACAAACCTGGAGTCTGAGGAATTGGTGAGGAGGCTGATGCATGTAGATTAGAGAAAGATGTGAGTACTGTGTGAGAACAGAGGTAGCAGAGTTGGACGGGAGAAGGGTTCAGAGGTGTCCAAGGAGCCATTCACGGTAAGAGCCTCAAATCATTCCACAGAGGTGGAACTCTTCAGCAGAGGGGACAGCTGAATCCAGGGGAGGGCATGAGGGGGTTATCCGAGCACGTGGGCATGTGGCAGGGGAGAAAGGTGGAGGTGGGGCCGGGCAGAGGGAACACTGCTTGGGAGAGCACCTGCCAGGGACAGGCCCGGGGATACAGGCAGAAGAGAAACCAGAGGGGTGGAGCAGCAGAAGGAAAGGCCAGTGACCCCAAGGGAAGGAAGGGGTGGGGGTAAAGTTGGAAAGAGTTGGGGCAGCCCTCGCTCAGAGCACAGTGAAACACTGTTTGCTGCGGGGAGGAAATTGGCCCCAGTGGCCACTTTGTGCACCGTCTGGACTCACTGCTGCCTTCACAGACTCCTGGAACAACCTTTCATTCTTCTTAAGGCTAGGTGACTGCATGACACTAAGCACCTAAGTGTGGCTGGTGGCGCAGCCCTGTAGCCAGGCACTAGCCATGGAAGACGAACAGCCCTCATGCTCAGGGGTCCCAGTTGATCAGGGAGTGTGTGCACACAATCCCCGTCCATTAAACAAAGCAACCAACAAGTAACATTGACACAGGAACGCACCTAATATGAAATGAGCGCACGCTAAAGGGATGCCAGAGAGAAGAGGCCAACAAGGAAGGAAGGCAGGGATACCCTCTCTGGCTCTGGAGCTTTGGGACTGGTGGATGCGACATCCATAATTCATAGCCCATCAATCGTGGAGGGTCTGGCGCTCTGACCCCTTTGGAAACGGCCCTCTTCTCTGACAGCTGAGCCCTTCCCCTTGGAGGCCCAGGGCAGAAAGGTTCCTCTGTGAGACATACTCTGGTGCCCTGCAGCCAGCATGATGGATGAGGAGGCCAGAGCTGCTGGGGCCAGTGGGGCTGAGCAGAGAGAGAAATATGATGCAAAGCAATTTTAAAAGGAGGTTCTCAGGGGCTGGCTGGGGGCGGGGCAGCTGGGTCCCTCTCTCAGCCATCTATCTCACTTATCTGTCTCTCTAACTAGGTCCTCAGTTCTGTGGCACAGATGACAGGTTGGGGACAGCAGAGAGCGAAAGGTGAAAGATCAAGGGTCCGTGGGATCTTCTCTCTTCTCTCTTTAGGGCTATGGACTTGGAAAGCTCCTGAGTGCAATGAGGAGTACCTCACCTAGCAGCCAAGACCTATTCCCTGCCCCAGTGCCCCAGTACCCCAGAAACAGGCCAAGCCCCAGACTCTCCTGGCATAAATACCGGCTCCCGTCCAACCTCACGCCATCAGGTATGGGAGATGCTGGGACCAGCAGCTAGCAGAGGGAAAATGACATATCCTAGGATTCAATCCAATCAGGATTCCATCCCAAGGACCAAGGTAGAATAGAACAGCAGCCGTTCTTTCGGGGAGCTGAACCCTGCAAATTAAGCTGCCTGGCAGGCTTGGCAGCCTGTAGGTGTGACGGGTGAGGCCTCAGCCCACTCTTTCCCCAGCCCTTGAATTCCATTTGTCCAGGCCTCCAGGCTATACAGCACCCCTGCCATGTGCACATAAGACAGCAGGGAAGCTGACAGGCGACCACTATCCTCCCACTCCCCATCAGCTGCTAGGTGAGTGGGGAACAAAGAAACAGAAAGTCATGGGAACCACCCTCCCTTGCTAAGCAACAAATGCGCTAAGATGCTGAGCCAGGGGAGGGGGGAGTGGGCCTGGGGGCAGCTGGTATGATTGGTCTCACCTGCCCAGCAGACAGAAAATGCCTGCATTCTTGGTTGGGTAATTGAACTGCCTCTCTTTCTGGAGGTGAGTGTGGGGCAGAGCATCTCTGAGCAGAGGCCTCCATTGCCTGTAGTTCCCTCCCTCCTAGGTATGGGTCCTGGGGAGGTTATACTTGGGGGGCAATAACTGTAGGCAATAATGCTAACAGTGACAGACACAGGGGGACAGGGAGGGAACCTTGGGCTGGGGTGGGCTGGAATGTGCCTCCGGGGCAGTGAACTGACACTGCCCCTCCTCATTTGCTTAGAGAGCCTGCCATCGGGCCAGGCAGCCTTGGAGGGCGTGCCCAGACTGACAGCTGCCTAAGCACAAGCTTGCACTTGGCAGGAACTGGACTTGCCCACAGTAAGGGTGCAGTACAAATTTGTAGGAAGAATAAAAGGCTGTGGCAGGGAGTGCGTTTCTGAAAGTGAGAAGCTGAGAGGCAGCTCTGCTACTGGCTCTCTCCCACTCCTCTCAGAGGCAGCTTCTTCCTGACTCCTCCCGCTCCTGACCCCCAGGTCCTATGCAAGTGTGGGAAATCCTCTGGGTACCCGAGGGAAAGAATGGGGCCCTCCCCTGGGGCTCTCGCACCCAGCGTGGCTGGCGGTGGTCAGAAAAGCCAGAAGGATGAAGTTGCCCTGGGCGCAGGCAGAATAGCACGTTCTGCCTCCCAGCCCACCCCCTCTCGGGGGCACAGAGTGTCACTGCTGCCCTGTATGTCCCTCAGAAAGCTACAGAGAGGCCAGGCATGGTGGCTCACACCTGTAATCCCAGCACTTTGGGAGGCCAAGGCTGGAGGATGGCTTGAGCCCAGGAGTTTGAGGCCAACCTGGGCAACATAGTGAGACCTCATCTTTACAAAAAATAAAAATAAAAAATCAGCCAGGCATGGCTGTCGGCCCAGCTACTCGGGAGGCTGAAGTAGGAGGATCACTTGAGGCCAGGAGGTCGAGGCCATAGAGAGCTATGATCATGCTGCTGCACTCCAGCCTGGGCAACACAACAAGACACTGTCTCAAAGCCCACACAAAATAATAACAAAAAGAAAGCTCCAGAGGCTCCCTGTACCCCATTTTCCACTCACCACCCTGCCCCACCCTGCTCTGTGCCCCATACCTGGAAGATTGACTTCTAAGGCTGCACCAACCAGACCTTTGGTTGGGTCAGTTATGGAGACCAGACTGTGAGGATGAAAGGCTGTGGATTGCTCTCCACTCACTCACACACCCTGCTGGGCCTGGGGTGACCGTGGTGCTCCCCCGTGAAGGCCAGGCTCCTGTGGGGCAGCCCCTCCTCCCGCCTTGCGCTCTGCAGGTCCCAAATGACTCTGCTCTGTTGCCTTCAGGGTGCTCTGCACTCCCTCACCAGCTCCCCTAGCCCAGTCCGGTTACATTCGCCATCTCTTCTGCTGGACTTCCACTAATACACACCTCGCACCTGCTCCCCTGACCAAGATGAGAAAGCAAGGGGATAAGATGCTTTAGACTGCACTTCCTCCCTAAACAAGGGCTGGTCTGGTTAGGGCATGCAGATGGACCTGGGTTTGAATCTTAGTTCTGCCACTAGGTAAGTTATTGTTCTCCCGTTTTACTTACTTCATCTGCAAATTGGGAATACTACCCTGCTCAGGGCTGTCATGAGGATTGAACTTAATACTGTGCACACACATAGTGCTTATCACTATTTGATACTTAGAGCTCCACAAACAGAAGCTATCGTCCTGCTGTAAGATAAGTATGGCCTGCCTGAAGCTCCCCTGCTTTGATCCCCTTTTGAGAGCAGCCAGCAGTCCTGGTGACTGAGGTATGGGGCTGCTCCGGGTCTGTGAGAAAACCCGGACAGTTCCTGGAGCATGTATCTCAGCTCCTCCCCTCTGGAGCTGCTGCACCTTCTCTCCCACATCCTGCCCCCCGCCAAAGCTTACCTTCCCAAGATACCTCCACTCTCCCTTTAGTGCCATCAGAACCGCCCAGGAGCAGCAGGTGTGTGTGTTTGGGGCAGCGGGGGAGTTAACAAAGACCTTTTATATTAGCATCCCATTTGTCAGGGCAGGGACAGAAGCAGCCTGCCTCTCTCCTGCATCTCCAAGTTTCCCTGGGAGAAGCTCATCCAGCTCATTATCATAACCAAGATCACAATGCTGGCTCCTTTCATCTCTGTGTATCACTTGCTGTGATTCATTCACCAAGTGTCAGAGCTGATCAGGAGTCACTGGAGTTGTGTGGCTCCAGATACGTCACTCCTTGGGAGTGGAAAGCAGGTGACACAGGTGAGGCCAAGGTGACCCAGCAGCAATACTGCAGCCCCAGCCAACACCAGGTCTCCCTGGTGCTGAACGCCTCATAGGTCTATCACGTTCCCGGCCCCAACCATATGCTGGGACACAACTTAGCCAGAAAGAGGAAAGGGAGACAGGGAGTAGGGCCTATAGGACCCCCACTGTGTGCCAGACATGGGATTAAGCGCTATACACCCACAGTCTCATTTGATCCACACGTTCAATCAGGTCCCATCTGCGTTTTACAGTTAAGAAAAACCTCTAAGGCTCGGGACAGTGCTATTCTTTGCCACATGATGCACAGAACCTTCATCAGGGGGCTGCCAGCCCTACCTCCCCAAGGTGCTTCCTCCTGGAAAGGAATGCGTCCTCACCGTGAGCAGGGTTGGGTGTCTGCATCTGGGGGTGCAGCCATGGGAATGATGCCGGTCAGTAGACAAAGGATGAAATGGCTGAGCTGGTCAGGCCAAGGGTGGCTGGGTCTGAACTGCAGAGGCTGGGAGCAGCACACAGGGTGGGGAGTGGGGTCAGAAACGCCTGGGCTGGGGGCCATTCAACACCAGAGGCCCTTTGGGTGAGGCGCTGGGCCCAGGGTGCATCTGCTGTCCTCTGAAAGATCCCAGAGGAGCTGGTGCATCGTGGGGAAGGGACAGAGAAAAAAGTACAAAACAGTTTTGCTTTGTTTTTTAAAGGGCTGACTCTAACGCCGAAGAGACTCAGCCTTCGGGATGAGACACAGCAGGGAAGACTGGACCAAGACTGTGGCTGGCCAGCTATGCCCCACAGGAGCGACACGGGAAGTGGGAAACTCTATCAGAGGCCCAGGAGCCAGTCTGCCAAAGTGATCTCAGAGATGACATCATTGTCCACCATTGCGTTCGTCCCTAAGGCGACTCAGATGAGATAGAAACAAGAGGAAGGAAGCCAGGGAGACAGAAGAGAGCAGAGGAGTTCTTGGCGCACCCTGAGGAAGAAAGAAAGCCCTTTTCCTGGGGCGCTCTGGTGTGCAGGCTGCCCAGGAGGCACTCATGTCTGCCTCCTCGATCCTGTCTCCTCTTGGAAAGTAGAAGGGCCCAGGTGTCAAAAGAGCACCAGCTCCAGGATTTCTAAGAGATGTTTCGGTACAGACATTCAGCAACAATGTGTCTGGGACATCGCCTGTCCTGGACCCTTTGGAGCAGACAGGTGGGCCCTCATCTGGACCCAGAACTCAGTGTCCACCACAAAGGCCTGCAATCATTTTTAACTGTTAACACCTAATCCACATCATATTTTCAGTAGAACTGAAAAATGCTCACATTACACAACCATTTGTGGGTGTATGAAATATTTAATATTTTTGTTTTATTGCATTTTCACTTGGCTTTTATTGGCCCTCTTCCCCTCTGCATTTGCTGTCAGGACTTTATGTGCCATGAACTTGTATGATCTCAAGACATAATCGCATTCTGGGCAGTGGCAGGGTGCCACGCCCCAGTCAGCCTCAGAAACTGCACCCCCCCCTCCGCCCCGCTCCCGGTAACTCCAAGGCGGCGACAGACAAAGACTTCTGCCAGTCAGGGTAGTCTTACCCTCAGCACGCTCATGCAGGAGGGTACCTAGTGGGCACACCAGGAGTCACAGCTGGGGTCACAGGACGTGCCCCCAGTCCAGAGCCATCACTGACTCCAGAGCCCAGGCAAGTGGCTCTCACACGGGGCAGGCTTAGTTCTCTGGTGATTACATGTGGGAAGACTCTACACTTACCCGGGGTGCTCAGAGCCTCCAGAGAACAGAGTTGGGCCGTGCAGGACTGATATCTGTATCAATCTGGAAGATTCTGCCACCAATGATCTGCAGTGGGGTTTTTCTCACCTATAAGTGTGTATCACCTGGCTCCAAACCCAGCTCTGCCCCATCCTAGCTGAGTGACCTTGAGCATGCCACTCTGATTCTCTGAGTTTCTGTTTCCTCTGTCAAGTGTGCTGGAAAATGCGGCATTGGAAAGTCTGATGTGATAAAGGAGATAACGTGGGCGAAGCTCCTGACACACGCCTGAAACCTAGCGTGGGTTCAACAAGCATGAATTCTCTCACCCTCACCCCAGCCCCAGATAAATGACCAGTATGTCGTGGCCACAGCCCAGCTAGGTGCTTCCCACCCCCCATCACCACTCCTTACCTGTTCCACAGACACCCGAACAGATTCAGTTTGCCCCTCAGCACCAGCAGGCACAGGGAAGTGGGGAGGACGCTGGGTGATGGTGGAGGGGGCAGGAAAGAGAATCCTCCTGGTGCGAGGAGGAGAATTGGTGGCGTACCCAGCAGAGCCAGCCCCAGCCATGCCCCAGCTGGAAAAAAACGGCTAGCCAGCCTCCGTGGAGGGAAGCCCAGGGTGGTGCCATTCCCCTCTCCATCCCTGCTTCCCTGCCACCAGACAGAGGGAGGCTGTTTGTGGGTTGAGTGCTCTCTATGACTCTGGAACCCTGGGGACCTCGCCTGCCTGGCTGAAAAGGTCCCGATGCCCCACTCTGCACCTGTCCTGGGGCCCTGGAGGATGGTGTTTCCAACAATAGCTTCCAGCCGTGATTAAAATGCTACAGCAGGGAGAATCAATAACCATTGGCAGCTGAGCCTCTAATAAGTATAATAATCACCATTAGGGGAAAGAGTGGGGGAGTGAGTGGGGCTGGTAATACAGTGATTATATTAATCTGCCTCCAGCCCAATCTGCATCCGTCTGCTCTTGGCATGCCCTCCTGGAGCCTGGCAGGAGGCACGGCCGCCAGCCAGAGCAGCCAGTCTGGCTTCACCCTGCCCCCAGCCCCTGGAGCTCCACAGCCCCCACGTCCACTCCTTACACCCACCTGAATAAAAGCTCCCTGCCTGGATGGGAGGAGACAAAGGGGATATTAGGAAGGTGGATAGGGAAAGAGAGAGGCGTGAGGAACTCCGTGCGTGGAGACAAGAGGACAACTGCTGAGCCTGAGTCTGGGGTTTGGTGTTCAGGTTTTGAGAGTGTCTCACTTCCTGAGCAGCATGGGGCTGATAATTTATTGAATCTCATTTAATAGAAATGTACATCATGCTTACCGTGTGCCAGGCACTGCTTAAAGCATTTTGCTGCTATAAACGCATTGAATCCTCCTAATAGCCAACAAGGTAGATGTTATCCTCACTTTGCAGATGAGGAAACTGAGTCGCAGAGTTGGTTAAATAATGTACCCAATGTAATGAAACCTTAAGTGGTAGATCCAGAACTTGAACCAGGTGGCCCAACTTTACCATTTGTGCACTTAATCCCTTTCTACGCAGCTTCTTTACCTCCACGGCTGGCACGTAGTAGACACTCAATAAACAGTATTGACTGCTGGTGCACTAAGCTGCCCCAAGGTCCTCCTCATGCCCTCACTCCCAGTCCCTGCCCATTATGACATTTAGCACTATCCTGTTCCCCTTTGTATGTAACCCCCCATCGCAGAGTCTGAGAATGTTTCAAAATGCGTTTCTAACAAGCATTGGCAAGCGTGGAAGAGTCCTGGGTCTGTGGCGGAGCACCTGCTGTTCCTTCTTCTCCATGTTGTCTAAGTTTTGAATACGGACTAGGCCCTCCTCATGGCTGTGGGAACCTGACACCAACCCCGAGGCCCTCCAGAGTGCCTTGTCTGGTGACATCCTTGCCTAGCCATCCCATGTGTCTGATCTGCTCTAAAAAGCCTAAAAACAAGTGAGCTGGTCTGCTCAGCCACCACCTTTCAGAGGAGGAGTTTGTCTGTCTCCAGAGGAGTTTTATGAGGATGATATTGAGGGATTCAATAGAAATGGCCAAGCAAGGCCGGGCGCGGTGGCTCACACCTGTAATCCCAGCACTTTGGGAGGCCGAGGCGGGCAGATCACGAGGTCAGGAGATCGAGACTATCCTGGCTAACACAGTGAAACCCTGTCTCTACTAAAAATACAAAAAAATTAGCCAGGTATGATGGCATGCACCTGTGGTCCCAGCGACTCAAGAGGCTGAGGCAGAAGAATTGCTTGAACCCAGGAGGCGGAGGTTGCAGTGAGCTGAGATCGTGCCACTGCACTCCAGCCTGGGTGACAGAGACTCCGTCTCAAAAAACAAACAAACAAACAAACAAAAACTACTTCCTGCGCTCTTCTGCCCTAGGCCCAAGCAACAATCATTCTACCTCCTGCCTCTGTGAATTTGACTCTACTCTAGGTACCTCATAAATCTGAGGAGGTGGCTCTATCAGGATTTAGTTAACTGTTCTCTTAGGATTGATTACACAGATCATTTCTGATTTTTCCTTATTATCAGTAATGTGGCAACAAATATATTTGTGCAACAAGTTTCTTTGTATAGTTAGGATTATTCCCTTGGGATTGTCAGAATCAAGAATTACTGAGAAAAAAATAACCTGAACATTTTTAGGTTTTTGATGCATATTATTCATTAGCTCTCCTAAAGGATTTTAATGGTTTATATATTGCATCTAAAACATTATCTTAGCAATGTATAAACTTGCCTGTTTCTCTGTAAACTTACTACCACTGGATTGTAAAAAATGCATTGCTAATTTTTTAGGCAAAAATCTATACATCATTGTTAGAGTAAAAATTTGTTGTGGCAACCGGAGTTTAGTGGAAAGAGTGCAGAACTTGGAGTCAGATCTATTTTTGGAAGTTGAGTATAGAGCAAAATGTACCCAGAACTGAAAGGAGAACAAATAGCCACTTTTTTGAGCAGTTAGGCCCTAAGTGGGCTGGAAGAATGAAATGAAAGGGAAGGAAAAGAGACTGATCTTTGTATACTGGGCACTGCCTTAGGAGATGGGAAGTTAAAGTCAGTAAGGCAGTCCCTTGATCTGTTCACAACTGAATAGACTGTAAGAAACAAACAAAAACACCATTTTACAGATGAGAAAACTGAGGATGGAGCTATAAAGTAACTTTTGCAAGTTCATACAACTCATCAGTAATGATATGAACTGCTAACAGCAATATATAGACTGCTTACCCCAAGCTAGACACTATGCTAAGTACTTCATATAGATCATCTCATTTGCTCATTATGTCCCCAAATCCCCATGAAGCTGGCCCTATTTGTTCCCATTGTATAGACTTCTCAGCATGACAGAACCCAAAGCACACTTGGGCAGCCTGCCTCTGCAATTTGATGCCAAGGCCTATATGAACGCCCTCTCATCTCTCACAGCACCCGACACCCCATTGCAGACAACACGGGGGTTCCTAAAAGCCTCCCTCTGTTTGCTCCAGGCTGTTTCCTCTTCTGGGGACACCCTCCCCTATCCCCCACCCTTTTTTGGACTTGGCTAACCCATTCATAAGGATCAGCTCAGAATCAGCCCTGCCCCCTGCACCCCTGCCCCACCATGGGCACGCCGTAGGTGTCCCTCTTACATGCTTTAGTGGGTAGACCTATTGCAGCGCTTCTCCCACTATAGTGTCATTGCGTATGTGTCTGTCTCCACAGGGAGATAACTTTCAGATCATTGGCTGTGTTTTTATCCCAGTATTCCTTTACCTTAGCTCTCCTGGCGCACAATAGGCCTCAATGGATGTTTGTGAATGAATGCTGTCTGCCATTCAAGCCCAAATTTGACCCATTCCAGAGACGGAAACTGAGGAATTTCCAGCAAAACTGGAATAAGGCAGAGAGGGAGGATGCACCGAGGCTGGAGCCTGGGATCTTCTCCTGGGGATAACTCTGTAATCTCTTGAGCCAGCCTGAGATTTTCCATTCTCCACACCTTCACCTTGAGAGCAACAGGCCTTCTCATAAAGAACCTGGGGTGCTCAGGAGGGAGACTCTATGGAGGCAAAGAACCTTAAGCCTGGTGGAGGGCAGTAATTACATTTCTCTGCTAACAAGCTCATCCCGGAACAGCCTCCTCTACAGACTGGTCTTCTGGGAATAGAGACCTGGCTGTTTTCTGTTTCTGCTGTCATAGCCAGTTGCTGGCTGAAAGCGCAGGAGGCCCAGGAAGCTGCTGGCACACAGGAGGAAAGAGAATGGGCCATGGGGATGGGGGTGAGGGGTTCAAATGTTGCCTAGAACCTGCCACTGACAGTTCTCCAGGGAGGCTGGGGAAGCCCTCTAGACCATAGACCACCAGGCCTAGGGTGTGAAATTCTAGCTTCCCTCAGAAATGGGCCCACACAGGCCAGGTGCAGTGGCTCACACCTGTAATTCCAGCACTTTGGGAGGCTGAGGTAGGAGGATCACTTGAACCAAGGAGGTGGAGGCTGCAGTGAGCCAAGGTCGTATCACTTGTACTCCAGCCTGGGTGACAAAGTGAGACCCTGTCTCTAAAACAAGCAAACAAACAAACCAAAACCTATCAGTGACTTACTGCTTGATATCCTAGTCATCATCGTGGGAAGAAACAGAACTCTAGGTGTTCCTTACTCTAATTGATCTCCTGATTAACGCTATGTTATATGGGGATGTGGGGGCAGTGAGGAAATCACTACTATCTTTTTATGGCCCAGGACATCCTAAATACCTTACCCCGGTCCTGGCAAGCTTGCAGGAGATGCTAAAGATGGGAGGCTTTAGTTGGCATGGCTTACTTGGCCCGGGATGGAGTCTTGACCTCTCACCTGGAGCTAAATGTCTAAGCCAAAGGGTATCCAGGGTTGGGACTGCCCTTTGCCCAGCCACGGCCTTGTGGGCTGATGGCAGACAGTCATGTTCTTATGAGCCACTTCTCCCAATGGCTGACATTTCATCTTTGGAGAGGAAAGCTACCAGAGTCAGGGAGGGAGGCGGGTAACAGAGGACTAGGCTATACCTTGCACGACACGATTAGTCTTTCAGCAGTAGTGTTTAAGGATCAGGATGAAAAATTAAAAAACCAAAAAACAAAACCAGCAAGCCAATTCCTCTCAAGAAACTTCCCTGAAAGAAAAGGGAGGAAATAAATATTTAATTCAGACTTAATTAATTTGCAGTTTGGGTACCACACTCAGCACTCAATTCTGTCCCGGTTTCCCAGTGAGAGATTATGGAGTCCCTGGCCAGGGGGAGTAAGGGCCTGAGGGAAAGGCAGCGCCGGGGAAGAGAAGCCAGGAACTTTGTCTTGAGTCAACTTTCCCCAGCTGCTCCCTTCCCCAGCGCGGGGCACCTCCCCTCCCTGAGGGCTTGGCTGAGCCCGGAGGGATGAACAAGGCCTTCCTTGGCCCACTCCCCTGCCTCTAAGAAGAGCAGCAGCCAAATCCTCCCCAAAGAGCTGTCTGCACTTGACACAAACACGCACGCACTCTCTCTCTCTCTCTCTCACACACACACACACACACGCACCGCTCCTCTACTCACATACCACACCTAAACACACTCACGCAAGCTCACACACCACACACACTCACCCCACACACTCACACACCACTTCTCCACTCACATACCCACCTAGACATATATTAGCTTACACACCACACACACTCACATTAGCTCACACACCACACACACCCACATTAGCTCACACACCACACACACCCACATTAGCTCACACACCACACACACTCTCACACACCACTCCTACACTCATATACCACACCTAGTCACATTAGCTCACACAGCACACGCACCCACATTACCTCACACACTACACGCACCCACATTAGCTCGCACAGCACACGCACCCACATTAGCTCGCACAGCACACGCACTCATGTAAGCTCACACACACACTCACATTAGCTCACACACCACATACACTCAAATTAGCTTACACAGCACATGCACAGCACACACACTCCCACACACACATACCCTCTTATGTAATTCACATACACTCCATACCGCATACACTACACACACATACACAACACACACATACACACACATCAAAAATGCCGTAACTTTAATTACCTAGCCTAAAAAAAAAAAAACCCTAATTTTTCAAAGATACAAACTGAAGTATCTAGGGATGAAAAATCATACCTGTAATTTACTCTAAAATACTTTGGAAAACAAAAGACCAAAAAAACGTAACCAAGAAACTTCAAAAGTTCACGGTTCTTTCCTTTTCCCCTTCTAGTTGGGAGGCCAAGGTGGGTGGATAACTTGAGCCCAGGAGCTGGAGACCAGCCTGGATAATGTGACGAAAGCCCTACAAAAAATACAAAAATTAGCCAGGCATGGCGGTGTGTGCCTGTAGTCCCAGCTATTTGGGGGACTGAAGCAGGAGGATTTCTTGAACCCAGAACGTCGTGGCTGCCATGAGCTGAGATCATGCCACAGCACTCCAGCCTGGGTGACAAGGGAGACCCTGTTTAAAAAAAAAAAAAAAAGTCTAGCCTAAATCCATGTTGTTGCAAATTAAGCACGTGACATTCTGTTTCAACACTGGATGGCAGAGAAACTGGCTGCTCACCCCCCACCCCATCCCCACCCCAGTACCCAAACAGATGGGAAGGCAGTGACTATATGCTGGAGGAAAAATTGGATATCCCCAGGAACACACGGCCAAGGTATCAATCAGTCACTCATCAAATTCTGTGTCCGAGATGCCCTGCTGGGGAGAGGGGTGTATAGGGTCGGACAGTAATGAGAGAAATATGGAGAAGTATGATTTGAGCACCTCAGCCTTCTCTGTCAGCATGCAGTCTACATGGGGAAATAAGCCCAGAGCACCAGGATCAGAGAGCTCCAAGTCAGCAATAAATGGCCTAGTGGGTGAGACCGTGATTTTAAAAATAATAATAATTAAAATAAACAACCGCAAAATTCTCTCCTAGCACTTCAGAGCTCATACAATTTCCAGTGTTCTTCTACATCTATTACATTAGTTGGTTCTTGTTCAGAATACTATAAAATGGTTATGGTTGGACTTTATGCCCCCATTTTACAGATGAAGACACTGAGGCCTGGGAAGTTGTGTAAATGAGCAGCATAGAGTGGTCAATGGCAGGGTTGGGACCAGGACCCAGGTCATTCCCACATGGCTACTCTTTCTTGCAGCTTGAAAGGGCTTCTGGATACGCCACCGTGAGCCCAGTGCTCGGAGCTGGGCAAGCTCCAGGCGATCTTCCTGCGGTTTCTTCCTTTCTCTGCCCAGCAGCAGATGCAGCCAATATCCAACTATCCAATCCTTCTCAACATCTCTGAACCCTCTCAGAGATCTGCCTCTGAGTCCCTCCAGCACACAGAGTTTGTGTAGGTGAATTTGTATGGAAATATATGCAGTGGAGACAAGAGTCTGGAATCTGAAAGCCTGGCTTTTCAGTCTGTCTCTATGTGGGGGATGTTCAGTTGGCTATTCTACCGTGAAACCCCAAGACTTCTTTTTGGCCCCACTGGTTCCTCTGTTCTTCTCATGTCTCCTTTCCAGCCTCTGGAATGTGCCAGAAACTCAGTTTTCCTGCTTGTTCTCTGAAAAGCTGCCACCACCCACACATCCCTTGGGGTTCTCCTCTTTCTGTGCAGTAGGATGCTGTCTCCCCAGTTCCCATTTCCCTGCTGCCCCCATGCAGTGGATGCTGTCCCAAGTTCCTGTTTCCCTGCTGCCCCCATGCAGTGGATACTGTCCCCAGTTCCTGTTTCCCTGCTGCCCCCATGCAGTAGGACGCCGTCCCCCTGGTTCCTTTTTCCCTGCTGTCTCATGCAGTAGGTTGCTGTTCCCCCAGTTCCTGTTTCCCTGCTGTCGCCATGCAGTAGGATGCTGTCCCCCTGCCCGGTTTCTGTTTCTCTCACTAGCATTTCTGCACCAGCTTGTGGCCTTGGCCAAGGCTCCTCACCTCCCTAAGCTCAGCATTCCTAATCTGTGAAAAGAGGCCAAAAATACCTCCTTCCCAGTGTTGACATAATGGACTGAAAATGCCTTGGACATTACAAGGCACTGCTGCCCCCATGCAGTGGATACTGTCCCCAGTTCCTGTTTCCCTGCTGCCCCCATGCAGTGGATGCTGTACCCCCGGTTCCTGTTTCCCTGCTGTCCCCATGCAGTGGATACTGTCCCCCTCATTCCTGTTTCCCTGCTGTTCCCATGCAGTGGATACTGTCCCCCTCATTCCTGTTTCCCTGCTGTTCCCATGCAGTGGATGCTGTCCCCAGTTCCTGTTTCCCTGCTGTCCCCATGCAGTGGATACTGTCCCCCTCATTCCTGTTTCCCTGCTGTTCCCATGCAGTGGATACTGTCCCCCTCATTCCTGTTTCCCTGCTGTTCCCATGCAGTGGATGCTGTCCCCAGTTCCTGTTTCCCTGCTGTCCCCATGCAGTGGATGCTGTCCCCAGTTCCTGTTTCCCTGCTGTCCCCATGCAGTAGGAGGCTGTCTTTCCATTTCCTGCTTTCTTACTGCCCCCAAAACATGTAGATAGGTGGTTTCCCTCATCAGGAGTTCACTGCTCACTACTCAGGGAAATGGATGGAAGATAAAATTATCAAGCAAGGGGAAATGACAAAGCTTCCAAAATTTGTGACATATACCTAGTCTTGGCCTCTCTTGTATAAAGTTCTTTTCTAAGAAAAGATAGGGGTCCTCGTTTGCTTTCATCATCTGATTTTATTCACCCAAGTGGGCTCCGTGACTTCCACCATCTTTCGGACATGCCTGTGTTAGCAAAGGCCACACTGATTCCTTTCCTGCTGCTGGTCCTGCTTCTCAGCACTTGGGCCTAAAAATGCAGGTAAGGCAGAAGAGTTCCTGCCCTTCTATCTGACACGGGTTCACTAGCTCTCTGTCCCACCCAAAAATGATTGTTTCTCAGCGTTTCTGCACTAGCCTGTGGCCTTGGCCAGGGCTCCTCACCACTCTAAACCAAGAATTCCTAATCTGTGAAAAGAAGCCAAAAATACCTCCTTCCCAGTGTTGAGATAATGGACTGAAAGTGCCCTGGACACTACAAACGGCAATTCTATCGCGAGCTATTTATTGTACCTAAGGAAAAAAGAAACCATCAATGCCTCTCATTAATAGCTATAATTTATTGAGTGCCAACTAGGTGCTGGTTACTATATTTAGTGCTCTAAATACATTATTGCAAATACTCTCAAGAATAGTAAGGAAGGAATGACCCCGTTTTATAAATAAGTGATCTAAAGCATTCAACTACGTGGTAGAGCTGAAATTTGACCCTAGCTGTGTCTGCTTGCGGTTTGTATTTTTCCCTACCCCAATCTGTGTTTTAAACAAACCCCCATACCACACACAGGCTTCCGTTACTGTATTTATCACATTATATTTGTGATACCACATTGTGTGTATCATTGTATCATGTACACATGTACACGTTATATTATTACACATGGGCGTAAGGGTGTATCACATTGTAATTTGCTTGTTTGTAAGTTTCTCATCTAGGAGACCATGCCCTGGTGACGGCCCAAGACTATACATCTTGGTCATTTTTGTAGCATCAGCTCCTATCTCTGTGGCTGTCACATAATAGGCATTCAGTAAGTGTTAGTGACTGATTCTGTAAGTATGGCTATTCATCCAATCTGATTTCCTCCTCACCCTCTTCAGAGCCCAGTTTGGAGGTGAGGGGTGGGGGTGCTGAGAAACAGAGCATGCAAGCCCTTTGCCATTCTCCACCTGCGGGCTCTAAATCCAGAAGCTGTCCCCAGAAATCTGCCTCTTCCCAAAGTTCTAAGAGCTCATACATATTCATAACAGGCAAATACGCTGAGAAGAGATATTTATTTTGTTTACTAAACTGGCATCTCTGCAAATTTATAGCAGAAAATGACTAAGTCTGTTTCCTTGTGTGCTTTCATAGCCTGAAAGTGGAATTGATGTTGCCTTCTAGACTGGCAGAAGGAGGAGGCAACAAAATCTGGGCCACCACCCGCCCAGAGCTCGCCCAGGGAGACGGGGACACACGACTGTTCACAGGCAGCCCTGCTAGGGAAGACGATGCCCACTGCGGCTGGGGAGGCTCAACAGATAACACTCTTCTATTCTCTACCCAAGGTGGGAAAAGAAGCAAAAGGAGAGTTAGACCAAGGAATTACAAAGACGGAGATAGAAAAATTAAAAACCCCAAACTAGTGTACTTATTTATTTTTATTGTTTTTTGTTTGTTTGTTTGTTTTGTTTTGTTTTGTTTTGAGAGAGTCTCACTCTGTCGCCCAGGCTGGAGTGCAGTGGTGCGATCTCAGCTCACTGCAACCTCTACCTTCCAGGTTCAAGCGATTCTTCTGCCTCAGCCTCCTGAGTAGCTGGGACTACAGGCGTGCACCACCATGCCCGGCTAATTTTTGTATTTTTAGTAGAGACAGGGTTTCATCATATTGGCCAGACTGGTCTCAAACACCTGACCTCATAATCCACCGCCTCAGCCTCCCAAAGTGTGGGCATTACAGGCATGAGCCACCACACCCAGCCTGTTCTTTTTTTTTTTAAACACAAGGTCCCACTCCGTCACCCAGCCTAGAGTGCGGTGGCACAATCAAAGCTCACTACAGCCTTGAACTCCTGGGCACAAGAAATCCACCCATCTCAGCCTCCCAAGTAGCTAGGACTTACAAGCGTGCACCACAACTCTCAGTTAATTTTTTTTATTTTTGCAGCGACGGGGTCTCTCTATATTGTCAGGCCAGTCTCCAGCTCTTGGGCTCAAGCTCTCCTTCTGCCTTGGGCTCCCAAAGTGCTGAGATTACAGGTGTAAGCCATCATCCCTGCCCTGCTTGCCCCCCCAAAAAAACTATTTCAACAGAATGTTTACATGTGCTTACTGATATTTCCTCCCCCACTACTGAATTTATCCTTTGCTGAGCATCACTTGAAATTATCAAAAGCTGGAAGTAATGCAAAAAGATGACTGTTTGTCCTCTCGATGTTATACTGTGATGTGTCTAACAGGCCCAGCAAAATTTATTTCATTCACTATGAGAAACAAGTCTTTGCTTGCCTTCATATTGACTATATATTAGGGCCTGGATTCATTAACACTCATTAACATTACATGTTAATTTGTGTATTTTTGTCTAGTAAAGATGCAAATTTTTGCCGTTTGGTAGAAGAATAATTGCAAAGGCTACAGTTTTGTTGCACTGTAGGATATTAACTGATTTTGCATCTACTTTAATAAACTTATTTCTGCATTCCTTTCCCAACTAACTATATAAATCTCTGTTCATCAAATGCTCTTAAGAGCCATCTTTAATATACTGCTTGTTCCCTTGTTAATGAGTTAAATGGATCTTTGACACATGTCCATTCTATATTTGTATGGAAGTTACATTTTTAACTTCTTTGAAAATTATACTTTGACCCACTTCCACCACCAAACAGCAAGCCTGTTCCAAAGAACCAGAACATGCACTGTTCAGCGTATATTAGGTTGATGTAAAAATAATTGCAGTTTTTGCCATTACTTTTTTTTTTTTTTTTTTGGAGACAGAGTCTTGCTCTGTTGCCCAGGCTGGAGTGCAGGGGCACGATCTTGGCTTACTGCAAGCTCCGCCTCCTGGGTTCATGCCATTCTCCTGCCTCAGCCTCCCGAGTAGCTGGGACTACAGGCGTCTGCCACCATGCCTGGCTAATTTTTTTTTTTTTTTTTTTGTATTTTTAGTAGAGACAGGGTTTCACCGTGTTGGCCAGGATGGTCTCGATCTCCTGACCTCGTGATCTGCCCGCCTCAGCCTACCAAAGTGCTGGGATTACAGGCGTGAGCCACCGCACCCAGCGTTTTTTTTTTTTTTTTAGAGACAGAGTCTCGTTCTGTCACCCAGGCTGGAGTGCAGTGGCTCAGTCTCAGTTCACTGCAACCTCCGCCTCCCGAGTTCAAACAATTCTTTTGCCTCAGCCTTCCAAGTAGCTGGGACTACAGGCATCTACCACCATGCCTGACTATTTTTTTTTTTTTTTTTTGTATTTTTAGTGGAGATGGGATTTCACCATGTTGGCCAGGCTGGTCTTGAACTCCTGACCTCAAGTGATCTGCCCACCTCAGCCTCCCAAAGTGCTGGGATTACAGGCGTGAGCCACCGCACCTGGCCCTGCCATTACTTCTAACGTCAAAAACTGCAATTACTTTTGCAACAACCTAATAGATTGCAAGATGGAGTTTCAGAGGGGCTCACCACATACATGCAGCTCCTTCTTCTTCTTTTTTTTTTTTTTTTTTTTTTGAGACAGAGTCTCACTATGTTGCACAGGCTGGAGTGCAGTGGGATGACTTCTGGTCACTGCAACCTCTGCCTCTTGGGTTCAAGTGATTCTCCAGCCTTAGACTCCCAAGTAACTGGGATTACAGGAGTGCGCCACCACACACGACTAATTTTTGTATTTTTAGTACAGATGGGGTTTCACTGTGTTAGCCAGGATGGTCTCAAACTCCTGACCTCAGGTGATCCGCCCCCCTTGGCATCCTAAAGTGCTGGGATTACGGGCATGAGCCACTGCACCCGGCCCAGCTCCATCTTTAAGATCACTAATCAGGTAAGTCCCTCCCTTACCTCTCCAGTGGAGTGAGAGAGGGTTGGGGTGAGAAACCAGGAATGTTACTCCAGATGAGTCATTTCTCATGGAAACAGGAAGAGTAGAGAATGCATCCATCCCAACTTATTTGGGTCCAGCATGAGAAATAGCGATAAGTCCAATGGGAAACTGACCACCGGGCTGGTAGCAGATGGAGGAAGATGGGCAATGTACCTTCCCTGGTAAGGTCACCAGGACTAAAACTCCAAGGACACAGCCATTGGCTACCAGGACTTCATTTATTTAGAGGGTTAGCCTTCTGGTATCCAGGGCTGAGTGGGCCCAGGGCACTAGGAGCAGCTGGAGGTTCCAGAAGAGAAATAGAAATTCTTTGAGCAGCATCTCTGCCTGAACAACCCGAACTGCATCCTTCCCCATAGTGTTACTTGGGTTACCCTCAGGACCTAGAAATCTAAACATGGTCTGGATTGCTGGTGAATTAACCCAGTCACATCTGATATGACTGTGGTCTTAATTCAGACCAAGAAATAGACTGTATTTCAGCATTAATAGGGGAAGGATATAAAATTAATTTAAGACTTTCACGCACTAGGTACTGGGTAGATGTTTTTGTATATTTTATGTGTTGCAATCCTTATGACAACCTCATGAGTGAAAACTTATTATCTGCTAGATAAAATAAAACTAAGGCCCAGAGAGGCTAGGTGGTTTGTTCAAAAACACAGAGCAAATTAATATAGAGATGGAATCAGAATTAAAGTCTGTGGCACCAAAGCCTGTTCTTTACCCCACAAAGCCTCATTCAAGTGAGTAATTCAGCATCTTTCAGGTCAAAGTTCTGCAGATCCAGGCCCCAATGCCTAACCACTATGAGACGTCAGACAAGGGCTGACCTTCTTTCTCTTTCCTGAGGATTACCACTTCTGATGTCTCCGACAGCTTCCGTGGAGAATGTAAAATTAAATGTGGACCCAGAATCGCAATCAATTTTCATTGCAGTTTCTGTTGGAGTTGGCTTACTTCTTTCCTTGAAAGGTCCTTGTGAGAACTAGCTGCAGTCATGAGACGATTCATGATTAGGAGCAGGTTGAAGTTAAGATGGCCATTTGAGAAACCACAGGCCAGGCTGTATCACCTCCTTGGCAGCCGGGGGAGGTCTTGGGTGATGACTCCCTTGTCTCTCGGCTCTTGGCCAACTGGTCCACCACTGACAAGCCTGTTCAAAACTGTTCTATCCCCCGCAGCCCAGGGAGTGTTCCCACTCCCAAGCCAAGAGCCGGAGAATCTTGTTCTAGCCACAGAGATAATACGTGTACAAAAACAGTCTATCTTTTTTCCCTGCTTCAAGCCCAATCTCATAGGGACCGGAAACTGAGGCAGAGACAGGGAGAATGAGAGAAGAAGTTAATGTAAAGAGAGAAGAAGCCCATTCCCCAGACCCTGCCCAGACAGCCCACCTTGGCAGCCCCACCCAGACAAAAAGCTATAGCGTAAGTTGGAAACTTTGACTATTACCTGGGGCTTGACATTTTCATTTCTAAATTGGACCAGAGTTTGACAACTTAACATGACCTGAAAGACTTACCTAACAGTGAATAGAAAGTCAGAAGATTGGCTGGGCGCGGTGGCTCATGCCTGTAATCCCAGCACTTTGGGAGGCCAAGGCAGGTGGATAACCTGAAGTCAGGAGTTTGAGACCAGCCTAGCCAACATGACAAAACCCATCTCTACTAAAAACACAAAAATTAGCCAGGCATGGTGGTGCATGCCGGTAATTCCAGCTACTTGGGAGGCTGAGGCAGGAGAATCGCTGCCATTGCATTCCAGCCTGGGTGACAGAGACAGATTATGTCTCAAAAAAAAAGAAAAAGGAAAAAGAAAGAAAGTCAGAAGACTGTATGATTTTTTAAATACAGGAGCAGAGGGGAAATTTTCCAAGATAAATAAATTTTAAAGGAAAGTGAGAGACAAAATAAAGGCACTTCCTGATTACAGCCCTTGAGTGCTATGTGTACACCATCCAAGTCCCACTCCACATCCACCAAATGGGATCTGTGTCCTGCTTCCCACATTTGCCCTAATTGTCCCCTGCAAATGCTGCTGCAGACCACTGCTTTTCCCCGTCAGAGGTCCATCCTTCCATCAAAGACAGCATTTTCCTTGTCTGCGGATGTTGGCAACCAGTGGTTGGGTCCTTTATGTCTTAGTCCCACAAGTCCACAGCACAGTCCCAGACAGAAAATCTTGTTAGAGGCTGAGCTATGTTCCTTCAAATTCATATGTTGAAATCCTAACCCACAGTACCTCAGAATGTGACTCTATTTGGAGATAGGGCCTTCAAAGAGGAGATTAAGTTAAAATGAAGTCATTAGGGCAGGTCCAATCTGATATGACTGGTGTCCTTAGAAGAAAAGGAGACCAGGAAACAGACACAGAGGGGAGGTCACATGAAGACACAGGAAAGAGACAGTCATCTACAAGCCAAGGACGGGGGCCTCAGAAGAAACTAACCCCGTCAACATCTCCATCAATATTTGCTGAATTGTTTTTGAATAATGCAAATCTTAAGTATCATTTTCAAATTTTTTTTTGAGACAGAGTCTCATTCTGTTGTCCAGCTTGGAGTGTAGTGGCACAGTCTCAGCTCACTTCAGCCTCTGCCTTCCGGGTTCAAGCGATTCTCCTGCCTCAGCATCCCAAGTAGCTGGGATTACAGGCACACACCACCACGTCTGCCTAATTTTGTATTTTTAGTAGAGATGGGTCTCACCATGTTGACCAGGCTGGTCTCAAACTCCTAGCCACCGCGCCCGGCTTTAAGTATCCTTTTTTTTTTTTTTTTTTTTGAGACAGAGTCTCGCTCTGTCACCCAGGCTGGAGTACAGTGGTGTGATCTCAGCTCACTGCAAGCTCTGCCTCCTGGGTTCACACCATTCTCCTGCCTCAGCCTCCTAAGTAGCTGGGACTACAGGCGCCTGCCAACATGCCCAGCTTATTATTTTTTATTTTTATTTTTTTTGTATTTTTAGTAAAGATGGGGTTTCACCGTGTTAGCCAGGATGGTCTCGATCTCCTGACCTCAGGCTCCACCTGTCTTGGTCTCCCAAAGTGCTGGGATTACAGGTGTGAGCCACTGTGCCCAGACAGTATCATTTTTAATGTCTTCCCAACACTTCATTCCATGGCCACTTGATGTTACATTTAATCAACTCCTACTATTGAATTTTAGATTGCCTCCAAATTTTCCCTAGTTTAAAGAATGCCTATGAATATTGTTGTTCAGAGTTTTTGGTGTTCAACTGAATTATTTCCTTAACATAAATTTTCACGAGCAAGATTACTTGTCAAAGGCAAGACTGTGTTTATGGCTCTCTAGGACTATACCAATCTGAAACATTATCAGCGTTGAATGAGTTCACCCATTTCCTGAGAGTCTTACCAGACTGGAATTTATCAACTTGAAGTCACTGTATTCTGACCCAGGGATGCTGCTTCTTTTTACTTCTTGAGTATTACTCCTATATTCAGGGTTCCACCCATCCCCATTGTCAACACAAACTACCTGCCCAAGTTCTCATATGTTTCTAAATCCTGATGAAAATATCTTTCTCCAGGAAACCTGCCTCACTTTATTCGGCAGGGTTCTGTTCTTTCCTATATTTTCCCTTTCTTCACACACTAATCTCTTTGGATTACGTAAACCCCCAAGTTATTGGGCAATTGTGTACCAGAGAGTAATGGGAGATGAGAGGCCTTACCAGAAAGATTCTGAAATTCCTGCTGATAAGGGCACCTCAGGCCCAAATGTTGAAATGTTGAAATGAGAGAAGTAAAAGAGATGTCATCGGCCGGGCGCGGTGGCTCAAGCCTGTAATCCCAGCACTTTGGGAGGCCGAGATGGGCGGATCACGAGGTCAGGAGATCGAGACCAACCTGGCTAACACGGTGAAACCCCGTCTCTACTAAAAAATACAAAAACCTAGCCGGCCGAGGTGGCGGGTGCCTGTAGTTCCAGCTACTCGGGAGGCTGAGGCAGGAGAATGGCGTAAACCCGGGAGGTGGAGCTTGCAGTGAGCCGAGATCGCGCCACTGCACTCCAGCCTGGGCGACAGAGCGAGACCCTGTCTCCAAAAAAAAAAAAAAAAAAAAAAAAGAGATGTCATCAGATTGTACCTAAGCTAATCAAGTGAGTCATGGTGGTTGCAAAGGTTGACCGAGCTTACTGGGGTAGAGGTGAGGGATAGGATGAGGGGAGGTGGTGCCAAATGTCCAGAGTCCAGGTTGCCAGTGAAAAGTGATCATGATTGGAACCCTGCCGGACAGGCAGAGGCCTGATAGCAAAGGGTTTCGTATCATGCTAATGAGTTCAGATTGTCACTGGAAAGACAGAGGGGGCCATGAAAGGCTTTGAGACAGGTGAGCTGATCAGTCTTAGACTTTTGTATAGCTGAGATAATGAACTGACAAGGAGGGATATGAGAAGCAAGAAGGTCTGTTAGGAGGTTGTTTGTATTTCTCCAGTGGAGAGATGCCCAGGGCTTGAGCTAGGATCTTCAGCTTTTTAATTTGTGTTTGTGTTCGCTCCTCAATAAGTCTGGCAGGCAGGACTCCTGGGGGCAAGAACTGTTTTCTGTTCCTTGTCTCTCTCCCAAGATGGTAGCACCACGCTTGGCACACAATGCTGTGCACTTAAAGGCTTGTGAATATGCAGAGCCCTTTCTGGGGTGGAAATATCCAGGGGGTGAGGCAGCCACTGTTCCTCTAGCTTCCAGGGAGCTTCTAGTCTGACGTGAGAGATCTGGAAACCATGGATCATCATCATTCAAAAGAGCACCTAGCCAAACTCCCTCACTTTACAAATGGGAAATTGAGGCTCGGAGGAAGAAAGTAACACAAGACTGGAATCCAGATCTCCTGGCTCCTGGTCAAGGAGAGAAGCCATCTCACAGCATTTTTTCATGAAGGAATCATGGTCCCTGATCTTGGGAAGCTTCCATCCAGGCAGAAGAGGCCCAGCATTTAGTCAGTGGTAGGGGTAGAATGCAAGGTACAGGTGCAGGCACAGACATCAGCACTCAGGTGGGTACAGGTACAACACAAACTGTAGAGAGCAGATGGGTGGGGGGTGAGTAGTGATGGAACATTTACTATGAGCCAGGCACTGCAATCATGACTTTCTCACAAAATATGTACAGTCTTCACCATTCATGAATGAGTTGATCTGTTTATTCACATCCACGTAAAAGATGAAGAAACCGCAGCTCAGGCTGATAAGAGTCAGAGCCCTGGCTCAAACCAGTTCTGGCCACGGCCCAAGACCTTCTCTAACCAGGGCACCAAGCTGCCTCTGCTGAAAGCACACAGGGTTGTAGAGTGACAAGATCTGATGTGGTAGCAGAAGTTCACGTGATGTGGCAGAAGGAATATGGAACTGGGAAATACAAAACCTGTGTTGATATTTCCTTTCTAACCCTGCCACATAGCAGCCATGGGACCTCAGAAAATAATGAAATCCCTCTCAGCTTCAACGTTCTGTAAGATGAGGTTAAATCTGCCCTGCCTAACTTACAGGGTGGTTGAGAGACTTAAACAAGATAATGTGCTTAATGTGTTTGTGAACCATAAAGAAAGTTCTGGGACAGTGAGAGGGAGCCTGAGATCGGGAGCATTTCCCGAGGACTGGTGGCTATAGCACTGCAGAGATGGAGACACCAGTGGCATTGAGGTGGAGCCTGCATTGGGATCTCTGAGCAGGACTGACACAGAGCCAGGGTCTGTGCTTCTTGGCTCTATTTTTCATGCAGTTAAGTACCCCTAAAAACTAAAGCATTTGCCAAATGGGCAACTTCCATGGGAGCATTTGCTACCCATTTTTTGTAACAATGGGTTCTGGAAGCCAGAACTGGCTTCTCCATCAGATACAGATATCATGGCCTTTGGCTCAGTATTCCGGAGCTCCCAAGAGAAAGAAAAGACACCACAAGTAACAGTGGAGGAGTGGGAGACTAGAGTAAATTCTGGCTGGGCCACCTGCTAGTCACATGATTTGGGAAAGTCATCATACCTTCTGGAACCCCAGATTCCTCTTTTGTAAACTGGCAGAACTCTAGAAGTTCTCTCATTCAATGGGATTGAGACTAGTGGTGAGAAGATTATTTTTAAAAATTAGTTAAAGCCAGACATCATAAAAAATGATACATATTTACTTTAAACATTGAGTTTCCACTTAAAATAGCTAAATGCGCGTGAATATAGGTCAATCTTTTGATGTAAGTCTGGGCCTTTGGTTTTGCTGATTAGAATCCAAGATGATTTCCTTCCATGAGCCATGCCAGCAATGCGTAGTCAATGATTTCCTCAAAATGAAGCCAGAGCTTAAAGACTCTTAAAAATAAATAAAAATATAAAATTCTGTTAGATACTTATGAGTTCATTCCTAACATTTTACCATTGTCTCTCCCACACCTAATTTTTTTTGTTTGTTTGTTTCTCTTTTTTTTTTTTTTTTTTTTTTTTTTGAGACGGAGTCTTGCTGTGTCGCCCAGGCTGGAATGCAGCGGCGTGGTCTCGGCTCACTGCAACCTCCACCTCCCAGGTTCAAGAGATTCTTCTGTCTCAGCCTCCCGAACAGCTGGGATTACAGGCAGCCACCACCGCACCCTGTTAATTTTCTTTTGTATTTTTGGTAGAGACAGGGTTTCACCATGTTGGCCACCTGAGGCAGGTGACCTCAGGTGATCCCCCTGCCTCAGCCTCCCAAACTGCTGTGATTACAGGCATGAGCCACTGTGCCCAGCCTCCACACCTAATTTAATTGTGAATTTTGAGGGACTCACTTTTACAAGTATTTCCAAAACTTTCAACCCAGTTGTATTTTTTTTAAGAAAATACTATTTACTCTAACAATCAAACCCAGAAATGTGTAGCAATTCGAGAACAATATAAGCTTCTTATTCACATAGAGGCCAAAGCAGGTGCTCCTAATTGATGAGTGACTCTCCTCCAAGCATGATTCAGGGATGTGTAGGCCCTTCATTTTTGGCTCTGCAATCTTTCATGTGTGGCTTCCAAGGTTACTGCTTTTGAATGCATCAACTGAGAAGAAGGGGAAAGAAAGAAGGGAAGGATGATGGAGGCACACTCGCTCTTAACTGACTACCTCAGCCTGGAAGATAAGAAGTGGAAGCATACCACTTCTGCCCACAGTCCCTTGGTAAGAAAAGTAGAGACATAGTCCCTTCTAATGCAAAGGGTTCTGGGAAATGTAGTCCAACTCTGTGCCCAGCAATTAGAGGAGACAGATTTGTGAGGACATAGTGTCTGCCACATGAGACTATGCTATCACAGAAACAACTCCCTTTATCTCTGCACTCATTTCATTCATTTATGTCAATGCCAAGATTGGAAAATTCTTGGGGCCAGACGTGGTGGCTCATGCCTATTATCCTAGCACTTTGGGAGGCAGAAGTGGGTGGATCACCTGAGGTCAGGAGTTCCAGACCAGCCTGGCCAACATAGTGAAAAGTCATCTCTACTAAAATAGAAAACTTAGCCTGGTGTGATGGTGCATGCCTGTAATCCCAGCGACTTGGGAGGCTGAGGTAGGAGAATCGCTTGAACCCAGGAGGTGGAGGTTGCAGTGAGCCAAGATCATGCCACTGCACTCCAGTCTGGGCAACAGAGCAAAACTCTGCCTCAAAAAAAAAAAAAAAAAAAAAAAAAAAGATTGGGAAACTCTGATTTATGTAATATGTGACTAAAATACATAATTACAATAATAAAAAACTAAAAAGTCTATTACTAAAATCAACTTGGTAAGTACAGCTCTAGTGATGAAGCAGAAGTGCACAGGCATTCCAGAGAGTGGCCGGCCTTGAACATTTTGTGACTGTAAACATCACTGCATATGTTTTATGGAACAAGCAGAGAGCATCCGTTAATTTGATTAGTGAGTTGAATTAGTGAAAGTCTATTAGGAGATTTTCTATTGTTCCTACCTCATAGAGTCATTGCAACTATTAATAAAATAATCCATATAAGGTGCTTTGTATCCCCTTACATCAGTCGTCAATCTTAGTACTATTGTTATCCTGGGTTGGATCATTCTTTGTTGTGGGGGGATGTCCTGTGCATTGCAGGATACTTAGCAGCCTCCCTGGCCTCTACCAACTAGATGCCAATAACAGCCTCTTAGTCGTGACAATCCAAAACTTCCTCAGGTATGACCAAACGTCTCCTAGGGAGTAAAATAGCCCACGGTGTGATCTGCTGCTTTTTATGATGACGAGCACTTACTAGTAACTCCTCTTTTGGTTCCCTTCTCCTCTGCATCCCCAACATCCATACCTTGCATTTAGAATCCCTCTACCTCAACAATTTGGCCATGAGTCCATAAGAGCAACAGCCCTTTAGTCTCTAAAGTGGGACAGGAAAGTTGGTAACATTGAATCCACATGGCATTTTACCAGTTTTCTAATTGCTAATACATGAGTCCTAGAAAATCAGATTGTCCTCTGAGAATTAAAACAGTAAAACTCATACAAAGTGAATGCGGGAATAAACTGAGACATTTTCTGGAAAGTGTGACTGAAGAGTTTGGAAATGCCTTAGACTCCAATCAAAGTAAATTGGATGTAATTTCCGCAAGAAGAATTATAATTTGTTGAATGTCAACTTAATCAATTGTACCTTGTTCAAAGAAAGAAACAGAAATAGGAAATGATCTAGTTTTATTTTGTTGTTGTTGTTTTTGTTGTTCTCGTAAGCTGCTAAAGACATCCTTGTACCCATACATTACTCATGACTGTACATGTGTAAGTTTTTCTATAGAATAAATTCCTGGAAATTGAATGAAAATGGAATACAGACTACACACTGCCTTCCAAAAACTTGGTACAAATTTAGATTTCCACTCCTATCAAGGATATATGTGTATCTGGAGACAGGATGGTATAAAAAAAAGATGTACATGCATAACTGTTTCCCAAAAGCCTTGATGATACTTTATTTTGTGTTTTAACTTTAGCCAATGTGATGGGTAGAAAGTAGTAAGTTGGTCTTATTTTATTTTGCTGGTATGCTCTATTTCTAAGTTGTTTGTATTCTGTTATAAATTACATTTTAAAATGATCAGACTGGGCCAGGTGCAGTGGCTTACGCCTGTAATCCCAGGACTTTGGGAGGCCAAGGTGGGTGGATTACCTGAGATCAGGAGTTTGAGACCAGCCTGGCCAACACAGTGCAACCCCATTTCTACTAAAAATACAAAAATTAGCTGGAGGTGGTGGTAGGCGCCTGTAATCCCAGCTACTTGGAAGTTTGAGGCAGGAGAATCACTTGAACCTGGAAGAAGGAGGTTGCATTGAGCCAAGATCACGCCATTGAACTCCAGCCTGGGCGACAAGAGCAAACTGCATCACAAAAAAAATAAAATTATTAGACTGGTTTTTTGTTCCTGTTTTTTTTTGTTTGTTTGTTTTTTGAGAGAGAGAGAGGATCTCACTTTGTCACCCAGGCTGGAGTGCAGTGGTGGGATCTCTGCTCACTGCACCCTCAACCTGCTGGAATCAAGCAATCCTTCTCCCTCAGCCTCCTGAGTAGCTGGGACTACAGGTGCACGTCAGCCACCAGGCATGGCTAATTTTGTGTATTTTTCATAGAGATTGGGTTTCACCATGTTGCCCAGGCTTGAGCTCAACCTCCTGAGCTCAAGCGATCTGCCTGCCTTGGCCTCCCCAAGTGCTGGAATTACAGGTGTGAGCCACTGTGCCTGGCTACACTATTTCACTGTTTTTCTTGTTTGTTTGTTGAAATTAATAGTGATTGACTATATGTTCCAAGTATTTTATTTCAGTCTGCTACTTGCCTTTTGATTTTGTTTATAATATATTTCCTCAAAAAGAAGTGTAACATTTCTATACTCTCAAATCTGATAATCTTTTCTTTTATGGTTTCTGGTATTCATGGCTCACTTTTTAAAAAACTTTGCCTGTTATAATATTATTTTTTATATTACTTTTTAATTTTTTTCCTTATGTTTAGATCTTTAATTCATCTGGAATTTTATTTTTTGATATGATGTGAGGTGTAAATCTAAGTTCATTTTATTTTCAAATTAAAATCTAATAATTCCAATACCTCATACCCAATAATTTAAAATGCCACCATAATAATTTCTTTCTTTCTTTCTTTTTCTTTTTTTTTTTTGAGACAAAATCTTGCTCTATTGCCAGGCTGGAGTGCAGTGGCACGATCTTTGCTCACTGCAACCTCTGCCTCCCAGGTTCAAGCGATTCCCCTGCCTCAGCCTCCCGAGTAGCTGGGACTACAGGCAAGTGCCACCATGCCTAGCCAATTTTTATATTTTTAGTAGAAATGGGGTTTCACTATGTTGGTCAGAATGGTCTCGATCTCCCCGGGTTCAAGCAATTCTCCTGCCTCAGCCTCTTGAGTAGCTGGGATTACAGGCATGTGCCACCAGGCCTGGCTAATTTTTGTATTTTCGGTAAAGACAGGGTTTCACCATGTTGGCCAGGCTGGTCTTGAATTCCTGACCTCAGGTGATCTGCCTGCCTTGGCCTCTCAAAGTGCTGGGATTGCAGGCGTGAGCCACCATGCCTGACCTTCTTGGCTATTCTTGGGTATTTTCTTCAACAAACTTTAAAGTTTAGCATGGTATTTCACATTGTATGTGAATAAACTGATGCTCTGCTTCCAGAACATGGCAGTGCACTTTTGTGCGGTGCCTGGCAGCTGTTGCAGAGGTAAGACTCCTTGACATGTTCATTTGAATGAAGGACGGGGGCATCTTTTTTCCGTAGAGACCTGGTGGGCTGTTTGTCAATTTTATTTTAAGGAATTCTATTGGTTATAAGCAATAAATAACTTGCCAGTTATTTAGAAACAGCTCCTTAATTGGTCTGCAGTGACCACTTCTGCAAGGTCTCTTCTGCTTAGCAGCAACTTGGGCTACACCCAACTCTCCTTTTTTTTTCTTATTTATTCTACTTCAGGGGAAAAAAATGGACTGGGTCTCCTTTGTCATGTTTGTTCTCAAGTCTGACACCCAGACCTCCCTACATTCCTGTCTGAATCAAAGAATGTGTTTTCTCATGTAATACATCTGATATTTTTTATAGGGCATGCAGTGGGGAGTGCTCTGGAGGGGCCCAGGGCCCAGGTTCCCCATTTCTCAGTTATGCTCATTTTTAGTTATCAGGGTCTCTCTCTCTCTCTCTCTCTCTGTCTCTCTTTTTGAGGCAAGGTCTTGCTCTGTCACCCAGGCTGGAGTGCAGAGGCACAAACATGGCTCACTGCAGCCTTGACCTTCTGGGCTCAAGCAATCCAATCCTCCCACCTCATCAGCAGCCTGAGTAGCTGGAACCACAGGAGGGTGCCACTATGCCTGGCTAAGTTTTTTTGTTTGTTTGTTTTTGTTTTTTGGTACAGACAGGGTCTCACCATGTTGCCCAGGCTGGTCTTGAATTCCTGGGCTCAAGTCATTCCCCCGCTTCTGCCTCCCAAAGTGCTGGGATTACAGGCACGAGCCACCATGCCCGGCCAAGAATCTCTCTCTTTTCTAATTAAGGCATTAACCTGAGCCAAAGGAAGGGCATGGCAGAGAATTCAACTGTTGCTGTCTGGCAAGATGAATTCATAATTTCTCAATGTGGTCTCTCGCAGCTCTGAGAGTTGATACTGGCAGAGCAAAAAGGGTGTCCCACAAAGGGATTAACTATATAATTGCCCTAAATGCTTTCAACTGGGCAACCTAGACTGGAGTCTGTCCCTTTTTTGCTCTACTCTAGGACACAAGGCTGTAAGAAAGAACCAGCACAGTCAGTCTAGAGTTTTGCAGCTACCATTCCCCAAAGCTTTGACCTCAGTGAACCAGACTGTGGCTAGGTTCCAAGAGGCTGAGACGTCTTGTACTAAAAGCCACTGGTTACCTGTCCTGGAAGGAGGGAATCTTTACACCCACATTCCACCTCAGCATGAACCCATATTGTATTTCAACTCCACAGCCTACTTCGTATTTTCTCTGGCAGTCTACTGGTTACAAACCTTCTTCCTTATCCTATTTTATGTCATAGTAAAGTGAAACTCCCCAAATGTGGTACCATGAATGGTGCAAGTGTGCTTATACCATAGTAAAATTTGTTACATGCAAGTAGCATTTTCTATCTGCAGTGGAAAAGTTTGGGAAGTGCTATAGTAAAGAATCATTTGGGCCAGGCATGGTGGCTCACACCTGTAATCCCAGCACTTTGGGAGGCTAAGGCAGATGGATCATTTGAGGTCAGGAGTTCCAGACCAGCCTGGCCAACATGGTGAAACCCCATCTCAACTAAAAATACAAAAATTAGCTGGACATGGTGGCAGGCACCTATAATTCCAGCTGCTTGGGAGGCTGAGGTGGAGGATGCAGTGAGTCAAGATTGCACCACTGCACTGCAGCCTGGGTGACAGAGCAAAACTCCCTCTCAAAAAAAAAAAAAAAAAAATTTCATTTGAGCTTACTTTAGCAAAAAAAAGAGGGATTTATTGAAAGACTTACAGAGGCGTTTCATAACCAAGAACAGAAAACAACTGAGCACAGAAAAAAACGGAAACTGGCAACTTTCTCTGTCTCTCTCCCAATGCTACTCCCCAATAGACTTTTTCTGTTCCATTTGCTTATAAAATCAGATATATCTGTCTCAGACCTTAATTCACTTAATTTTCCAGCTCCATACAGTTTAGGGTCTCTGAGCCTCTTTATTTTAAAATCCAAGAGAAAATTTAATTGACCTAGGATGAGTCAGGTGGCCACTCTAGTCATGTCTGACCTAAAATACAATGACAAGTGTCACAGAGTTTCATATCCCATCAGCTTCCTATTGACAAAGGGGGGTAGGCTAACCTGGTCATTGCAGAAAAAATGACCCACATATCCGCCATGAAGGTTGAAGAACCTGCAAGGCTGAGGTCCCTTCCTGGTCCTGAGTGGACTCATCCAGGTGAAGGCCACTTTAGGAAGCCTCTGAGTAGAGAGCCACTGGCCTTCCTGAGGGAGTCCTCCATGAAAGCCCAAGAGAGGCATCTGGTTTTTAAAACTCCAGCTATCCTAATTGTGTCAATGTATAGTAGGAAGGGGACAAGGACAATCATCTTAGAAACCTTCTGTCAGGCCAGGCATGGAGGCACGCACCTGTAATCCCAGCTACTTGGGAGGCTGAGGCTTGAGGATCACTTGAGCCCAGGAATTCAAGGCCAGACCAGCAACATGGTGAGACCTTGTCTTTGAAAACAAAGAAAAAGAAAATCCCTCTCCTGAGGGCAGAGTGAGAATTAATATTGAGTAGGTAGTATGTCTTGATGGCATCAGTTCTGGAGTATCCAGCAAATTCTTCCATTAGGGAGAATTTGTTGCAATTCCTCTTGATTTGTCCTAATATTTTGAATTTTCTCTTCCTTATTTATTATTATTGTTGTGGGTATTAGCATTAGGTAGAGTTGGGGGTCTCCCTATGTTACCCAAGCTGGTCTCGAACTCCCAGGCTCAATTGATCCTCCCGATTCGCCCTCTCAAAGCAATTGGATTACAGGCATGAGCCACTGTGCCTGGTCAATTTTCTCTTTCCATGGAGCACAACCCTGACAGTCAGTACTAATAAGGTTAAGAATCTGTCATAGGAGAAGTGGAAAATGCCTGGATCTATTTCAAGGAAATCACTACAGTTAAGTGGTGGGGTAACTCAAGAATCCAGGGTCACCAGGAGACTGAATGAGGACTATTGAGTAACTTGTCAAGGAGAATAAACTATTCTCCTAAGGAGGCATGATCTACAGTGTCACATTCAACCGAGGTGCTTATTAAAATGCAGATTCCTGGTCTGGCCCCAGATCTACCAAATAAGTCAATAAGTCAATGGGGGTGAGATAGAACATTTGCATTTTAACAAGCTTCCTGGGTAAGACTAATGCACACTCACATTTGGTAACCTCTGTCCTAAAACTTGAAGCTTGAGATCCTTGGAACGAGCCACCTCACACCAACACTCAGAGTCCAATAACCATTTGAGAATGTGATGAAAGTGGTGGTACCTCGTTCAGAAGCATGTATACAAATAGCTACATATAGCAGGTGCATACAATTTTGTGGGGCTCACTCATTCCCTGAAGCTCTTCTGCAAACCCAAATGAAGATTCCCTACACTGGAAAATATAGACTGGGAAATGCCTTGAGGGAAGAGAAAGAGGATGATATTAACAATTTAGGGAAAGCGGGCAGGGAAAGGAGACAGTTACACAAACTCATTAAGATTCTGAGTTGGCTGTGGTAACTCATGCTTGTGGTTTCAGCTACAGGTTGAGGATGAGGTGGGAGGATTGCTTGAGCCCAGAAAGTTGAGGCTGCCATGAGCAGCCTCTGCTCTCCAGCCTGGGCCACAGATCAACACCCTGTCTCTAAAAAAAAGAAAAAAGAAAGAAAGAAAGAGAGAGAGAGAGAAGAAAAGAGAAAAAAAAAAGAAAGATTCTGGAGTCAGGAAAGTTTTGATCCCACCCCTGGCTCAGCCACTTACCAGCTATGTGACAGCATCAAGTTTCTTAATCTCATCAGGACTCACTTTCTTCATTTGTCACATGAGAATAATATCTCCCAACAGGATTGTAAAGAGTCTTAAATGGGGCTGGGTGTGGTGGCTAATGCCTGTAATCCCAGTATTTTTCGAGGCCAAGGTGGGCAGATCACTTGAGGTCAGGTGTTTGAGACCAGCCTGGCCAACATGGTAAAACCCCATCTCTACTAAAAATACAAAAAATTAGCTGGGCGTGGTGGTGGGTACCTCTAATCTCAGGAGGCTGAGGCATGAAAATCACTTGAACCCGGGAGGCGGAGACTGCAGTGAGCTGAGGTGGTGCCACTGCACTCCAGCCTGGGCAACAGAGTGAGACTTGGTTTAAAAAACAGGAATTTTAAATATAAATAATAATTTATATCATAATATATTTGGATCTCTTACCATAACAGTTGACACATCGTTAATGAGAGAGAAGTGATATGGAATTTATTTTTAGGTCAACAGGTCAGTAAATGATCAGGTTATTATTCAAGGAACAAAAGACAAGAAGGCACACTCCTTAGGATGTCCCAACAAGAATATTCCTGCAGGTAAGACAGCTGTGAGGAAACATTTCTGCAAATCACAACTGTCCGGTCCACCCATTGTGCTATCAAAATTTCCATTCAGAGAGAGACTTTCCTCAACATTGCTAGAAAAATCAGCATGCAAATGTGATGAGCATAGAAGAAACAAACCTGGTGAAATAAAATATGCGATAAAAGGACAAAGAAAGCAGAACAAATGTAGGAAAGAATCTAATTCTCCAGAACTTCAGAGCCAAAAGGGGCCTTGGGGATCAGCTGACAAACCCCTTAGTAACAGCACCTTCCTAGCAGCCTTTTCTCCCCCACACTTTTTTTACATTTTGCCAAAGATAATATTCACTGTGATGTTGCAAAGGCTTTAGTTTGCTTGTTGTGTTTCCTCTCTCCATAATTGAACGTTAGGCCATCCTTTTGTGTTAGCAAATTGGTCTGACAAAAACAGCATTATAAATGGTGAAAATACAAACAAATTCTCCCAGCTCTGAAATTCTCCTTGGACTCCAGTGGTTGACACAAATAATTTAGAGGTGATGGAGTTCCTTGAGTGCAGAGGGCGATAGAAGTTCATTCTTCCACTGGCAAAGAGAGAGAGCTGTCTCCCTGCAGTTTGGGAGACTCTCTAGGGATGCTGCAGAGCTTGCTGTCCTCTCTGCTTCCAGACAGGTTGGCAGTCCCACTGAGAGCTGACTCCTCTTTCCTGAAAGTCTACGGGGTGGGGTGGTGGGGGGAGTGCTGTGCATCCAGGTGCCCCCCTCTGGTATAACCTGAGACTAGAAGGCAACTATGTTCCCGGCTTTTGAGAATACTGAATCAGGGTAATGGGCATGACGAGACAAAGGCCAGGCAGGACATGTTGGAACTCAAGGCTCAGGCCTTGAGGTTTTTTTTCTTTTTTTTTTTTGAGACAGAGTTTTACTCTTGTTGCCCAGGCTGGAGTACAGTGGCGTGATCTCGGCTCACTGCAGCCTCTGCCTTCCGGGTTCAAGTGATTCTTCTACCTCAGCTTCCCAAGTAGCTAGGATTAAAGGTACCCGCCACCATGCCCAGTCAATTTTTGTATTTTTATTTTTAGTAGAGATGGGGATTCACCATATTGGCCAGGCTGGTCTTGAACTCCTGACCTCAGGAGATCCACCCATCTCAGTCTCCCAAAGTGCTGGGATTACAGGCGTGAGCCATTGCACCCAGCCAAGTTCCACTGTTCTTGACAGCACCACCTTGGGCATACCCGGTAGGGACCCTTTCTTATGCTTCCCCACAGTTCTCTGGGAGCTGTCCTGGGCATAGACAAAGACAGCCAGTGTCATCTCCCCAGAGCCTCTTTAGAAGGACCCAACTGGATTTGCTCATATTTCATTCTCATCTGTTTAGAAAGGAAATCAAAACAATTGCAGAGGCCAGGCGCAATGGTTCACACTTGTAATTCCAGCGCTTTGGAAAGCTGAAGCAGAGGAATCCCTTGAGCCTGGGAGTTCAAGGTAATACAGCAGAACCCTGTCTCTACAAAAAACTTGAAAACGAGCTAGGCATGGTGGTGTGTGCCTGTGGTCCCAGGTACTTGGGAGGCTGAGGCAGGAGGATCACTTGAGCCCAGGCGTTCAAGGAGGCAGTGAGGTATAGTCATGCCACTGCACTCCAGTCTGAGCCATAGAGTGAGATCCTGTCTCTAAGAAATAATTAAAAATAAACTTAAAAAAAAAAAAAAACTGCATAATGCAAGGAGGCTACTTTGGAAGCAACCATGGTTGTTTTGGCAACCATGATCCTTATCATAAAGGCCTCATTACTTTCCTACCTGGGCAAAAGCATGTAACCCAACCACAACCTTGCCTCCCATTCTGGCCAGCTGTGGGGTGAGAGATTCTCTAAGTCTCAGGATTTTCCAGTGAGCTAGTGGAAAAGATTCCTGATGTTTGGTGAGTTTCTGTCAAGAAATCAAATCATGGCTGAGGATGGTGGCTCATGCCTGTAATCCCAGGACTTTAGGAGGCCAAGGTGGGAGGATCACTTGAGGCCAGGAGTTCAAGACCAGCCTCAGCAACGTAGCAAGACCTTGTCTCTACAAAGATAATTAAAAAGAAATAAATTCATTATTTAAAAAAGAAGAAATCAAATCAGTCAAATGTGCACTACATTGCTCATCTCCATGCCCAGGCACTCATTTATTAATTTATTGAAAACATGATTGAGCTCCTACTCTATGCCAGTTGCTGGGTTAGATGCCGAGGAGACCAAGATGAGTAAGACACTGCTCCTCCTCACATCTTGGGAACAGAAACTTAACAGCTGACTGCAATATGATAAAGTGTTGCAACTTGTATTTTGTTTCAACCCTTGGGCAAAAAGAACTTAATAGTTCATGTAAACTAAAAAAGCATAAATAATCAAAATGTTAATCCAAAAACCAGGCTCTAAATATTTTAAAGAGGTTTATTCTGAGCCAATATGAATGAATATGGCCCGGGAACACAGTCTCAGGAGGTCCTGAGATAGTATGCAGGAAGCAGTTGGGGACTACAGGTTTTTGTTTTGTTTTGTTTTGTTTTGTTTTGTTTGAGACGGAGTCTCGCTCTGTCACCGGGCTGGAATACAGTACAGTGGAGCAATCTCAGCTCACTCCGCTTCCTGAGTTCAAGTGATTCTCCTGCCTCAGCCTCCCAAGTAGCTGGGATTACAGGCACCTGCCACCATACCCAGCTAATTTTTTTTTTGTATTTTTAGTAGAGATGGGTTTTCACCATGTTGGCCAGGATGGTCTCAATCCCTTGACCTGGTGATCTGCTCACCTTGGCCTCCCAAAGTGCTGGGATTACAGGTGTGAGCCACCATGCCAGGCCTGCAGTTTGGTTTTATACATTTTAGGGAGATAGGACTTGCAAGCAAAGTCATAAATTAATACATGGAAGGTATACATTGGTTCAGCCTGCAAAGGCAGGAGATCTTGAAGTGGGGGAGCTTACAGGTTATAGGTGGACTTAGAAATTCTTTAATTTGTCATTGGCTAAAGGAGTAAAGCTCTGTTTAAAAATCTGGAGTCAGCAGAAAGGGATGTTTTAGATAAGGAATTCTATTAACCAATACACTGGGTTGTAGCGACCTGTAGGAGTGTGTAAATTACTCCTTGTCAGGCATGGCCTTAGGTCCTGTTTATAATTCAGTATCTATTGTCACGAAGAGTCCATTTTGTTAGTCTTAGTCTTATGAGTTCTGTTTTAACATTAATGCTGGTCAGCTGTGCTTAAACTCCAAAAGGGAGAGGATGTAATGAGGTGTGTCTGACTTCCCTCCCCTCCTGGCCAAGAACTCAGGTTTTCAGGTTTCTCTGGGGTCACCTGGGCAAAGAGGGGGTCCGTTTAATTGGTTGGGGGGCTTAGGATTTTATTTTTAGTTTATGAAAACAAGGCAGGCTAGGTGTGGTGGCTGACGCCTGTAATCCCAACACTTCGGGAGGCTGAAGAGGGCGGATCACCTGAGGTCAGGAGTTCAAGACCAGCTTGACCAACATGGTGAAACCCCATTTCTGCTAAAATACAAAAATTAGCTGGGCATGGTGGTATGTGCCTGTAATTCCAGCTACTCGGGAGGCTGAGGCAGGAGAATTGCTTGAACCAGGGAGGCGGAGGTTGCAGCGAGCTGAGATCGCACCACTGCACTCCAGCCTGGGAGACAGAGTGAGACTCTGTCTCAAAAAAAAAAAAAAAAAGGAAAAAGAAACATGGCAAAGGCAAGGAGCCCCTCAAGAACAACTGGAGTTTAATAATTGAACACTGTCAGCACTCTCTGTTTCTGCCTGTGAGTCTACCTCATTCTCTCTCAATAGAGGCCAGTCCTGTCCATGTATTGGAAATCAAGGCTGCCACCAGTCCCTGAGCTTAATGTCTCAAACTCCAACACCTGAAAGCACTTAATTCTTTCATACTTACTGTTTGGAAAATTCTTAGGAAGCTGCACTGGTTGGTCCATCTTGTGTCAGGTGCCTACCCTTGGTCCACCCATCTGGTAAATAATATGTCTACTATTACAGAAGCCATTTGCTTGTGGGGGAGAAGGGACAGCAGAATTGGGTAAAAGAGGGTGAGTGTTTTTAAGTCAACCCCAAGAACGAAACATCATTTTCTTCCCTGAGTAGGGTTGCCAGACACAATACAGGATGCCCAAATATTGCATGGGACAAAATTATACTAAAAAAAGTATTCATTCATGTTTATCTAAAATTCAAATGTAGCTGAGTATCCTGTATTTTCATTTATTAAATCTAGTAACCCTATTCCTGTGGTATTTTAAGGAAAAAGGAAATATCTGGTCTCTGGATGGTTTGAAGGGAGTGCTGCGCAGTGACGACATTTTCCAGTTTAGATTCCTAAACTAGAAGATTTGGACAGCCATGCTTGGGAAGGTCAGGACCCCAGGCCACAGCTATCATGCAGGTGACATACAACTTCCTACCTATTAGGGATAGTGCGAGCCTTCTCTCACCTCTTCAAGAAAGTATATTAAAATCAAGAGAAAATGACAGTATTTTAGGGCTAACTTTGAGCTTGCTCTAATGTATTTGTTATGTAAATCCTGCTCAAAACTCAAAGTAGTAAGAATTCGTGGGTCAAGAGCACTCAGACCTAACTGTTATCTATCTTGTTGCTGGGGCCACAACCCTGGGTTCTCAGGAGAGACACTCTGGTCTGACGGGGTCACATGCCTAAGTACTGGAGAGAGCAGACATCAGTCAGATGCAACAGGCAGTAGGCACTCCCAGAAGGGAAAGCAAGATGCTGCGAGCAGAAAAAGGCAGAAAGGATGCTTGGGGAGGCCAAACCAGCAGACGTTCCTTCTGATGATGTTGAGAGAGTTCTGTTCACATTAAAGAACTGGTGCTCTCCTGTCCCTGCCTGTGGTGCTGTAGACCATAGAAGGGAAAGCTGGCCAACTGAAGGCTTCACTGATCACTAAGCAGTCCCCCGGGGGGTGACTCTCCACAGAGATGGCATGACAACCAGGCCTACCCCAGTCAGGTGTGAAAATGGAGAAAGAGATTTGCTGGTGCTAAGAATGCTCAAAACACTTCTGAAGCAATTCACCTTTTAAAAATAAATTAGAGGCCGGGCGCGGTGGCTCATGCCTGTAATCCCAGCTCTTTGGGAGGCCGAGACGGGCGGATCACGAGGTCAGGAGATCGAGACCATCCTGGCTTACGCGGTGAAACCCCATCTCTACTAAAAATACAAAGAAAATTAGCCGGGCATGGTGGTGGGCACCTGAAGTCCCAGATACATGGGAGGCTGAGGCAGGAAAACGGTGTGAACGCAGGGGGCGGAGCTTGCAGTGAGCCGAGATCACGCCACTGCACTCCAGCCTGGGTGACAAAGCGAGACTCTGTCTCAAAAAATAAATAAATAAAATAAATAAATTAGAGCTGGGCACGGTGGCTCACACCTGTAATCCCAGCACTTCAGGAGGCCAAGGCTGGTGGATTGCTTAAGCTCAGGAGTTTGAGACCAGCCTGATCAACATGGTGAGACCCTGTCTTTACAAAAAATACAAAAATTAGCTGGGTGTGGTGGCACATGGCTGTAGTCCCAGCTACTTGGGAGGCTGAGGTGGGAGGATTGCTTGAGCCCAGGAGGCAGAGTTTGCAGTGAGTCGAGATCACGCCATTGCATTCCAGCCCGGGCATCAGAGTGAGACTCTGTCTCAAAATAAATAAATAAATTAGAAACAATTCAAGGCTACATCCTTAATAATGTCATTCTGACTTCCTTGCATTGCAATAGGCATTCCTGAATGGGAAGGAAGATTTCTGACTGGATGAGGAGACAGCCAGTGCATAAACTGCTGCAAACAACTGGCCACCACAGCCAGCAGGAAGTGGCCACCACTCCTACTCCACATGAATTATTGTATTGCTTTACTTCCCTGCAGAACTGGGGTAGGTGGGGTTATGTCTTCATCTGAGTAGGCTCATAGGTGTGGGTCTTTTGTGTGTACATCATCCATCACCTGGTGTGTGACAGAGACAATAAGAGGCTCGAGGGCAGGTACCTGGACTTGGCCCCCAACCACCTGACCTTGCCTGAATTGAGGATAAAGGGAGAGGAGACGGGCCTGGGTCTAGGATATTTAGAATCAGGACAACCATCCTGCTTACTGACTTATTGGGTAGCAGTCCCTGTACTAGGGAGGCTGAGGCTGGAGAATCGCTTGAGCCCAGGAGTTTGAGGCTGCAGTGAGCCGTGATCACATCACTGCACTCCAGTCTGGGTGACAGGGAGAGACCCTGTCTCAAAAAGAGAAATTAAATAAATAAATAAATAAAGCTGGGCACTGTGGCTCATGCCTGTAATCCCAGCACTTTGGGAGGCCGAGGCGGGTGGATCACCTGAGGTCAGGAGTTGGAGACCAGCCTGGCCAACGTGGCAAAACCCCATTCCTACTAAAAATACAAAAATTAGCTGGGCATGGTGGTGCATGCCTGTAGTCCCAACTTCTCAGGAGGCTGAGGCAGGAGAATCACTTGAACTGAGAGGTGGAGGTTGCAGTGAGCTGAGATCATACCATTGCACTGCAGCCTGGGTGACAGAGCGAGACTCCATCTCAATAAATAAATAAATTAATTAAAAAAACAAAATAAGTAAGATGACTGCTCCAGCTCCTGCCATCACATCCACTGTCCAGTCAGTCAGAGGGGTACAGGGAAGGTGGAGCATATGCCTCGGACTTTAAGGAACTACCCAGAAGTGGCACTCGTCCCTTCCACTCATATCCCATCAGCTGAAACTCCATCACAAGGCCACAGCTCACCTCACAGGAAGGTGGGAAGTGTAGTCTTGAGTCAAGGAGCCAGATGCCTTGCTGAGCTTTGAGATTCACTATAAAGGAAGAAGGAACAGGTGTGTGTTTAGGAGCTGTAACCATGCCCTGTTACATTGTTGTTTCTGCATTTCCCCTGCATGCAAAGCCAGGACTTACTTCCCAGAGTTCATTCCTGAAAATGCTCAGATCTCCAAAGGTGGTGCTTGCAGCATTTGGATGGAGACAGGACCTTGCACTGGAGTGGGCGAGGAGGCAGGAAACACCCTCCCGTCATGCTCTTCTTGCTCAGCTTTGGGAGGCTGGGCTTTGACACATCCTTCCGTCCCTCCCACCCCAGCCTCTGCGGCCCCCAATTCAGCTGACTCCCAACCAGTCTCCTTCTTTCTTCTCCCACCTCAGGTGCACCTTCCTGGGCCACACTCCCAGCCCCCTCACACTGTGGGAAAATCCAAGTATCCAAAACGGCAAGCCAGGTTTTCCTGTGGTGGCATGGCAGCTGCCCCTTGGGAAAGAAATAGTCCCCTTCAGCCACTGAGAGAAAGCTGGACTCCCCAGCAGCCAGCCCCAGCAGGTCCCTCACATATAGAGGTCCTCCTCCTCACGGTGGCACAGCTCCTTCCGTTCCCTCAGCCCAGGGAGCAGGAGAGACGGAGAGGAGGGGGCAGTGGGCTGGACCCCAGGATCTTCCCCAAGACAGCAAGGCTGACTGGAACACTCACTTCCCTCTCACCTTCTCTTCTGGCCTGGCCTAACCTACAGACATGTCACCTCCACACATTTTCCTTTCACAGCTACCCCTCTCCCACCTCCCCAGTCTCTCACCACCCTCTCAGAAAGCTCTCCCTGACCCTGGCAGGCATCTGCCTGCTCTAGCAAACTCCCCACAACTTTCTGACTGGGGCCAGCCAGGGCCAATAACCCCCTCCCTGAGCCACGCCTTCTTAATATAACCTTCTCTGAAAGAGGAATGCTAGCTAACAACCCTGTTCTGCTTTGATGAGCTGACCCCGCTTTTTCTAGTCACAGGGGCAGGCTGAGGCCAAATTTTCCATTCGTGGAGAAAGGCCAGGGTAGGCGGATGGGGGTTGGCCCCACGGGCCAGTCCGCCTCCCACTTGCTTGGTTTGAATTAGTGGGTGCCTTAAAAAGGAGCAAACGCAGCCCGGTTCTCAGAGCTGGGCCAGGCGCAGCTCAGGGAGCCAGGCAGAAAGCCGAGAGGAGAACACATTTCATTTTAATGGGAAACAGATTTGAGAAGGGAAAAAATGAGAATGAGAGAGGAATGAAACCCCGGCACTCCCAGCAGAGCAGCTGGAGGCCTGTCTGGTGTGGCCTCCCACGATGATCCTGCTCACCACCCTCCAGGCCCCACCTCCCGCATGCCACAGGGTTGCACATCCATGTGCACAGCCCTCTCACTGCCCTGTCCCTCATCGGACCCCCACAGCAGCCCTGAGCAGTAGGCTGACCAGAGTCACTAGCACAGCGGATCAACCAGATCCTGTTGTTCAAGAGCAGCAGCACGAGAGAGGAGGGGCAACAGAGGCCTGAGAATTAGAAACTCAGTGAAGGGATCGGGTCCCCAGTCTGCAAGAGATTTGCATGTATTTGCCTAAGTTATGCAGCAGCAAAGACTCTTTGCCTATATTTATATGTAATAAAATAATCGTATCCTTTTGAAAACTGAGATGGGGCTATTCTAAGGCAGCCAAAGGTTACCTGTTCATGTATGATGCATGTAAAACTGTATGGAGAATTACATGAATAACCTATAATCACTCAGGACCCCGGAAAAAATTCTCTTTTCCATTTCCTCCACTAGTGGAATTTCTCACCTCGTAAAGTGGGGAAGTAGGATCCCTCCCCACTTTACAAGGTGAGAAACTGCCCCCTATCTCCCCAACAACTAAACCCTAAGGCTATTGTGTTTGCCATTAAGAGAAACATTGGCCCCAGTCTAGGGATGAAGGAAATCAGGCAGGGCACAGGAATACAAGAGCATCATGAGCTTAGTCTGCAAGAAATGTAGTTTCTCCTTTCCCCTTTCTAGTCCCACATGGAGCTTTCATGATGCCTGCAGGTGAGGGCCTATGGATGCCAGGCACTGTATGGGGTGCAAGGGTTACAGACATGAGTATGACCTCACCCTTGGCCTCAGAGTCCTCAAAACAGGTGCATAAAATGATCCTATCAGTATAAAATAGTAAGACAGAATTATGTACAGAGGAGGTTATCACTCTCCAGCTTGGCCTGGAGAGTGGGGGTGGGAATTCCATGAGTGTTTCCAGGAGAAAAAAAGAAGCAAATGGAGCACAGTCTTAGCGGATGAGTAAGAACTGGCAGGGTGGTGACGGCACGGAGGCATGGAAAAGCAAAGCAGGAGACTGTCCTGGAAATTCGGGCAGGGGCCGGTGGAGTCAAGGAGGGTTTTGTGTGTCTGCCAAGGGCTGGCTCACTGTCCTGCAGGCCAAGGCAGCTTTCAGGTGAAGAGTGATTCGGTCACCTTTAACGAGGGTGTTTTGGGCTGCACCATGGGCTGGAAGGCTGGAGGGAGGTCAGAGAGGAAGCTGCTGCAAATATCCAAAAGGTGATGAAAGTCTGAGCAATGGTACCACAGGGAGGCGGGTGGAGGAGAGAGCAGGACTAAGAAAAATTAGAAAGTGAATCAATAGGACTGGTTGGTAGGTGACTCTAGAGGGCAATTGTAAGGAGGAGGAAAGCGGGGCATGAAGGAATCCAGCAGACAGACATTGTTTTCTCTGTTGGAGAGATCTGGAAGTCAGAGAGGATGAAGCTGTCCAGGAGACAGGAGAAGAGTAAAATATTTTTTTTTTCCTTCCAATGGCCAGATAGAGCTGTTGGGCAACCCCTCGGCTGAGATGCTCCCCTGATTGGAGACTCCGTAGCTCCAACTGCTTGCAAGCTCAGGCAACATCCTGCAGCCTCTGGAGGATTTAATTCAATTCAACAAATGCTTATTGAACAGCTACTCCACATAGGGAAAGGAGAATCTAACCATGATTGAGTACTTAAATTGTGTTCCCAGAGTGTTAAGTGCATTTACATGTAATCTCTTCTCTAGTCACCATCCCCTCATCCCTGACAGGTCATTACCCCCCAGGGGCTTGAGAGGTCAAATCATTTGTCCATGTTTGGATGGTAAGTAAGGGGTAGTGCCAGGAGGCAAACCCAGAAGTAATGCCTTATCACTAAGTCACATTGTTCCACAGTGAAGCCAGGAGGTTGCAAGTGACAAATACACTATTTTAAGCAAATCAAGGAATGCCTTGGCTTATTTAACTAAAAAGCACATGAGTCAGCTGGCTCCAGGCACAGCTAGATCCAGGAGCTCAAAAGATGCTGTCAGTTCTCTCTTGCACTTGCTCATAAATGTGTAAATCCATCTCACTCCCATTTATGTTCATCTTGGCTCATACATAAGGCAGCATAGCATGCATAGCATAGCATGACCGTTTCGGAGTCCCATAGCCTATGTTCCAATCTGGACTCCACCACCTGACTAGCTGGATGATTTCAGATGAGCTGCTTAACTTTTCAGTGCCCCTGTTTCCTTGTCTGTAAAATGGATATAATAATATGGTTACCTCTTAGGATTCTTGTGAGGAGTAAATTAGATCATCCAGTGTGCTTGGAGCACGGTCTGATACAAAATCAGCACCCCACTATATCAGCCATTGTTCTTTCCATCTCTGCCTCTTTGGAGGTGAATCTCATTCTCTCCTGTTAGGTGCCTTCTTCCATGTGGCCCAGAGAGATGGCCCCAAGCAACCCCACCTTACATAATCCTTTCAGCCTCTGGTCTCAGGAAAAGAGCTCTTTCTCCGTATATGGAGGTTGTGTGTCCATCCCTGCAGCCATCTCTGAGGCCAGGGGCTGCATCTTCTGTGCTGCTCTGTGGAGGTAGAGGTGGGACACCATGACTCACAGCCCACCCTGGGTCATATAGAAGTAGAAGAAGGAGGGTTCTTTAAAATATGGGATGCTGTGAAGACAAAATAACATATGTCCACTGTTCTGTGCTAGTTGCCATTATGACAGAGTGTGACAAAAAGTGAGTACGGCAGAGTCTCCTCTTCATGAAAACTTCTATCAAAGTAGGAAAGATGAGACAAGGACAAATTTATCCAGAAGGCAGACTATGACAAACTCCATGAGAGAAAGACTGTTAAGATCCCCTGCAATTTTCAGGAAAGAAAAGATCACACACGGTTGGGTGAATCAGTAATGAGTTTGATGAAGGAGTTTGGCTCCTGGAGATGGTGTCCGTTCAGCCAGTACGATAGCGTAGGGGAAGAGGAGCTCCTAGTTTGATAGCATAGGGTAGAGAAAGGAATCCTGAGCAATAAGGTTGGAAGGCAGAGCTGGCAGCAGCACACGAACAGAAAGGAGGCGGAGGTCAAGGACTTTTAACTCAGGGGACTAGAAAAGAAACAGCCACACATAGATATTGAATTATCAAGACAGAAGGCAGGGGATGCATGATGTGGAATAGGCTGTGAGTCAGATGCTGAGGTCATTTAGAAAGTTCTGGGCCCGACACGGTGGCTCATGCCTGTAATACCAGCACTTGGGGAGGCTGAGGTGGGTGGATCGCCTGAGGAAATCGAGACCAGCCTGGCCAACTTGGTGAAACCCCATCTCTACTAAAAATACAAAAAATTAGCCAGGCGTGGCACCTGTAGTCCCAGCTACTTGGGAGGCTAAGGCATGAGAATCACTTGAACCTGGGAAGCGGAGGTTGCAGTGAGCCCAGACTGCACCATCAGACTTTAGCCTGGGCAACAAGAGCGAAACTCAGTCTAGAGGGGAGGGGAGGGGAGGGGAGGGGAGGGAAGGGAGAAAGAGAGAGAAAGACAGAAAAAGAAAGAAAGAAAGAAAGAAAGAAAGAAAGAAAGAAAGAAAGAAAGAAAGAAAGAAAGAAAGAAAGAAAGAAAGAAAGAAAGAAAGAAAGAAGAAGGAAGGAAGGAAGGAAGGAAGGAAGGAAGGAAGGAAGGAAGGAAGGAAGGAAGGAAGGAGAAAGGAAGGAAAGAAAGAAAGAAAGAAAGAAAGAAAGAAAGAAAGAAAGAAAGAAAGAAAGAAAGAAAGAAAGAAAGAGAGAGAGAAAGAAAGAAAGTTAGTTCTGGATTTATGAGCATCATCATTCAGGGTGAGGAGAAGCCAGGAAAAGCAGATGGCCAAATGGTAAAGATTTTTAAAGAAGAATCTTAATTCTTAATCCCCAATGCCCTCCAGAGACTTCTTTAATTTATTTATTTATTTATTTATTTATTTATTTATTTATTTATTTTTACTTTTTTATTTTTTTGAGGCTGAGTCTTGCTCTGCTTCCCAGGCTAGAATGCAGTGGTGTGATCTCAGCTCACTGCAGCCTTGACCTCCTGGGCTCAAGCAATCCTCCTGCCTCAGCCTCCTAAGTAGCTGGGACTACAGGTGTATGCCACCACACCCAGCTATGTTTTAAAAAATTTTTTGTGGAGATGATGTTTTCCTATGTTGCCCAGGCTAGTCTCAAACTCCTGAGCTCAAACAATCCTCCTGCCTTAGCCTCCAAAAGTGCTAGGATTACAGGCATGAGCCACCATGCCCAGCCTCTTCCAGAGACTCATGTGAATTCCAATTAATCTAATTCAAGAGAAGTTAACTTTCTAGAAGTAATTTTTTTATCTGTGATAGGTGAGCAATCATTCATTCATTTTTACACTCATTTAACATTTGTTCAGCATTGTGCTGGGCTCTGAGAACACAAATAAACAAGGCTTGGGCCCTCCCCTCAAGGATCTCTCTGTCCAGTTTATATATAAATCCAGGTATAGCACTCTGTTTATACCTGCTGGCCACACACCCTATACTGGTGATCTGTTATGTGCTCAGCTCCCCACCAGACTGGATATTCCAGTTTATAACTGTTCATTGACTGATTAATTGTATCTCTAGCCCCAGTCTCCACTTGGATTGAGAGACTAAATACAACAATTTCATTTCCATTGTGTCCTGTTTTGTGCATAGTCCAGAAGTCATGGTGGGCAGCAGGGAGAAAGCTGAGGCTTCTTCATGGGAAGAGCTGCCCTTGGAAAGTGCTGGTTCTGTTGGAGGGAAAGTTATGCGGGGAGGGGAAGGGAAAGCATTATCTAAGGCAAAGCCAATGACAGAGGAGAGTCCAACGGGCCTGTGGAGGGGCAGGGAAAAAGTGTGGGCACTGGAACGGGATAACTGTGCTGGGGACTGAGAGCTCAAAGGCAGAGACCAGACAAGGGGTTTGTGCTTAAAGCAATAAGAGGAAGACAGAGGCTGCAGGTGATAGGGGCAATAGGGAAGCAGGGGAGAGAAAGGACTGAGAGGGAGAATTTTATAGTAGCACATGCAGGAGGATAAAGATGACCAATAACTCTGACATTCACCCCATCAAGAAATAGGATCTATTACCACTCCCCTTGACTCTGGGCTGGCCTGTGACTGCTTTGGTCAACAGAATATGACAGCAATTGCAGAGTACAGTGGCACACACCTGTAGGCCCAGCTACAGGATTGCTTGAACCTAGGAATTTGAGGCTGTACTGTGCTGTGATTGAGGCTGTGAGTTGCCACTGCACTCCAGCCTGGGCAATAGAGTAAGACCCTCTCTTTTTGTTGTTGTTGTTGTTTGAGATGGAGTTTCACTCTTGTTGCCCGGGCTGGAGTGCAATGGGGTGATGTTGGCTCACCACAACCTCTGCCTTCCGGGTTCAAGCGATTCTCCTGTCTCAGCCTCCCAAGTAGCTGAGAATACAGGTATGCACCACCACATCTGGCTAATTTAATTTTGTATTTTTAGTAAAGATGAGGTTTCTCCATGTTGGTTAGGCTTGTCTCAAACTCCTGACCTCAGGTGATCTGCCCACCTTGGCCTCCCAAAGAGCTGGGATTACAGGCAGGAGCCACCATGCCCAGCCCAAGAACCTGTCTTTAACAAAAAAAAAAAAAAAGAAGAAGAAGAAGAAGAAGTAATGCTAGGCCAGTTCCAGGCCTGATCTTTGAGGGGGCTGGCAGATCTATCTTCAACCCAGATCACCTATAGTCTTGACTAGCCCCTCACCTTTGGGCTCCCAGCATTGCTCAGTGCTGAGCCCAGATAGGTTAGCACAGACCCCAGCATTGGTGTTCTCTTTCCCTTACCCTTCTGCATTTCCCAAAGCAACTGACCTTTCTGCTGGGCTAGGCTTTACTTCCCAAATTCCTCCCAGTGGTGATTTTCTTGCATCCTGATTAGGAACCCATCCAGTCCTGCACTTGCCCTTGGAATCCCAAAGTAAGTTTAAATGTAGGTTAAGCTTCTTTTCTCTTTTGATTTTCTTTTTTTCTTTCTTTCTTGTATTGGTCTGTTCTCACACTGCTATAAAGAAATACCTGAGACTTGGTCATTTATAAAGGAAAGAGGTTTAATGGATTCACAGTTCCACATGGCTGGGGAGGCCTCAGGAAACTTACAATCATGGTGGAAGGTAAAGGGGAAGCAAGGTTGGAACTTATTACATGGCTGCAGGACAGAGTAGTGCGAGGAGCAAAGTGGGAAGAACCCTTTATAAAACCATCAGATCTCATGAGAACTCACTCAATATCAGGAGAACTGCATGGGGGAAACCATCCCCATGATCCAAACACCTCCCATCAGGTCCCTCCCTAGACATGTGGGGATTATGGGGATTACAATTCAAGATGAGATTTGGGTAGGGACACAGCCAAACCATATAATTTCCCTCTCTCTCTCTCTCTCTCTCTCTCTCATTCGACAGGGTCTCACTGTGTTGCCCAGGCTGGAGTGCAGTAGCATGACTTAAGCTCACTGCAGCCTCAATCTCCCAGACTCAAGTGATCCTCCAGCCTTAGCCTCCCTAATAGGTGAGACCACAGGTGTACACCACCATACCTAGCTAATTTTTAATTTTTTTTATAGAGATGGAGTCTCCCTATGTTACCTAGACTGGTCTTGAACTCCTGGGCTCAAGCAGTCCTCCAGTGTTGGCCTCCCAAAGTGCTGGGATTACAGGTGCTGGGAGCCACCACACCTGACCCCATTTGATTTTCTTAGGGTAATCTGAGTCCCTGTCATTCTCCTCCCCTACCACCTTAACCCCTCCTTGAACAGGTATCCCCAGTGGGCACCGGCAGGGTCCACTGGGTCAGTCCTGGTGCTCACGTTTCTAAGGTGACAGTGTGCTCCAGACTTGCCCTATTTCTTCTATTCCTGAGTCTGATTGCTCCTGAATCCCTTGGATTCCAGTTGTTGCCCCAGTTACTACTGCAGGCCTTTTATCTTCTGTAAGCTGCTCTCTACTCTTTTTCTCTTGACTAATATCTGGATCTTCCCAAGAAAGTCCTAACCCCTGGGTGGGGCCCCATGTCATCAGTGATGAATATTCTGGAAATGGATCAAGCCAAACTGCATGGGATGATTCGAGGAATAAAGGAGAAAACCAGAGGGGGAAGGATGTTGCCTCCCAAGCAATGTGCTAGGCCCCATCTTCCCCTCAGCCCCCTTCTCATCCTGGAAGACCAGGCCGACCCAGCAGACTTCTCAAATGGAGATGGACCTGTAACACTCCCTCATCATCTTCCAGAATCCAGCTAGGAGCAAGAAGCCACTAAACCCTCCCATTGTACATATAAGGGAACTGAGGCTCAGAGGAGACGTTTACTTTGTCTAAGGTTATAAAACTCATTATATGGCACTTAGATCCCCTAACTTCTAATCCATTTCGTTCTTTTTTTTTTTTTTTTTGAGACAGAGTATCTCCCTGTCCCCCAGGCTGGAGTGCAGAGGTGCAATCTCGGTTCACTCCAACCTCCACCTCCCGGGTTCTAGCAGTTCTCCTGTCTCACCCTCCTGAGTAGCTGGGATTACAGGTGCCTGCCACCATGTCCAGCAAATTTTTATATTTTTAGTAGAGACAGGGTTCCACTATGTTGGTCAGGCTGGTCTCGAACTCTTGACCTCAGGTGATCTGCCCGACTTGGCCTCCCAAAGTGCTGGGATTACAGGCGTGAGCCACTGTGCCCAGCCCCCATTTTGTACTTAATGGTACTATTTTTCCATGTTTGAAAAGGTCATGAATCATATCTTAGGAAGTCCTCTAGTAATATTTTGAATAGTTTAGAGTGCCAGATTCTGAACTCAGTTGAGATGAATGAAACACGGCTAATCTTGCTCTAAGGAAATATGGATTCCTGCGGGAAAGGAGATGTTAGTTCAGTCTATTAAAACAATGTTTTATGTAGCACCAACCCTGGATAAGATGTAGATGAGAACCTGCAAAAAATGCAAAACAAAGGGAAACAGGGTCTCATTTTACACTTAGGATGTAGCAGGAGAGAGAAGATATGTACAACTGAAGCTATCGCTAGCAATTAAAGGGCAGAACACAATGCTAAACACTGTGGGTTACAGGGATTAATTGCCAGAAGGGGTTGAGAAGACTAGGATGTATCCAAACCCTCTATGTCCTGGTATCCCCATCCCAGAGAAATATTCTCACAGGCCAATAAGGAGACATGTGTGAGATGCTCACTGTAGCACTGTTTGTAGTGCCTGGGAGTTGGAAGCAACTTAGGAATGGATAGTACATGTAGTGTGTGTATATGATGGAATACTATGCTATAAAAAGTCCACATGGCAACACGCACAGGTCTCAACTACCACTGAGTGAGCAAATAAACAGAATAAAAGCTTTTCTTTTTCTTTATCTCTCTCTCTCTCTCTTTTTTTTTTTTTTTTTTTTTTTTTTTTTTTTTTTTTTGAGACGGAGTCTCACTCTGTCACTCAGGCTAGCGTGCAATGGAGAAACCTCGGTTCACTGCATCCTCCACCTCATGGGTTCGAGTGATTCTTCCGCCTCAGTCTCTTGAGTAGCTGGGATTACAGATGTTCACCACCATGTCCGGCTAATTTGTTTATTTTTAGTAGAGACAGGGTTTTGCCATGTTGGCTAGACTGGTTTCAAACTCCTGGCCTCAGGTGATCTGCCTGCCTCGGCCTCCCAGAGTGCTGGGATTACAGGCAAGAACCACTGGGCCTGGCCAGAAATAGAATAAGATTTATAGCACAAAATCAATTATGTAAATTAAGAACACACACACACATCCACGAAATAATATTAGGAGTCTTTTTTCAGGAATATGCACATATCTCTTTAGGCATATGGAAGGCAGACTGGAAGCATACATACTAATGCACTGAAGTGAATATCTATGGTGAATGGTTAACAGGAGTGGGGGCAGAGAATGAGAGGGAAGATAACAGAATAAAACACACGCCTCATGCAGACCAATGACTTAATGAATATGATTAGCTCTGCACATCTAAGGGGCAGAAATAAAGTTATTTATGAGAAGTAAAGGGACCTTCACTTTGGGGAGAGGGTTGAGGCAGGAACCTCCATGAATAAGACAGATCCTGACCCAGTCAACTACCACCTGATCTTTCCCTGCCAAGCCCATGTTTCCAAAGTCTGTCAGTTTCGAACTCCAGTGACTGAGCCAGACTCGTTTTCCCCACCACACGGGTGTACAGTACCAGTCACTGGGAGCCCCCGCTTCCTCATCAGTAAACTTACCCGCTGCCCCAATTCAGTGGTTCCTGCACCCCACTGGTAGGGTTCCCCCTTTCACCTCACAAGCGCCTCAGCTCCGCCCTGAACTGAAGAGAAAAGGAAGCTGTATTGCAAGGTGCTTGCAAATATTTACTAACTTTGAAGTGGGACAAATCTGAATTCAAAACTAGGCTCCAGCAACTTGCTGTGTGATCTTGAGCAAATTATGTAACCTCTCTGAGCTTCATTTCCTCAATCAGTAAAATATAAATAATGGCACAGTGAGGTGGCTCACACCTGTAATCCCAACACTTTGAGAGGCCAAGGTGGGAGGATCACTTGAACCCAGGAGTTTGAGACCAGCCTGGGCAACATAGTGAGACCACCATCTCTATAAAAAATTTAAAAATTAGCTGGGCATAGTGGCACCTGTGATCCCAGCTACTCTGGAAGCTGAGGTGGGAGGATCATTTGAGCCCAGGAGGTTAAGGCTGCAGTGAGCTGTGATGGTACCAGTGCACTCCAGCCTGGATGACAGAGCAAGTGCCTGTCTCATAAAAGAGAAGAAATAAGAAAAGACAAAAAAAAAAAAAAGATAAAGTGTAATAATTTCATAAGAAAATGTAAAATATATAAAAATATATATATTCATATATGTATAATTTTCTTTGCCAGTGGTGTGGTAAGGATTAAATTAGGTAATGTATAAAAATCATAGTGCAGTGGGCGTGGTGGCTCACGCCTGTAATCCCAACAGTTTGGGAGGCCAAGGCAGGGGAATCACCTGAGGTCAGGAGTTTGAGACCAGTCCGGCCAACATGGTAAAACCCCATTTCTACTAAAAATACAAAAATTTGCTGGGCATGGTGGTAAGCGCCTGTAATCCCAGCTACTCGGGAGGCTGAGGCAGGAGAATGGCTTGAACCCGGGAGGCAGGTGTTGCAGTGAGCTGAGATTGCACCACTGAACTGCAGTCTAGATGACAGAGCGAAATTCTGTCTCAAACAAAACAAAACAAAACAAAAAAACCATAGTGCAGAGCCTGGCACAAAATAATAGCTGTTTTTATTTAGTTGTTTGTCTTGAGGTAAAATTCATGGCTCTGGAGGGGACACCCAGTAGTCTGGATCCTCACTGCAGCTTAGATACTGATCTATAGCGTGTCTGGGCCCTGCACCCTTCTCTTTCTGTTCCCCAGGGCCCGCCCCAGTCTCCTCTATTTCCACTCACCCTTGGGATCTGCCTGAGCAGGACCTGTTCTTAGCACCAGACTCCCAAGCTCTATAACCTTGGAGGTCCTGTAGATTGAGACTGGGGTGAGAGCTGCTTGGCCCTCAAATTACAGTGTCCCCTTCCTGTTCAACTGCTTGCCATCCTCATGTTCTAAAGAAGAAAATCTAGCACTGCAAAGCTGGCCTCTTTTCTCCTTAAAATGCCAAAAGAGATGAGCCCAGTGGGGGCTCCTGTCTAAACCTCCGTCTCCCCTCTGCAGCACTATTTGTGATGGGAATTCTAAAGCAATTTATCACCGTAATGATTGCTGATTTCAGCACGTTATAGTGACTGATGGCCGTGCTAACTGGAGCTCGTCTTCCAGGTTTGCTCTCTTACTAAAGAGTAATTGTGCAGAGTTGGTGGTAGATGAGGGTGGCTCAGAGATGTGAGGTGAGAGAAGAGAGTCAGCTCAGCTTGTCACCAGCCCTGGGGCAGGAGGGGCAAAGGGAGGTGTGCAAACTAAAAATTAGCTGAGAAGGCTCGTAAAGAAAATTCAAACTCTCTGCATTTAGGTGGGTTGTTTCATCCCTGACGTTCCCAATGCCTCTGACATACCCTCTCCAGGCAAAGACTGAAATGGGGAAAGACATGACAAACGTTAGCTGAGCATTAGAGGAATGGTAGATCAGGAAGAGGCTGTTCTATATCAACCTCACGGACAAACCAAGAGAAGATACAGCTGAGCTGCTGCAAGATGGATTAAAGTAGGCTTAAGAAAGACACTCGTCCAGCTAAGAAGAAGCAGTCCAAGGTGCAACTTATTTTACAAGGAAACACTCCAGACACCTGGCCTTCTTTTGAGTGGAGGGGACCATCCCTGACAATCCCTGGGGAATGGTGTTCAATCGTTTTTGCTTTGCAGCTTTCTAGGAAGCTCACGGTAACATGGAGGCAGGGGAGCTGGGTTAGAACTTCAGGCCCTGTGTGTCCTCTGAGCATCCTGCCCTTGGGACTGCTGATCAAACTTTGGGGGTCTCCTCACCCCTCCACAGCTCTGGCACAAGTGTGGAATTAAGGGCTGTTGTGGATTGAATAGTGTCTCCCCCAAATTTATATCCAACTGGCACCTCAGGCTGTGACTTCATTTGGAAATAAGGTTGCTGCAGGTATAAGTAAGTCTCTCAAGAATAAATCATCCTGGCCGGGTGCGGTGACTCACGTCTGTAATCCCAGCACTTTAGGAGGCCAAGGTGGGTGGATCACCTGAGGTCAGGAGTTTGAGACCAGACTGTACAATATGGCGAAACCCCATCTCTATGAAAAACACAAAAATTAGCCGGGCGTGGTGGCAGGTGCCTGTAATCCCAGCTACCCAGGAGGCTGAGGCAGGAGAATCACTGGAACCCAGGAAGCAGAGGTTACAGTGAGCGGAGATCATGCCACTGCACTCCAGCCTGGGCGACAGAGCAAGATTTGGTCTCAGGAAAAAAAAAAAAAAGAATAAATCATTCCGGATTTAGGGTGGGCATGAAATCCAACAACTGGTGGTTTGTTTGCTTGTCTGTTTGTTTGTTTGTTTGTTTTTGAAATAGAGTCTTGCTCTTTTGCCCAGGCTAAAGTACAGTGGAGCAATCTTGGCTCACTGCAATCTCTGCCTCCCCGGTTCAAGCGATTCTCCTGCCTCAGCCTTCCAAGTAGCTGGGATCACAGGTGTGCACCACCACGCCCAGTTAATTTTTGTATTTTTAGTAGAGAGGGGGTTTTGCCATATGGGCCAGGCTGGTCTCCAACTCCTGACCTCAAGTGGTCCACCCACTTCGGCCTCCCAAAGTGCTGGGATTACAGGTGTGAGCCACCACACCCAGCTGAACCACTGGTGTTCTTATAAGAAGAAGAGAAGACACGTGGAGGAGAAAGCCATGTGAAGACAGAGGCTGGAATTGGAGTGATGCATCTGGAATCCAAGGAATGCCGCAGATGGCAGATGGCAGCCAGAAGCTCAGAGAGCAGCATGGAACTGACTCTGCCTTGGAACTTCCAGAAGGAGCCAACCCTGCCAGCACTTTGATTTCTGACTTCTGCTCTCCTGAACTGTGAGAGAATACATTTCTGTTATTATTTTATTTTTATTTTTTTGAGACAGAGTCTTGCTCTGTCTCCCAGGCTGGAGTACAGTGGCGCTATCTTGGCTCACTGCAACTTCCGCCTCCCAGGTTCAAGTGATTCTCCTGCCTCAGCCTCCTGAGTAGCTGGGACTACAGGAACGTGCCACCACGTCCAGCTAATTTTTTGTATTTTCAGTAGAGACAGGGTTTCACCATGTGAGCCAGGATGGTCTCGATCTCCTAACCTTGTGATCTGCCTGCCTTGGCCTCCCAAAGTGCTGGGATTACAGGCGTGAGCCACCGCGCCCGGCCACATTTCTGTTATTTTAAGCCCCATGTTTCTGGTAAATTATTACACCAACCTTAAGAAACTAATACAAGGGAGTTGGGCAAAGGGGCTACAAAGAGACCCACTCTTCTTGGTTGCAGAGAACCCTGACCATATCCCCTAGTTCAGTGGCCCAAGTGTTGCTGTCTCCAGCACTGCCCAGGAGAGCATCTTCAGAAGTCAGAGAGTCTATCACATGCCACCTCCCCGCCCAGTTTCTCCTCCCACATGCCCACTTCAGGCACACACAAACCCCACTTGAGGCCGGGTGCAGTGGCTCACACCTGTAATCCCAGCACTTTGGGACGCTGAGGCAGGCAGATCACCTGAGGTCAGGAGTTCGAGACCAGCCTGGTCAACATGCTGTCTCTACTAAAGATACAAAAATTAGCCATGTGTAGCAGTGGATGCCTGTAATCCCAGCTACTCAGAAGGCTGAGGCAGGAGAATCGCTTGAACCTGGGAGGTGGAGGTTGCAGTGAGCTGAGACCACGCCATTGCACTCCAGCCTGGGTGACAGAGCGAGACTCCATCTCAAAACAGAAACAAAAACAAGAAACCCCACTTGAAGTGCCCTCTGCTCCCACTCAGTGGAGACTTCAGTCAGGCCAAGCCCGGGGACTGCCCGCCTCCCCTTTGTGACACCGCATCTGCTCAGCTCACATCTTCTGGTCTCAGTTTCCCTGGTACCTTCCCCAGGCTGCCTCCTCAGAGGCTCAGTCAAACAGAAGAAGCCCAGACAGGGACCATCCTCTATGGACTCCTCCCCGGCCTCATTTCTCAACCAGGACTACCAGTCACAGAAAACACCCAATGGCCTCTCTAGCCTGGGGGAAGCAGAGAATGGTTAGGTGCAAGACTCGAAGAGGTCAAACCAGTGGAAACCAAGATCCCAGCCCTCAAGACAGGGACATCAGGGAAACCCCCAGTAATGGCACCCATATAGAGAAGGCACTCTTTTACTTATTTGTTTTTTTATTTTCCTTTTGGCCGAGTAGACATTCCAATAGAGAAGGCACCCATTGTCCTCATTTCCCACAATCAAGGCATCTGGGAAAGAGCCCCTCCTTAAAAGGGGGTGGATGTGCCTATGTGATGTTTGGGAAGAACATTCCAGAGTAGACAAAGGGTCAAATGCCAGGGCCTTTCTAAAGGCCACCTACATGATGCACTACCACTTAGGAACAAGCCAGGGTCTCCTGAGTCATTCTCCCTTCCCTATACTCTCTTCCCTTTGGTTGGACACTTTGCCCCCCTCATAATCAGTTCTTAGCCATTTATTGGGGCATCTTGTATTTATTTCATTCTCAAAGCTGCCTGACTTCTCCCCAGAGCTGGGGCCTGCAGGGCAGCGGGGAACAGCCCTTGAGACTCATTCTTCTCCTTCCTGGAGAAGAATGGGTGGACTCCCAGCTCTGTCATCTGCCAGGGGAGCTCAGAGCCAGAGGAGCAGGTGGGCACTGTCCTCTCTTCCTGGGTATGGGCTGGGTGTGGGGATGTGGAGTCTAACGGAGGGCCTATCCTCCATGTATTGCTGCTGAGGCAACTGAGGGTGGAGAGAACTCCAGGGGAGGCGGAGGTGGGACGATGACCATGTTGGAGAAGAGCTTTGAGAGATTGAGCAGAAGTCGAGATAAATGGACTCTCTCTCCCCTGAGTCACCATGCATCAGGACAGCTGATGGGGAGGAGGCAGAGTGACCATACTCTAGAATCTTTGATTTCCTGTGGGTGGAAAGCCAAGTCAAGCTTGACAAACTCATCCTGGGAGGTATGGAGCACACAGGCATGGGGGGACGGGAAGGGCCACACTCAGGAAGCTACGCGGCCATGATCCTGGTAACCATCTGTTTCACTGCAAATCTTCTGCTTCATGGTCCCTCCCCACACCCCCAAGTGTCTGTCAGACTGTATGTCCCGAGCTTGCTGCAGGAATGTGGCCACCAAAGTGTGGCTGTCTTCCTCCCACCCACAGCTGGTCAGAGCCTGAGTGAGACTAGAACTCTGGCCTCTTCAGTCCCAGCCCAGCACCCCTTCCTCCACTGACTCATCCAGGAGACTGTGAACACAGGGGCCCCACAGCCTCTCAGCTCTCTTCTCCTGCCTGCCTTGTGCTCCCTAAATACATTCAACACCCAAACAGAGGATGGCTGCTCCAAGAGCCCCCTAAAGTCCCCTTCCCTGGTGTCTGAGTTGTGCCAAGGGCAGGCTGTATGGCCGCCACCAAAGTTCAATTGCAGAACTGGGATAGCATTAAGGTCGTTTGGTTTTAAAAATGTATGCAAAAATATCTTCAGAACCTCCATATTCTCAGGTAAAAGAATTCTAGTGCCCAAGATAAGAGGGACCAGGGACAGCAGATGGGGCTAATTAGATCCAGAGGCCTGTGCTTTAGAAAAGGGCCGGTGGCTGTCAAGAATTGCTGGGCATAGGGCTGGGCACAGTGGCTCACGCCTGTAGTACCCGCACTTTGGGAGGCCAAGGTGCGCGGATCGCTTGAGTCCAGGAGTTTGAGACCAGCCTGGCCAACATGGTAAAACCCTGTCTCTACTGAAAAAAGAAAGAAAAATTGCATAAATTAGCTGGGCATGATGGTGCGTGCCTGTGGTCCCAGCCACCAGAGAGGCTGAGGTGGGGAGATTACTTGAGCCTCAGAAGTCTAGGCTGCAGTGAGCCGAGATCTCACCACTGCACTCCAGCCTGAGTGAGGGAGCATGAACCTGTCTCAAGAAAAAAAAAAAAGAGATAATTGACGGGCATAAGACCAGGCACGTGGTGTTCATGCCTGCAATCCCAGCACTTTGGATGGTTGAGGTGGATGGATCGCTTGAGCTCAGGAGTTCAAGACCAGCTTGGGCAACATGGTGAAACTCTGCCTCTACAAAAAAAAAAAAAAATAGCCAGGCTAATGTGGTAGCACATACCTGTGGTCCCAGCCACTTAGGGGACTGAGGCAGGAGGATTGCTTGAATTGGGGAGGTCGAGGCTGCAATGAGCCGAGATCGTGCCACTGCAGTCCAGCCTGGGTGACAACGTGAGACCCTTTTTCAAAAGGAAAAAAGAATTGCTGGGCGTGGGTCTTACTGGAGCTCTGGGGTGCTGCCTCTAGGCAGGTGGTCTGAGCACGTTCACTTGGGAGGTAAACTTGCAGTAGGGGAAACAGTTTCACTAATTAGTAATAAACGTCTTTATTTCTTTTCTTTTTTTTTTTTTTTTTTTTTTTTTTTTTTTTTTTTTTTGAGACAGAGTCTCACACTGTTGCCCAGGCTGGAGTGCAGTGGTGCGATATTGGCTCACTGCAGCCTCTGCCTACCGGGTTCATGCGATTCTCCTGCCTCAGCCTCCCTAATAGCTGGGATTACAGGCGCACACCACCATACCCGGTTATTATTTGTATTTTTAGTAGAGATGGAATTTCACTAAGTTGGCCAGGCTGGTCTCAAACCCCTGATGTCATGATCTGCCCACCTCAGCTTCCCAAAGTACTGGGATTACAGGCGTGAGCCACCACGCCTGACCCAAGGTCTTCATTCCTTAATGAACAGTCTCCGTAATCCACCTCCGACTTAGTTCAGTCTCCTGCTTTCTAGGAGTGGAGCTGTCCCAAGGTTTCGTGGGTGGCGGGGAAGGAAAGACATCCACTCCTTGCTTCCCTACCAGTCATGTCCCTCTAAGGTAGAGAACCTGGGAGCGTGGGGTTCTGCTTTTCCTTGGGTTAGTTTGGAGAAGGGGAGTCCTTAATGCTGCCAGGATAACAAAATAACGGAGTGGAAGGTAGAGGAGACAAGTCACCTTGGTAAGAAAGAGAACAAGAGGCGTCAGAATCCTCTAGAAGGCAGGTCTCTTGCTTCCCTTATCCAAGGGGCACCTCTGCTCCTTCCTTGCTGCTGAGTTTCCTACCCATTCCTGTGGGCCAGGGACGGGAATGCTGAGAATGGTTCAATATTTTATCCTGAGCTATTTTGAGGGGAAAAAAGGGGGGGACAGAGCTGAGTGGTGGAGCCCAATCACTCCCTTCTCTCTGGTTCCCACCATTCCCTCCCCAACCCATGTTTTCAAGTTGCCAAGGAAACCGCACAGCCTATCTGCATCTTCTGTTTTGTTCCTATCAAAACCAGGAAACTTTCTAAGGCCAAATCAGTGGGAGCTCTGTCAGAGTTGGTCGGCAAGGAGAGGCCACTCCAGCGTGAAGCCTCCGGCACGGATGCCCTCCCACACAGCTGTGCATGCACACGCGCACACGCGTGCACACACAAGCACACACCACCCCCACACACTCGCACCTCCAATCAGCCAGCCCAACCACCGCGAGGAGAGAAAAATGGAAAACATATAGGGAAAAAAATCCACCCTGCCCACCCCACAGAGCTACACACCCACACACTTCCATCCCCCTCTCCTCTGAGCCTTGCAGGGCAGGCGAAGTTTGGCGCCCCAGGCAGTTCACCCACTCCAACAGCACCCTGCCACTTCAGGCGTGGTGGCTCCAGAGACAGTGTGCCAGTCAGGCTACCCTAGGAGGTGAGTCCTGGGAGCAGGAGGAGGCAGCAAGCAGAGAAAGGGATATAGAGGAATAACCCCGTGGTTCCAGGCAGCAGTCACAGAGTGGCGTGTGACCTTGCAAAGGTCACCTAAATACACTGCTCAATGCCACTGAAACACAAGCTGCTACATCAAGTAGTGAGTCCTCCATCACTGGAGGTATTCAAGCAGGTGCTGAATGTCCATCTTTACAGGAGACTCCTATAAAGAAGACTCCTACTTTGAGTGGGAGCTTAGGCCAAATAATCCCTGAGGTTCTGTTGGCAGGAAAATTCCAGAATCCGTGGTTTAGAGTCTTTTGTGCCACAGGCCCACTTAGCACATGATGACCTAGGGGCTGAGGGCAGAGGGGTCACCCCTTCCTCTGTACACAGGCGTTCACTTATGCAGCTGACCTTCCCACTTATCAGCCAGGAGCCTAGTCATTGTTTTTCCTGGAAGACTTAAGTGGGTTCAAAAGTAGATGCCTAAGGAAAACCCAGCGGGGCCAGGCATAGTGGTGCACACCTGTAATCTCAGCACTTTGGGTGGCTGAGGTGGGAGGATTGCTTGAGCCCAGGAGTTGGAGACCAACCTGGGCAACATAGTGAAACCCTGTCTCTACAAAAAAAATTTTTAAACGTAGCTAGGTGTGGTGATGCGTGCCTGTAGTCCTAGCTACTTGGGAGGCTGAGGTGGGAGGATCACTTGAACCCAAGAGATTGAGGCTGCAATGAGCTGTAATTGTGCCACTGCACTCCAGCCTGGGTGACAGAGCAAGACCCTGCCTCAAACAAACAAACAAACAAAAACAAAAAAACCACAGGAGGATTTCTGGGCATGAGAATTAAAGAGGCTAGCACAACCATCTTGGGGTGAGGCCCTGTCCAGAAAGCCAGTTTCTGCCTGACATAAAGAAAGGATCATGTTTTGAGAACCAGCTAAGAAAGTGGCCTTATTTTCTCCAAGATGAGGGACTGAGAGAGGCGGTCTCTCTGGCCAGGGGAGAAAGGGATTGTCATCAAGAGAAAAAGGCAAAGTAGAGGCAATAATGTAAGCTCCTTAGGATCAGGGAGAGTGCTGGGCCCTGGAATCCAGACCCCTGGGAACTGTGGTACCACCTGTGCTCTGCACAACGGTGGCCCACGGAAGGGGTGAACTGGGGCTGAAATCCAGCCAACCAGCGCCTCCTGTAGGACGGAGGCTGCCTGGAGGAGGGTCACCATCAGTTATTTTTCCTGATCCTCTCCCTCCCACCACCCCACTCTCCAGTAGGCCCCAGTGTGTATTGTTCCCCTCGACGTGCCCATGCGTTCTCTCATTTAGCTCTCACTTATAAGTGAGAACATGCAGTACTTGGTTTTCTGCTCCTGCGTTAGTTAGAGGCGCCTTTTTAAAAATCTCACCCAGGGTCAGTAGCGGCCCTGCTCGCACCCATTGCACTGATCTTCCCACAGGAAGATCATCATCAGTCCCCTATAATCTTCCTAAGGTACTAGTCTCACTGAGACCCTCCCTACTTAAACTCTTCAGTGGTTGCTCCTTTCTCCTAATGGGAAAAAGGCAAATTTCTTAGCCTGGTTGACAGGGCCCTTTATCATGTACCTCTCTGCCCATCTTCCCAGTCTTTTTTTTTTTTTCTCTGAGACAGAGTTTCGCTCTTGTTGCCCAGGCTGGAGTACGCTGGCGTGATCTCAGCTCACTGCAACATCTGCCTCCCGGGTCCAAGCGATTCTTCTGCCTCAGCCTCCCAAGTAACTGGGATTACAGGTGCCCACCAGCATGCCCAGCTAATTTTTTGTATTTTTAGTAGAGACGGGGTTTCACCATGTTGACCAGGCTAGTCTTGAACTCCTGACCTCAGGTGATCTGTCTTGCCTCCCAAAGTGCGGGGATTACAAGTATGAGCCACTGAGCCTGGCCCCCCAGTCTTTTTAATGTTTTCCAGTGCTCCAGTCACATCACCCTCCCTACCTTCCCCCAAACTCTATATTCTGCACTGCCCAGCTTCCTCAACTGTTCCAGCCTAGATCAGACAAGGAACTCCATTGTGAACAACAGAAACCACCTCTCACTAACTAGCAGGCAAGGAATAGTCTGGACTGGGCTCAGTGGCTCACGCCTGTAATCCCAGCACTTTGGGAGGCCGAAGCAGGTGGATCACCTGAGGTCAGGAATTCAAGACCAGCCTGGCCAACGTGGTGAAACCCCATCTCTACTAAAAATACAAAAATTAGCCAGGCGTGGTGGCAGGTGCCTGTAATCCCAGCTACTCAGGAGGCTGAGGCAGGAGAATCGCTTGAACCCAGGAGGCGGAGGGTGCAGGAAGTGGCGATCGCGCCATTGCACTCCAGCCTGGGTGACTGAGTGAGAGACCTGGTCTCAAAAAAAAAAAAAAAAAAAAAAAAAGAATAGTCTGGAAAGTTAAATTATGTTAGCTCAAGGGTTGATGGGCAGCACCTGACCTCACAGTCGGGAACCAAGGGATGCTGGTGGCAGAGAACATTCCAAGGTCACGAGACAGGGAGCACCTTGTTGGGGCACTGCAGCTGGTTCTGCCCCTCACCACCCACACCAACCCCCACACTAGATACTGTTCCTGAAGGAGTCCAGAATGGCCACCACTGCTATGAATGACTGCTCCTGCCCAGGTCCCGAAGATCCCAATGGGAACATCAGATTGGCTGAGCTCAGCTTCCAGGGCCCATCCTCACCCCACCCTCACTCTGCCCACACCACATTTGTGGGGGGTGAGGGGAGCAGGGAGACACAAACCCTGCCCTCTTTAGCATGTGGTCAAAGGTAGAATCCTTCCCCAACTAAGACTCCTATAATGAGGAATTCCCTCCAAAATAGGAAAGTTGCTCAGTACTGGACATTCAAAAACATGACAAGTGTCCACCCCATTGTCTCTGTCTGCCTCATCAATTCCTATTCACTCCTCGAATTAAATCCTGTAAAACTTCCCTCCAGGCTGGGCGCAGTGGCTCACGCCTGTAATCCACCACTTTGGGAGGCCAAGGCAGGCAGATCACCTGAGGTCAGGAGTTCAAGACTAGCCTGAACAAGATGGTGAAACCCCATCTCTACTAAAAACACAAAATTAGCCAGGCGTGGTGGTGTGCACCTGTAATCCCAGCTATTTGGGAGGCTGAGGCAGGAGGATCACTTGGACCCGGGAGGCAAAGGTTGCAGTGAGTTGAGTTCATGCCATTGCACTCCAGCCTGGACAACAACAGAAAAATTCCCTCTAAAAAAACAAAAAACAAACAAACAAAAAATCAACCAAAAACCTTCCTCCTACCTAGGCATGCTCCAGTGACCCCTCTACGTTTTCATAGTACCTGATATTTATCTCCACCAAGGCCTTCTTATCTTAGCAAAATGGTTTTCAGATTTGTCTTCCTCACCAGACCGTGAGTTCCTTTGGGTCTTAGAGGGGGACATACTCATCTGTGACCCCTTGTCTGTATCCTCTGTCCCCATCCCCATGGGCAGTGTTAGTGGGAGCTCAGTAAATGTGTGAGTGAATGACAGAATGAATATGTTCATCCCTGAAGGTCCTCACATGGAAGAAGATCAGCTTAGAGCATCCTACGTGCCTGGTGGAGTGTGATGAATGAGATCCTCACTACAGAGTTGGGGTGCAGAGAACTAAGGAACGAAGCTAAGTACTTACGTTTAAAAGTACTAGACAGAAAAGCTGTTATCAAGTGACCCTCTTTCTTAAAGAGCTGTAAGGTACTTCTTCCAAAAGATACTCTAGAGAGGGACCTGGTGGGGTATGCATTCAGCTCTAACCCTGAGGCCTTGGTTGCTGTAAATCTGGAATTGTGTGGGTTGAGATGAAAATGGTTTTCAGTCATGAGGCCCCATTGTGAAGATAATTACGTAAAGTCCTAATGCAGACACCTGGGCCAGAAGTGGGCTGGAACTGCCCTGAGTGGCCCCCACAGGGGAGAAGAGTGGGAGAGAAGCATCTGGAAAGATACAGGAGGGTAGCAAGAGCTGATCAAAATAGAAGGGAAGAAGCAGAAGAGAAGATGAGGGAGAGAAGCGCTGGGAGAAACAGCACATAGGAGCCAAACCTGTTGGACAGGGGGCTACAGCCAAGGAACTGAGGCCTGGAATGTTACTACTGATGGGGAAACAGGGCATGGGATTGAGCTTGCTGCTGCCAGGGAAAGGAGGCAGAAAGGGGTGAATAAATAGTGAAAGCTTACCTCAGTTCATCAAACATTTATTACATGTCTGCTACATGCTAGGCACTGCACTAAGGCATTAAGGTACAAAGGTATAAGATGGTATACATAAACACATGCAAATCCCATTCCTTCCGGGATTTACAGAGCAGTGAGAGAGACACACACAAAGACTGAGACTATAAAAATTTGTTCAGCAGAGAGCTGAACCTCATTCGTGCCTGTAATCCCAGCACCTTGGGAAGCTGAGAAGGGAAGATAGTTTGAGGCTAGGAGTTCAAGACCAGCCTAGGCAATGTAGTGAGACTCCCATCTCAACAAAAATAAAAATATTAGCCAGGCATGGTGGTGCACACCTGTGATCTCAGCTACTCAGAAGGCCCACTTGAGCCTGGAAGTGCCGAGGCTACAGTGAGCCATGATTGCGCCATTGCACTCCAGCCTTGACAACAAAGCAAAACCTTGTCTCAATAAATAAATAAAAATAAAAGCATGCCCTGGCCACCTTTCATGGCACAAAAGCATTATTTTAAAAAGTTGTTAGGTAGAAGTAAGAGAAGAAGAAGAGTGTAATGGGAACACAATAGAGGGACACTTCTAGCTGGAGGAGATGCCCGTGGAGCTCAGTGTCGATGGATGGGTCAGCCAAGGGGAGAGAGGTGGGAGGGGCTCCCGCTAAGGAGGCAGCATGAGCAAACACATGGACGCATGGGCCAATGTGGAATGGGGTGCAGAGGTGACGGGGACATGACAAGAGCTGGAGAAGCCAGGTGGAATCAGGTGCAGCTACGTGCGCCAGGCTGACAGGCTTGACTTCAACCCGTAGGTAACGGAGACTCATTGACAGGTTTTCTCAGCGCCTGATGTGGTAAAATTTGCATTTTAGGGATGTCACATTGACTACAGTGTGAGAGTGAATTTATGTGGAGGAAGACTGTAGCCAGGGAGACCAATTAGGAGTTGATTGCCATTGTCAAAGTGAAAGATGTGGTGCCATTATCTGAGACGGAGGACACAGAAAGAGAACACTTAGCAAGAGGGAGGGGTAATGATGACATGTTTGAGACAAGCTGAGTATTGAATGTTTGTGGACTACTTGAGAGCATGTGTCTAACAGGCATTTGAATATTAGCATAGGAAACTGAAGGGAGAGGCGGCAGCTGAAGACACGGATTTGGGCTTCATCAGGAAACGGATCATAGCTTCAATAGATGGAAGTGAACAAGCTCTCCCAGAAAGAAAACACACAAAGCCAAGCAATGGGCTCAGGTTAGAACTCTGAGAAACTCCTGTGTTTAAAGGGTGCTGAAAAAGAGGCCTCTACAAAAGACAATGCTAGAGGGAAGTCAGAGAAGTAGGAGGAAAACCAGAGAAGACTCAGGGCCACAGAAGACAAGAAACGGGAGGTTTCCGGAAGGAAGGAGAGGATAGCAGGGTCAGAAGCAGCAGAGAGGCCTAGAAAGATAAACCCCAAGTGGCCAATGGGGTTTGCAAAGTGGAAGTAATGGATGATCTTTTTAAAAATGTATGTTGTGTGGGGCAAGATATTAACAAGTGGTGAGGTCTAAATAGTTTATAGGCGTTCCTTTATTATTTTTTGTTTTTTGGAGGCAAGGTCTCACTCTGCTGTTCACGCTGGAGTGCAGTGGTGCGATCATAGCTCACTGCAGCCTCCAACTCCTGGGCTCAAGCAATCTTTCTACCTCAGCCTCCCAAGTAGCTAAGACTACATACAGGCACATGCCACCACAACTGGCTAATTAAATATGCCCGGCCTCTTGCAACTTGTCTTTGGGTTTGAAATTGCATCAAAATAGTTACCCCCCAGGGCCAGGTGGCACATGCCTATAATCCCAGCACTTTCGGAGGCCGAGGAGGGTGATCACTTGAGGTCAGGAGTTCGAGACCAGCCTGAACAACATGGTGAAACCCCATCTCTACTAAAAATCCAAAAATTAGCCGAGTGTGGTGGTGCATACCTGCAGTCCCAGCTACTCAGGAGGCTGAGGCAGGAGAATCACTTGAACCTGGTAGGTGGTGGAGGGTGCAGTGAGCCAAGATCACGCCACTGCACTCCAGCCTGGGTGACAGAGCAAGGCTCCATCTCAAAAAAAAAAAAAAAAAAAAAAAAAAAAGAAAGAAAGAAAGAAAAGAAAAAGAAAAAAAGAAAGAAAGGAAAAAGAGTTATCCCCCCAAAAGTGGGTTTTTGTTTTAAAATAATAAATAATGCAAGATCATTTTTAAGACATACAATTCTAAAAGGCACAGAATAGAAAATGAAAATTCCTCCTTCCCTCCTCAGTATCCTAATCCCACCCTGCAACAGTAACTTTGTCATTATTAATAGTTTGGTACATTTCCTGCCAGATTCACTTTATTTATTTGTTGTTCTTACAAAAATACAATCACACTATATATTCTATTTTGCTATTTAAAACATATCAGGCATTTTGTCATGACAGAATACGTGTTTTCACCTTCATTCTTCAACACTGCACAGTATTCTATCATATGGATACTTATTCATTATTAATTCTGAAATTTAAAACCCTTGTAAAAGTACAGAAAATAAAATAACAGACACCTATGTAGCTACTTATTTTTTTTTTTTTGAGATGGAGTTTTGCTCTTATTGCCCAGGCTGGAATGCAATGGCGCAATCTCGACTCACTGCAACCTCTGCCTCCCAGCTTCAAGCAATTCTCCTGCCTCGACCTCTTGAGTAGTTGGGATTACAGGGGTGCGCCGCCATGCCCAGCTAATTTTCTATTTTTAGTAGAGATGAGGTTTTACCATGTTGGTCAGGCTGGTCTTGAACTCCTGACCTCAGATGACCCACCCACCTTAGCCTGCCAAAGTGCTGGGATTACAGGCATGAGCCACCATGCCTGGCTCAGCTTTTCTTTTTTCCTTTTTTTTTTTTTTTTTTGTATTTTGTATTTGTATAGAGACAGGGTTTCACCATCTTGGCCAGGCTGGTCTTGAACTCCTGACCTCGTGATCCATCTGCCTCAGCCTTCCAAAGTTCTGGGATTACAAGCACGAACCACCACACCTGGCCTGGTACTACTCTTTTAAAACAAATACTAACAGTCTGTGATACCTGTCTTAGATTCTTTTTTGGACTATAGTGTGCTTGCCTGGATGAGATATGATTGAAAAGCCCCAGGACTGCTGGAAGTTGCTTAAAAATGCAGCCTGATCTCACCACACCCCTGCTTTAACCTTTTCAGTGGCTCCCATAGCCTCTAGGCCCAGTCCAAGCTCTTTAGTAAGGCATTCCTATGACCCCTGAGCCTTGGTCCGTGTCCACTTGCCTTCCTCTCCCTGACACAGCCAGGGCAGGCTATTCAAATTCCAGCACAGGTCCTTTCATTGTTCTTTCCTCAGGCTCATCTCTCTAGCTGGATTAATTTCCCACTCCACTCAGTTGCCCCACCACCAACCCACTTGGAGAATACTTAGTCATCTTTAGGACCCAGCTCAAGAGTCATTCAAGTGCTCCACCCCTGCCAGGTAGGACTGAACTCTCACTATCCCCACTCTTATGGCCTCCATCTGTTTCTATCATAGAATTTTGCTTTGTTTGGGTTTTGTTTTGTTTTGTTTTGTTTTTGAGATGGAATCTTGCTCTGTTGCTCAGGCTGGAGTGCAGTGACATGATCTTGGGTCACTGCAACCTCCTCCTCCTAGGTTCAAGCAATTCTCGTGCCTCAGCCTCCTGAGTTGCTGGGACTACAGGCACGTACCACCATGCCCAGCTAGTTTTTTTGTTTTGAGACAGGGTCTCGCTCTGTCATCCAGGCTGGAGGGCAGTGGTGTGATCATGGCTCACTGCAGCATCAACCTCCCAGACTCAAGCAATCCTCCCACCTCAGCCTCCCAAGTAGCTCAGACTACAGGCACACACCACCACCACATCCAGCTAATTCTCTTATTATTTTTTGTAGATAGATTCTCACTATTTTGTCCAGGCTTGCCTTGAGCTCCCAAGCTCAAGCAATCCTCCTGCCTTGGTCTTCGAACGTGCTAGGAATACAGATGTGAGTCACTGCACCCGGCCTGTTGCCGAGCTCTTACCCTTGGCTCCCCTTGGTTGACCTGCCCACCACCCACCCTGGACTAGAAGTCTCTTGAGGACAAGATCCTTGCCTTATTCTTCTCTGACTTCCCAGACTGTGACTGGCACACTCTACAAACACTCTTTAGATAACCTTGTGGACTCTGGAATCCCTGGTAGCAGAGCAAAGAGTTAGGTGGGCAGCCTGACTCCTTTCTGTTGGTCTCCAATAACAAGGTGCCCAGGAGCACTCTGGATCTCCATAATCACCAGGGTCCCCACCTGCAAGGGCCCTGCTCCATTTTCCCTGTGTCCTAACTAAGCCGAGCAGCCCCAGGTCTCCCTGCCCATTCCCTCGCTCTCCTGCCCACATCGCCCGCCAGATCCCCCTCTGTAGAGTCAGCAGGGAGCACTCAAGAGGAGCTCATTACTTAATGGTCAATGGACCAGACTCCTGTCTCCCCAACGAGCCCACAAAGGCTGTTTGGAACGCGGCCCCAATTCCTGTAAATGGAAAGCGATTTGCACTCATTCCCAAGATGAATCATTTTGTTTTAATCTCCTGTCCTTTTGCTGGCACTGCCACTGTCACGGCTGCCTGCTCTGCCTTTTGGCCGTCTGTTGGAGGGACGCTCTTCCAGGGCTTGTTAATTACTGAGAAGGGAAGTGCATGAAAGAGGAAACAGAGGAACCCCCAGAAGGAGCAGGGTAATAGGCAGCAATGGGTCAACACTAATGAAAATGACATGACTGCCCTTTCGGAACCCAGGCAAATATCCCAAACAGGCAGACAGCAGCTCCCAACTTGCAGCCCCTTGAGGGGCTTCTCTGGAGACCAGACAGAGCTAAAGTGATGGGAGCATCCAGCCCTCTCATGCCCCTAGAGAGAGCTTCCCCATTTGAGCTCCTCTGAGCTGGATTACCTGGGTGACCAACCCTAGGGGAGAGAGGGAACAGGAAAATTGTGGGGCACAGAATTAGTTCCCTGAATTTTGGTATACAATTGGTGGCATAAAGAGACAATAAAATTTACATGCATTTTTTTTTCTAAGGCAACAATTCCAGGAGGCCATGTAGGATGGCAGCCATATTTTCTTCCCATCTACGGGAGGGCCGATCCTATGGATCTGCTGGGGAGAGTCCAGCCTGCTGTCAGCAAAAGGGAGAGCTTCTGGCTCCGTGTCTGGCCTCTGCCCATGCTGCTGGCACTGGGGCCCAAGGGCTGTTCTGTGCCAAGGCCTATGGCCCAGATTCCAGGCTTTCCCTCTGCTTAATGAAGAGCCCATGCCCACTGGAAGTTTAGGAGTGTGCTCACTCCTCCACGGTGCAATGAACTTCTAAGCTTGCTCAAGTCCTGCCCTGGCTGGAAAGGGGCATGGCAGGGGCCTTTGCAGGGAAGTAGGAAGGCTGACTCTGGGAGGCTGACCTTCCTTCCTAGCCAGCCTGCTGGTCAGGAGGCTCCCAGAGTGCCTGTGGTGGGGGCGGCTACATGGCCCCTGGAGGATTCTTCCTGCCCAGGATCTTGGACTCCCAGATGACCAATGAGCTCCACAGTTCATGACCTGGGACAGGAGGATGAGGGGACTCTAGCCACTCCCCAGTGGGGGACTAAGCCTCTAGGAGTAGGGGTTTACCACCTCTGAAGATTTTGTGGGATTGAGTGGAAATATTTGTTTGTGATAACTTAAACCCTTATTGAAGATGGCAGCCTTTCCTCGGTCCCTTTCTCTCTCACTGCCCTGCCTCTTTACCTCATGCAGTGTGATAACTCCCTCCCCGCAGGCTCCCTATTTCCTGTGACCTCACATTCTGAGATGCCCACCCTCTGATGACCACGTGTGGAGTCTGCTGGAAACAACCCTCTCCTCAACCCTCCTCTGCTGCGCCAGAGAAAGGGATAGGCTGGCATTGCTGCAGCAGGTAGCTGAGCCTGCCGGGAAGCCAGGACCCTAAGAACAATGTGCAAGAAAAGCCAAGGTGGGCCAGGTGTCACGGTTCACACCTGTAATCCCAACATTTGGGAGGCCGAGGCAGGAGGATCGTTTGAGCCCAGGAGTTTGTCCAACATAGACCCTGTCTCCACCAAAAACAAACAAACAAACAGCTGGGTGTGGTGGTGTATGCCTATAGTCCCCTGCTACTTCAAGTGGCTGAAACCCAGGAATTCAAAACTATGGATCGCACCATTTGCATTCCACTCCAGCCTGGGCAATGAAGTGATTTCATCTCTTTAAAAAAAAAAAGAGAGAGAGAGAGGAAGGTGGGAAGGAAGGAAGGTAGGAAGGAAGGAAGGAAGGAAGGAAGGAAGGAAGGAAGGAAGGAAGGAAGGAAGGGAGGGAGGGAGGGAGGGAGGGAGGGAGGGAGGGAGGGAGGGAGGGAGGAGAGAGAGGAAGGAAGGAGAGAGAGGAAGGAAGGAGAGACAGAAAGGGAGGGAAGGAGAGAGGGAGGGAGGGAGGGAGGAAGGAGGGAAGGAAGAAAGGAAGGAAGGAAGGAAGGAAGAGAAAAGCCAAAACCCTCACTTCTCCATCTGGCTCCCCACACTACTGCCAGGAACAAGTCCAAGAGCAGAGTAATGTGGGTTTCCTAGGAAAGGATGTGTCATGAAGGAAGAGAGGATAAGGAGGCTCATTCAATAAATATTTTTCAACTGCCTACTATGTGTCAGGCACTGTTACAGGCACGGCTGTGTCCAAAACAGGCAAAGTCTCTGCTCTGATGGAGCTTACACTCTACAGCTCATCATGGAAGCTTGGAATTGGCTGAGGCCTGAGAAACAGCTCCTCAACTTTTGGAGAAAAGTGAGCGAGCAGTGGCTAAGCCAGGACCAGGGCTCAGGATCTCAGCGTGCCAAGCAGTGTCCAGGGGAGAGGAAAATGGCACAGGCTGTGACTGCAGCCCAGCACCTACTCAGAGGCTCTGTCAAGAGAGAGGGTCACTGTGCTGACTGGAAAAGATGATGCAAAGTGTCAAGTTCCCCTACTGCCTTCTCCAAGCCTGTTCCACACGTCTCCAGCTGACTCTATCTGCTCTTTTCTGACTTGGTGGCTTGGGACAGAAAATCCTGAAAACCTGTTCCCTTGATCCTGCGGCTCCAAGACGGCCCCTGGGGACAAAAATTCCTAGAGAATACTGACCTGAGTTCCAAAGGCCCAGAGAGAGGAAAAGCAAACAGGAGGAAGCTGTGGGAGGCAAGGTGTTAAACCCAGGCTGCAGCTCATTTAGGTTCAACTCCACTAGATAATGTGTGTGGAAGTCCAAGCGGAATGCCTGATATATGTTGGTACTCAATAAATATTAATCTTCCTCCTTCCCTCCTTCCTTGTCTCCACTGGACAATACCTCCAATTCAAATGCCTTATTAATCATTTATAACATTGCTGATAGTAATAAGATTCATAAAAATTCAAATTGTAGGAGCTTTGCTCTACCCTTCTGGCTTCAGATCAGAAAGCTACATAGCTACGTATCTCACCCTCTGTTGCGGAAGGGGGGCAATATCCATTGAAATTCTCTGGCCCCCAATTTAACTTTTTTTTTTTTTTTTTGAGACAGAGTCTCACTCTGTCGCCCAGGCTGGAGGGCAGTGGCACAATCTCGGCTCACTGCAACCTCCACCTCCTGGGTTCAAACAATTCTCCTGCCTCAGCTTCCCAAGTAGCTGGGGCTACAGGTGTGTACCACCACACCTAGCTAATTTTTGTATTTTTAGTAGAGATAGGTTTCACCATGTTGGCCAGGCTGGTCTTGAACTCCTGCCTCTGCCTCCCAAAGTGCTGGGATTACAGACGTGAGCCACTGTCCCCAGCCCCAATTTGGCTTTTAATTCAGATCATCCCACTTCATTGGATGGACAGGAGTGTCTCTTCCGCAAGGAACATGGCTGAGCTAGGGAGGAATAAGTTGGCCACACCTAGCCTCCCTAATTCTCGCTTTCCTCAGGTTGTGGTTCCAAGGGCCCCACTTGGCAGATGTCAGACCAGATGCTGAGGACCTCTCCCTGTGCCTGCCCTGAGTCCTGGCATCTGATCCCAGGCCCTGGCTCTTACTGTCTTCCTCCCTACCCCTTATCTGCCCTTTCTTTACTGCTAATGGATCTCTCCCCTGTGGATTCTTAGCACCTACAGATACAGGCATTGATTTGAGTGGAGCCTTTGTGTATTGCCATTGATTTTAAAGATAACCAAAAACAGCAAGCTTAAATTCTAATGTGATATAACAATAGCTCCAGCTCACAAAACACACCAGCCTCCCAGGGGAATTGTGAGCACTTACCAAGTTCTTTTCTGTGCAGGCAACAGTTGCCCCCAACCCCAGGGAAAGTAAGACAAAGCAAAAGCAATGGTTGTTGAAGTCGGGGGAGAATGGGAAAGAGGGTGTCCAGGAGATGCAGAAGGAGGCTTGCTTCCTTGAAAGGGTGGGAGAGAGGGGATAACATTTTGAAGTCATCAGGAAATGCATCTTCTTTCATTCTTAGGAACCACCCACCATCCCAGTCCCCACCTGGGTCAGGAGTGAAGTTGAACACACAATAAGAAGTGAGGAGCAGAACCCCCTGCCAAGGACAGGCTCACCCAGGGGACTCAGTGGCTGCAAGACCTAGGTGCAGAGCCTCCCCCACCCTCCCTGCTGCACGTTCCAGGCTTTTAGGAGTCTCCTGCCTGTCTCTGTCCCTTCCCCTCCACTCTTCCATCCTCTTCAGCACCCACTTACTCCTCCCGTTTCCGGTCCCCAACTCCTAGGAAACCTTAGGGCTGTCACTCTTAGGAGCTGAAGGCTGTGTGATCGAATACCCCTCCATCCCCTCCCCTACCCGCCCTTCTGGTCCTACTCAGCCAGGTCTTTCATTTCTGCTTTGGAGGGTCCCTATCCCTCTTTCCCCGCCAGGCCTTCCCACCTGTGATGCATTGGACCCTATGAGTGGCTACTCTCGCTGGCTGCCTTGCTTCATTATCTGACTCAGTATCAACAGGAGATGATCTGCCCATCCTTAGGCCCCACTGTAGCCTGTCCTCACCCCTGCAGACCTTTCCCTAGCATCCCTGCCTGCCATGCAGCATCGCTCCCCACTTCTCCTTTCATGCAGTTTCCTCATCTCCTGTGACAGCATTTGGAAACTGCTTTCGGTTAGAGCGGCGGCTGTCTTCTGCACCTGTAGAGCCCCCTTGTCTGATCTGTCTCACTGTACAGCTAACCTGAATTATTCATTAGCAGGAGTGAGCAAACTGACTTCATAAAGATGCCAGTGAGGGTTTGCGGAGCTGTTTCAGTATCTCTTATTGATGCATTGGGCTATTTTTCCAGCTTGCTAAGTGCCCACCAAATTGGAGTGGGGGTCAAGCTGAGGACTGGAGAAAAAAGGCTGTGCATTTGAATCCTCACTTTGCTACTTCCAGATTTGTGTGTCTGGCTAAGATGCTTGACTTCTCAGAGACTCTCTACTCCGATAGAGAAAAATGGTGATTTTTGTCTTCTGGTTTCCCAGACACCTTAGGGGGACATATAGATTTTGCTAATCAAGGGTTTTGGAGGTTTCTTTGGAGTTTCTGTTGCCCAGGCTGGAATGCAATGGCATGACCTTGGCTCACCACAACCTCTGCCTCCGGGGTTCAAGCGATTCTCCTGCCTCAGCCTCTTGAGTAGCTGGGATTACAGGCATGCACCACCACGCCCAGCTAATTTTGTATTCTTAGTAGAGATAGGGTTTCTCCATGTTGGTCAAACTGGTCTCGAACTCCTGACCTCAGGTGATCTGCCCACCTTGGCCTCCCAAAGTGCTGAGATTACAGGCATAAGCCACCACCTCCAGCCTTTTTTTTTTTTTTTTTCTTTTTTTTGAGATGGAGTTTTGCTCTTGTTGCCCGGGTTGGAGTGCAGTGGTGTGATCTTGGTTCACTGCAACCTCCATCTCCTGAGTTCAAGCAATTCTCCTGCCTCGGTCTCCTAAGTAGCTGGGATTACAGGCGCACACCACCATGCCTTGTTAATTTTTTTTTATTTTTAGTAGAGATGGGGTTTTACCATGTTGACCATGGCTGGTCTCGAACGCCTGGCCTCAAGTGATCACCCGCGTTGGTCTCCCAAAGTGCTGGGATTATAGGCATGAGCCACCACATCCAGCCAGTTTCTTTGGAGTTTCTGGAGGAAGAAGCCATCTGATGATTTTGCTCTATGCTCACTCCTAACCTTCCTAGTGGCCCAGGGACTTCTGGCAGGAAACAAGTTTCCTAATCAACCAAAAGCATGTACAACCCCTGAAGAGAGGGCAGGATACATGGTCCTCAGCAGGCTTTATGTTTGGGAGACACCACGCCTTCTCTCAGGAAAGTTCCAGTCTGAAAGGGTGAACAGGTATGGAGAAGGATACATTCACAAAACGAAACAATAATAGCACGAAGACCCAGAAATGGCAAATAAAAACGTGGTAACACTTCCTCTTTCATGGAGAATGTACAGAATTGTGACAGAGGACAAAATGCAGAGAACAGTCACAGAAATAAGTACCCAGTCCTGCTCCCCTCACCAGCACTGCTCCTGGGCCATCAATTCCCCACCCTGTCTCGTTTAACAGCTAAGAACCCACCGATAGTGATCCCCTGGGCCACAGTTCTACTCCCCCAAAGGAGCAGATGTAAAACTCACAGTGACAGCTTCAATGTGTTTTCTTTCTTTCTCTCTTTCTTTCTCTTTCTTTCTTTCTTTCTCCCTCCCTCTTTCTTCTCTTTCTTTCTTCCTTTCTTTCTCTTTCTTTCTTCCTTCCTTCCTTCCTTCCTTTCTTCCTTCTTTCCTTCCTTTCTTCCTTCCTTCCTTTCTTTCTTCCTTTCTTCCTTTCTTCTTCCTTTTTTTTTTTTTTTTGGTGGAGTCTTGCTCTGTCCCCCTGGCTGGAGTGCAATGGTGCCATCTCAGCTCACTGCAACCTCCGCCTCCCAAGTTCAAAAGATTCTCCTGCCTTAGCGTCCTGAGTAGCTCGGATCACAGGTGCCTGCCACCACGTTCAGCTATTTTTTTGTATTTAGCAGAGATGGGGTTTCACCTTTTTGGCCAGGCTGGTCTTGAACTCCTGACCTTAGGTGATCTGCCCACCTCAGCCTCCCAAAGTGCTGGGATTATAGCCGTGAGCCACCGCGCCCAGCCCAATTGCTGCTTTCTGAAGCTGCTGTCTGCAGAGAACCAAGGACCACCAGGAAGGCAATGAGCCAGAACTTTGGCCCAGGCCATCTTCTCATCCAGAGCAGATAAGTCATTTCTGAGAGAGACAGAGAAGCAGACACAGCCAGTGACCTGGGATGCTAGGTGTTGGTTTGCCAGCTTGCTATAGGATATGACCCCTTCATTCCCATTCCAAAGTGCTTAAAGAGACCTGAAGGTCCATCCTGTTCTGTCTGCCCCAGCCCAGGTTGCTGCAATAGGAGGGAGGGAAAGATGAGAAGACAAGGACAGCAGGGAAGTGGGGAAGGGGGAAACCTGGCAATTCCAGCCTTCGCCACTGAGTTTCTCTGGAAAAAGAAAATTGCAGGTGAAAGCCAAGGCAACATTGGATGTAAGGAGTTCCCTGCTATGTCATCACTCTATCCACAGCACCCAGCACAAAGCAAGCTTTTTAAAAATGTATGCTGCATGAGCATCAGTGAATTAATCCCTAAATAACTGCCCATCATTTTTTCCATCCTCTCCGGCAGGCCCAGCTGTCCCCAGCCTAGTCAGAGAGGAGAAAGGACTTTCTCCTGATCCACTCTGGGCCTGGAGCTCTCTGGAGCCAATGTGTGGCATTACTGAGGAGAAAGATGCATTTGGGCTCAGCTCACATCCCAGCCCCTGCTCAGCAGGAGGGCTGATGGGGCCTCAGGCTGTGAAAGAGAAAGTCTGAGAACCACAGAAAGAAGCTGTTAATAAAAACAGGAGGGGTGTGGCTTAGGGACTTGTGTACACAACACATTCATTCATGCAGATTCACAAAAGCACATCTTTTTTCAGATATGAAGATACACACTCATAAAAGCAGAGACACACTTTGAGATCCTGATATACTTTGCCTCCCTACCTTACCAACATATATAATAAAAAGTCATGAAACCACACAATACCTTCCAACCTTGCTCTCCCTCCCGCAGGGTGGGGTTCTCCCAGAAAGCAATCTAGCCTGGGCCCGGAGCTTGGGGAGTAACTAACACCATTTGCATTTTTCCCAGGAAATGGGAAGAGCCGGTGTGACATGTGGCAGCCCAAGCCCTCACAGCACAAGTCATCCCAATGACTGACAGTTTGACATCCTTGGATTTGGCCGAGCTGCTCTGGGGAGACAAATCTTCCCCTGTCCCTCCCCGGACAATCTCGCTTCATTCTGGTGGCTCTTGGCTCCAGCACGTCAAACTAGGTCCTTGGTCCCTGAACACAACACAACCCCGGTACCTTCACACTAGCCCCACTTCAAGAGGAACCAGACCACTGTTCTCCATCTCAGTACTCCCCCAGCACCAGCCCCCCAACGCTTCTCTTTTTAAGAGACAGGAAGGGCTGGGCACAGTGGCTCGCACCTGTAATCCCAGCACTTCAGGAAGCCGAGGCGGGTGGATCACCTGAGGTCAGGAGTTCGAGACCAGCCTGGCCAAGATGGTGAAACCCCGTCTCTACTAAAAAAAAAAAAAATTAAAAAAAAAAAAATATATGTATAGTAGCTGGGCATGGTGGCACATGCCGTAATCCCAGCTACTCAGGAGGCTGAGGCAGGAGAATAGCTTGAACCCAGGAGGCGGAGGTTGCAGTGAGCCGAGATGGCACCACTATACTCCAGCCTGAGTGACAGAGCAAGACTGCCTCAAAAAAAGAAAAAAAAAAAAAAAGAGAGAGAGAGACAGGGTCTTGCTCTGTTGCCCAGGCTGGAGTGCAGTGGTGAGATCACAGCTTACTGCAGCCTCAACCTCCTGGACTCAAGAAATCCTCCCACCTCAGCCTCCCATGTAGCTGGGACTAGAGGTGCATGCCACCATGCCTGGCTAACCAGCACCTCTCTTTTCAGTCCCTGCCCCATATTCACTCCCTCCAAGAAGTCTTCTCTAATTAAATCTGTTTTGTTCTAAATGATCTGGCTTCTCGGCACTTGGTAAGAAAACTGCTTTCTGTTTATTGCTTGTTGTCTGAGCTGTGTGAGGTCTGACTCATGAGTGTACCATCTCCCCTACTAGATAAAGGCTTCTTCATCCTCCAAACAGCATCCCCTCCCTTCAGGGTCTGGTAGAATTCTGTCCTCGGGGTGGACTCAACGAAAGGAGTCCACTCAGATGACATAATTGTTAAAGTTTCAAGCCTATTGGTTTGCAGAGGACCCTGATGGAGACCAGGGGCCTTGAGAAATAGGAACAATTACATAGGGTTGGAGCCATTTGGGTTCTAGAGCTAAGAGCCCTTCCCAGAAATGACTGTCTAATGATTAGCATGGCTTGAGTAAAGAACAACCCTTCATGTGGTTTCAAAGGCAGAAGATGCTTCCTGCTCATTTCCTTGAATTCCCTAGAAGAGTCTCCTATGCCAGGGAGAGTGTGGGACAAAGCCAGCCAGGTGAGAGTGCAGGGGAGGCCCTGAAAGGCAGGAGCCAGAGCCAGAGGAACAGAGGGAAGAAGGGAGAGGAAGATGATAGAAAGAAAGTGGGCTTGGGAAAAAGAGTAATAACAAAGGAAGACAAACAGAAAGGGGAGAAAGATAAAAACTGACAAGAAAAATAAAGGAGGCTGGGCGCAGTGGCTCACACCTATAATCCTAGTGCTTTGGGAGGCCGAAGCAGGACAAGGAGGATCGCTTGAGGCCAGGAGTTCAAAAGCAGAGAGAGGAATTAGGGGGTGGAGGGGACGGGGGTGGTGGTGTGGGGAAAGAGAGAGAGATATTTTCTTATGGAAATTCTTAGTCTGGTCTAAGTCCCAGGTCCTTCATAAGGGCGTTTGTTTTGGGAAGAGGGGAATGAGCAAGGAAAAGAGGATAGTGGAAATGTTCTCTGGAGCCTGCTTCTCTCCCAAAGGCCTAATTGCTCCAAAAGGCAACACACATCTCTTCCCTGACTGATGGCTCAGACAGTGGGATCTGTGAGGAGGATGGAAGGAAGAGGAACTATCCGACCAGAGCACAGAACACTGAGCAGGACATCAGGGCTGCTGCCCAGACCCCAAAGCCCACGGGCTCCCTCCTGACACAGTCAGGACTTGTTAGCTGAACGAGGGAAAGAATGCCTTCTCCCTGACCAAGCTGGAGGAAGGGCTGGAATCAGGATGGGGCCTGGGTTGTGTTGGCATCTTGGGAATCTCTCTTTAAAAGTTCAGAGTTAGACTAGAGCAGCACCTTGTCCAGTAGATTGCTGAAGTCTTGCCTAGAGGCTGGGGCAAGGAAGACAGGACCTCTACAGGACACTAGGTACAAATGTATTATAAACGATTCAGACATACAGATACAAAGAACAGCATTAATGAGTGTGAAGCCCTGCTTAGAGTAAATAAACCACTGCTGCCACCCCCGAAGGCCCTGCTTATGCTCCTCTTCCTCCCCAGGTGACCGCTATTCTGAACTTGGCATTTATCCCTCTTGGGGGATTCTCTGCCCTAGGATTCCTGCCTCTCCTCTGTAAGCCTCTGGCATCCCCCCAGCTCCTTCACATCAGGACTCCATTCATCCAGCGCTGCCTGATTGGGCTCCCTGTCCTGCCTGGCCTCTCTCTCCCTGCCTGGATGGTTGAGTAGACAATCAATATTTATGTGAAGCCACCAGGCCTAGCTTCCACAGGGAGGCCCAGCAGACAGAGGTAGAGAGTTGCCATCTCCAGCTTGGGCGGGTTTCAACTCAGGCACAAAGCAAGCGAGGAGCCGTGCTGCTCCAGATGCCTGGAGTCTCTGGCTGGGCTGAGGCTTACAGGAGCCGGGAGCTGGCCAGACCCTGAGACTCCAGCCCTCACGTCTGGGCAGGTCCGATGGGCCCCTTGTCTCATTCTGGCAGCTCCTCCCACCCCTGCCTGAGGTTCACAGCTCCTGCCTGTTGACTCTAGTGATCGACCAGGCGAAATCCCTAAGTAAGGCTGGGGGTGGGGGGTGGGGAGGTTGGGGGGAGTGGGGGGTGAGGGGGTGTGGGGCGGTGGTGGGGAAGGAAGCTGGGGGCTGGGAGGAGAATAAGAAGCAACTTATTCACCCCCAGGGTGCAAGGCAGCACCACAGCTGTCTGACTGGTAGGGATTTTGGAGAGCAGTCTATTTGCATTCCAGGTCTCCACCCACCAGCAGCCCCCCCCCCCCCCCTCCAGATGGTTATACATCATGCTCCTGGAGACCCTGCTCTCCAGCCTTCTACATGGGTCACCCCTCCTCTTCTCAGAGTGGCCTCTTGCCAGGTCCAGGCTCCATCCTCCTCAGGAAGCCTCTCTTGGTTAAGCCTCGCTGGCTCTCACTACTCATCCCCCTACATTCCCTCCATTCTCACGTGATCAACTGGCACAATGGTCATTTCCTCTTGTGAAAATTCAGCCTGTGTGCGGTGAAGTAGCTTTCCTTCCTCTACATGCTTCTGGAGAGCAGGGACCGTGGCTGATCCATCTTGGGCATCTCTCGCAGCCTTTTTCACAAGTGGCTCCGTAAGTGTTTGCTGAATGACCAAATGACCTCTGAAGGCTTCTCAAGAATGGGGCTGCTCATGTCTTATCTTTTCTTGGAGCCAGTAAAGGGATACCCATTCCTGATTGCTGAGTGAGTGGAGAAAACTCCCAGAAAAATCACTGCAGCTGACCACTCAACCTCCCTTTCCCACACACTGCTCACCTGCCCACTCCTAGGCTCCCCCAGGCAGCAGGAGCACCCATCATGCTGGCACCACGCTGCTATGAAGCCCCTGGTTGATCTTGTTTGGGTTTCAGGAGACTGGCTTGAGGGCTTCTGTACTCATTTATCAGTCTCCACAATGTTGGTATCAAAACCACCCAGAATGACAAAAGCAAGATTTCTGCAGGTTTCCTGCTTCCACACTCACAGTTTTACCAGCTATTTGATCTTCACAAGTGGATGTCTATTATCCAGGTGAGGAAACGGAAGCTTACAGATGGAGTAACGGATCTGGAGCTCCCAGTTTGGACACAGGTCTTCTGACTCTAGTCTACCACGCTGCCCCCACATGGCTCAGTCCCTCTCACCTTCTGATATAGCTCTCACAAACCATCACAGGAAAGGTATCTCCGCCTTTGGGCTGGATACAAAGGTCTTTGAAGATGATTCAAAGCAGAATGCAAGAAAGGAGAAGACTGAGATGGTCTTTAGGTCTGTGCAGGGCTGCGGCTGCCCTTGGGGTTTCTTGCCACCAGGTGAGGCATAGTAGTTCCTGATAGAGGCCAACACTGTCAGGCAAGAGGGTTGCCACTAGTGAGCCAGTGGTCTTTGCCTGGTAAACTCCACACTTTCTTCCACCTACCATTAACTAGGACAACGTCATAGATGGTCAAGCAGCACAGATACACTCTGGGAGGCCCTGAGGCCTTCAAGAATCAGCGAGGCCTCCTTACGCTTAGTCAGACGTGAGCAGCACCCAGGCTCTCTTTCCCTTGGGTTTTTCCAGGGACCAGGTGGTTACAGCTGCCACATTCTGAGGACTTAGCACAGAGCCCCTCTGCTAAGCACACACCTACATCATCATATAACTTCCTCACTAAAAGAGCCATGAGGAAAGTGTATCCCTGTATACAGATGAGTCAACGGGGGCCGGGCATGATGGCTCATGCCTGTAATCCGAGCACTTCAGGAGGCCAAGGCGGATGGATCACCTGAGGTCAGGAGTTCGAGACCAGCCTGGCCAACATGGTAAAACCCTGTCTCTACTAAAAATACAAAAATTAGCATGTGCCTGTAATTCCAGCTACTCAGGAGGCTGAGGCAGGAGAATGCTTGAACCCGAGAGGCAGAGGCTGCAGTGAGCCGAAATTATGCCATGGGCAATAAGGTGAGGTTCCGTCTCAAAAATAAAAAAAGAAAAAGAACCAATGGGACACAACAAGGTTAAGTAACTTGTCTAAAGACTTGTAGCTAGTGAGTGGTAGTATATAGATCCAAATCCAGGTCTTTCTTTTGTGTGTGTGTGTGTGTGTGTGTGTGTGTTTTGAGACAGAGTTTTGCTCTTGCTGCCCAGGCTGGAGTACAGTGGTGCGATCTAGGCTCACTGCAACCTCTACCTCCTGAATTCAATTGATTCTCCTGCCTCAGCCTCCTGAGTAGCTGGGATTACAGGCACGTACCACGATGGTGAGCTAATTTTGTATTTTTAGTAGAGATGGGGTTTCTCCATGTTGGTCATGGCTGGTCTCGAACTCCTGACCTCAGGTGATCCACCCGCCTTGGCCTCCCAAAGATCTGGGATTACAGGCATGAGCCACTGCACCCAACCCCAAACCCAGGTCTTTCTAAAGCTAATCTTGACAACCGCTCCACTATGCTGCTCCCTGTAAGCCTTCCTACTCACTAGGACTGCATTCCTTCTTGTGAATTAAATTAAATTAAAAACAAAACAAACTGCATCTTGCCTAGGCCAGGACATTTACATTTTGTTTGGTTTTGTTTTTGTTTTAGATGGGGTCTTACTCTGTCATGCAGGCTGGAGTGCAGTGGCACGATCTCAGCTCACTGCAGCCACTGCCTCCCAGGCTCAAGTGATCCTCCCACTTCAGCCTCCTGAGTGGCTAGGACCACAGATGCAAGCCACCATGCCTGGCTAATTGTTTGTATTTTTGGTAGAGACAGAGTTTTGCCATGTTGTCCAGGCTAGTACATTTTTTTTTCTTTCTTTTTCAATAGAAACAGGGTTTTGCTGTGTCGTCCAGGGAGGAGTGCAGTACCTCACTGCAGCCTCAAACTCCCAGGCTCAAGTGATTCTCCCAAGTAGCTGGGACTACAGGCACACACCACCATATCTGGCTACTTTTTAAAATTTTTTGTAGAGATTGGGGTCTCATTATGTTGCCCAGGCTGGTCTCGAACTTCTGGCCTCAAGTGATGCTCCCATCTTGGCCTCCCAAAGTGCTGAGATTACAGACGTGAACCACTACACCGGCCCATTTTTAATTGTTATTCTTTATTTTTAATAAGCCATATATTTGAATAGTTCATAAGTTACCAAAGATTGTCTTATTAAAAGTCTTGGCTCATATCTGTAATCCTAGCACTTTGCAAGGCCAAGGCAGCAGGATCACTTGAAGTCAGGAGTTCGAGATTAGCCTGGCCGACATGGTGAAACCCTGTCTCTACTGAAAATAAAAAAAATAAAAAAAATAAAAAAATCAGCCAGGCATGGTGGTGCATGCCTGTAATTCCAGCTACTCGGGAGGCTGAGGCAAGAGAATCGCTTGAAGCCAGGAGGCAGAGGTTACAGTGAGCTGAGATCGTGCCATTGCACTCCAGCCTGGGCAACAAGAGCGAAACTCCATCTCAAAAAAAAAAAAAAAAAAAAAAAAGAAGCAACTGATGTTACTATCTCCTGAAATATATATCTTCCATATATATATTATGCAAAACAAGTAATTCTGTATAAATATTCCTTTCCCCACTCTTTCTACACAGATGACAAGATATTATACACATCACTCTATGCTTGAAATTTGTACTAAACAATATGTTCTGGGGATTATCCCATATCCAGACATAAAGTGTCTTTCATTTCTCTTGATGACTACAGAGTATTCCATTGTCGACAAATCCATTTAACCAGGCTTCTATGATGGATGTTGTAGGTTGTTTCTAATCTTTTGCTATTAAAAAGAATGTGACAGTGGGAAACTTTGTGTATAATGTCATTTTGCACATGTGCAAGGCCATCTGTAGGATAAATTTCTAGACATGAAATTGCTGAGTAAAGAGGCTCTGGAATTAAACACTCCCTAAGTGAGGCAGAATCGAATGGGGGAAGAGTAGACTGGTGCCTTTTATCCTGTCTGTCACTTCCCAGCTGTGCAATCTCAAGCAAGGTAGCCTCTCTACGCCTTGGTTCCTAGTCTGTGAAAGTACTTGCCTTCTTGGAAAGTAGCTGCCAAGGTTCAAGTCAAAGGAGTAATATATATATGAAGTGCCCAGCATGAAGCCTGGCTTAGAGGGGTACTAAACAATGCAGCAATGATCATTTTCCTTGTTCCCCAGTCCCGGGAAGGAGGTCTCCCATTGGCCTGTCCCTCTCTCCCTCCTTCCCCCTCCTCTATTGCTTTATTGCACTCCTAATGGCTCCTTATGCCATCTGCCTGGCAACCTAGTTCTTTGTGCATGCATCCCTTACCCACCAGATAATAAGCTTCTGGAAGACAGACAGCCTGTCTCACTCGTTTCGGGAACACCCTCACCACCTATCGCAGGTCCTGGCACATAGCAGTTGCTTGGTAAAGGTCTGCTGAATTGAAAGCAGCTCTGGAAAGTGTCCCTCACAGCTCAGCCTCCCAGATTCTTGGTGCTTTAGCAAAGACACAAGGGTCACCTCCAGCCAGCAGGCTGAAGAGGCGGCCAGCCTCCCTTTCATCTGCACTGAGGTGGGATCATCAGTAAAGTGTTTTCGTGCCATATTTAAAATCCCCAGCTTCTGCATCCGCCCATCTCCCCACAGCCACCCCCACACACAGAGCTGGGATAAAACATTCAGATATTCTCCCTCTGGGGAGGGGGGTGGAGAATCTTCCCTGGCCCCTCTCCAACCCCCTCCTTCGTGTGTCCCCAGTTTGGACTGCACACCAGCAGGGAGATCATCGCTAGGGACCGTTGCCCAGAGAGTGTAGAGAAGTGGGAGGAAATCATTTCAATTTCTCTTTGGGAGCATAAATGCTTTTTTAATTGCTGTCAAAGGCGGCTCCTCGGGAATGTATTATTGATAGCAGTTGAAACGAAAAAGAAGAAAAAAAGCAGCAGTCTCTCCTTTGCTGGCGTGACTGCCCTCCCTCCCTGGCCCTCTCACCTCCACTCTTCCCTCCCCTGCCAGACTCCAGGCCTGAGCTCCTTCTCCGTTCTCCTCCTCTCACCAGCCTGTGAGATTTTCTTGGCCCACTGCTCCCTTCCTTCATCTCTCTTTTCCTGCCTTGTAGGAACTCTGCAGCCCCCACTTCCTGTCTCTGCCATTATCCTGTCCCTCTTGCTCTCCAACCTCACCTCTAGCTTTGCTTGGCCTTGCTTTTTATCCCTGGAACCCCTTCCTCTGTCTTTAATGTCCACTGTTTCGCCATCGCTTTGTTCTAGCTCCTCCCTTCCTTTCCCATCCAACTCTTCTAACTGCTGCTCCCTTCTAAACCTCTCTCAGCCCCTCTTTCTCTCCCTTTTCTGCCTGTGCTCCTTGTTTTGGGTCTTGGACCCTCAGCTATTGCCTCTCCAACCATAAATGAGGCTGGACTAGCCATAGGAACCCAAACCTGGGATACAGATATTTTTTATTTCCATTCTCCTCTCTCTCAGGCCTTCACTCATTCCCCATATTCCCAGTCTTTACTTCTTGGTATGTCACCTGCTGGCTGAGTGGGGCCAGCACCAGGAGGGGTTCTGCAGCTCTGACACAGTCTCTGAGGACTTCAGGTACACAGAAACCCCAAGCTCCTTCCTTCCTTCAAGCCGGTGTCTCAGGATCCTTCCCCATCATGGAGTTCGCTCTGCAGTAGGTCTGAGTTTCCTCTCTTTCCTTTACTTGGGAAGCTTCCCAGGCTTCAGGGTGGGCTGGGCAACCCAGGCTCCCACAGGGGCCTCTGTGCCTTTAAGAAGGCACAAGCCTTCAGACACCACCAGCTCCTCCCAAACCCCCCTCCCCAGTGGAGGGGAGAGGGAGCAAAGCTAGATATTCCAGCAGAGTCCCCTCCAGACAAGCTCATAAATAATGGCTGATCTTCCTGTAGGGGACAGGAGCTGTTCTGCTCTTGTGGAGCCTGGGAGAAGGGTGACAAGACTCATTTATCTCCTCCTGTTCTCTCACTGGGGTCTTCCTTTTTCTCTCTTTCTTCATCCACTTCTCCCTCCCAGAGCCTAGGAGAAAGGGGGAATGGGATGAGGAAGACAAGAGTTCAGTTTCTTGTTATCCAGGCTCTCAACACACCTGCCCTACATCACTATCCACAAATGTTTACTAAGAAGCTACTAAGTACTGCTGACTTACACAGCAAAGCACACCCAGCCCTTTCTCCTTCCTCTAGACCCTCCCACCCCACACAATTAGGGGGCCTGTTCAAAGCCTTGCCCCACATCTCAAAGGGGCCAGAGCTATGCCTCAAAAGTAATTGCTGTGGGTTAGGTGCAGTGGCTCAAGCCTGTAATCCCAGCACTTTGGGAGGCCAAGGCAGGCAGATCTCTTGAGGCCAGGAGTTCGAGACCAGCCTGGCCAACATGGCAAAACCCTGTCTCCACTAAAAATACAAAAATTAGCCAGGCATGGTGGCGGGCACCTGTAATCCCAGCTACTTTGGAGGCTGAGGCAGGAGAATAGCTTGAACCCCGGAGGTTGCAGTGAGCCAAGATCATGCCACTGTACTCCAGCCTGGGCAACAGAGTGAGACTCGGTCTCAAAAAACAACAACAAAAAAGTAGTCGCTGTGAAAGCAAACAGTTGCATATGATGGTGGCATAGTTTTAGATTTTTAACCAAAATGTAGTGAATTTCCCAAATCTCTCTAGGACAGTTCCCCAGTTCCTGCTTCTCCTCCCTGATGCTGGGGCTTCACTACCCCCTCCCCTCTTTCCAGGGCTCCCCCACACCCCACCAGTCCAACCAGCTGCCAGTCCAACCAGCTCTGGATCCAGACCCCAAGAGAGGGTTCTTAGATCTCACACAAGAAAGAATCCAAGGCATATCCACAGAGTAAAGTGAAAGCGAATTTATTAAGAAAATAAAGGGCCTGCTCTGCCTATGGACTAGTCATTCCTTTGCTTTCTTAATAAACTTGCTTTCACTCTAAAATCAAAACCAAAAAAAAGTAAAGGAATAAAGAATGGCTACTTTATAGGCTGAGCAGCCCCGAGGGCGGCTGGTTGCCCATTTTTATGACTGTTCCGTTTGTAAACTGTCATGGGACTGGTGGGAGTGTAGCAGTGAGGACAAACAGAGGTCACTCTCCTCATCATCTTGGTTTTGGTGGGTTTTAGCCAGCTTATTTACTGCTCTCTGTTTTATCAGCAAGGTCTTTGTGACCTGTAATCTTGTGCTATCTCATTCTGTGACTTAGAATGCCTAACCCTCTGGGAATGTAGCCCAGTAGGTCTCAGCCTTATTTTACCCCCCTAGTCAAAATGGAGTCAGTCTGGTTCATATACCTCTGACACTAGGAGTCTGGTTCAGTTCAGCTGGGTCTCACCTCCTGATCTAGTTCCACTTCAGTGCTCTAACCTGCCCATTGCCCCCTCAACCTGAGAAAGCAGGTTTCTTTCAAGCACGTCTGAGGCTGCACTCTCACTGTGCAGTACCACACTCCCACCCTCACTGAAAGGCAAGTCACCCCACCCCCACAACCCTGCCCCTATTACACAAAGATCCACCTCACCCCCACCAGAGGCCCTAACCCTACTGGAAGGACCCTAAACAGCATTATGGACTGTCTTGGGGACAGCCAGAGGCAGGCCTGCACCCAAATGAAGATGTGGGGAGGCAGACCGCAGTCTGGAGTCTGGAGAATTGGGCTGTCTCTTGGTTCCAATAGTGCTGCAACAGATAAACAATTACCGAGGGCTTTCTGCAGGCCGGCCAGACAGGGGCCTAGCCTGGGACTACTTCTGCTGAAACTCTAGGCTGCCCCACCAGCTAGCTCTCTGCACCACACGGAACCCGAACTAGAACCCTAAGCCGCGCTCCCATGCCCAGCCATGTCTGCTTGCTCTCCATCTCGCCGCCTTCTTCATCTCCCTCTCCCTAAAACTCTTTGCTGAGCCTCTTTTTGTTTTCTCCCCATTTCTTCAATTTTTTTCCTGCCCTCTCCTTTATTTCTCTTCCTTTTTCCCTCCTCTCTTCCCCTCTCCCATTCTCCAGGCTTCCTCCCTCCCCTCCCCATCCATCCCCCACGTCCACAGCTCCTGCCACTATATTTAGCTCCCAGCCGGGGCTTTAGAAAGGCGCCACTGCTGGAGCTGGTGTCTAGTCTTGAAGGGTCTGTCAGCATTTCCATAAGAGGCTCAGCTGGGATGAGTTTACAACTGAGCTATTTTCTTTCCTTGCCTCACCGGCCCTGGACTGAGCGTAGAAAAGGGACCTCCAGGTACATTGGAGAGTTCTCCCCTGACATGGGCAAGCTCTTCCAAAGAAAAAGGAACTATGGGTTAAATCTTAGGTGAATCTGGGACCTAGGTAACCGGGAACTTGTGGGGCACAGCGAGTTAGGACTCTGCTATTGGTTAGGAACTCCCAGAGCCTGAGGACAGAGCCTTCTTAACCGGAGCGGGAGCAAACGGTTGCTCTCAGGATTCATCATGTGGCCTAAGCAACTTTGAAAGACTTCTTTCCCCAAAGCATTCACCAGCCTGCTGTGGTCTCTGTAATCCCCACTGTTAGAGCCATTTCTTCCTGTTACACCAATGCCTGTAGCAGACCTCCTATAAAAATCATTTCCAGTATTTGAGGGACACACTGCTAAGTGGTTTGAACACACCATTTCGTTTGATCCCCACAACTTAGTACACTGATGGAACTTGCTGAGGATACCCAGTTCATTTTTATTTTTATGTTTTTGAGACAGGATCTAGCTCTGTTTTCCAGGCTGGAGTGTAGTGATGCTATCTCTGCTCACTTCAGCCTAGACCTCCTGGACTCAAGCGATCCTCCCACCTCAACCTCCCAAGTAGCTGGGACTACAGGCATGTGCCACCATGCTGGCTAGTTTTTGTACTTTTTGTAGAGATGGGGTTTTGGCATGTTGCCCAGGCTGGTCTCATGAACTCCTGGGCTCAGGCGATCCACCAGCCTTGGCCTGTAGAGCCTGGACTACATGCATAAGCCACCACGCTTGGCTGACACCCAGCTTAATAACGGTCAAGCTTAAGCTTGAATGCAGGTCTTGCACCTCTGACTGTTGTACTTTCTTCACCACACTGAATGAAACTGCCCGCCCTGGGTAGACCAAGAGTTCACAGCTACAAGGCCAGGAGACTCAGCAGCAGGATCAGAGACCTGGCTGGAATCCTGGCTCTACTGCTTAAGTGTTGTGTATCCTTGGGCAGGTCACTTCACTACTGTGAGTCCCTCAGAGGACCATTAGAGCACATAATGACCTAAATGTTCAACACATAGGTGTTAATAAAGGGTAAATAGTATCACTTTCATGTTAACAGAGCAGGATCCCTGAAGGTGGGGAATGTGGGACAACCAAGTTCCATGGGACAGGATAGCAGGGATGTGGAGAGGTGTGGGCTGTGGCATGCGTGAGATGAGCAGCAGACCTGGCTAGCATGTGCAGGGCCTTGGGGCAGCAGTGGGGGAGGTGGCTCAAATGCCAACCACCATGTAGTCCCTGGAGTGGGTCCAGAACTTCATGGTACGTAAACACCATTCACATCTACCTGTTCATTTACTCGCAAGAGCTCAGGATGGCTGTGAGTGGGAGACAGGGCCGGCATTATTATCCCCATTTTACAGATGTGGAGACCAAGGTCCAGAAGAGGAAAGTAATCTGCCCAAGGTCACAGTTAATTATTTCATTCATTCATTCACTCGCTCATTGAAGAGAGAGAGAGAGATATATATAGTCTATATATTATCTATATATATATAGTCAATATATCTCACTGAAGATATATAGTCTACGTATGATCTGTGTTATATATACTCTCTCAAAAAATATATGTGTGTATATATATATATATATATATATATATATATATTTTTTTTTTTTTTTGGAGACAGAGTCTCACTCTGTTGCCAGGCTGGAGTGCAGTGGTGCAATCTTGGCTTACTGCAATCTCTGCCTCCCAGGTTCAAGCGATTCTCCTGCCTCAGTCTCCCAAGTAGCTGGGATTACAGGTGCCCACCACCATGCCTGGCTAATTTTTGTATTTTTAGTAGACATGGGGTTTCACCATGTTGGCCAGGCTGGTCTTGAACTCCTGACCTCAGGTGATCTGCCCGCCTAAGCCTCCCACAGTGCTGGGATTACAGGCATGAGCCAGTCACTGTGCCTGGCCTTCTCATTGGATATACAGTGAGCATCTACTACATGCAGATGCTGTGTTATACACTGGACATACTCAGTGACAGAGCTAGAACCAGAACCCAGGACTGGGACACCCTGTCCCATGAATTCTCCAGTATAAGACTGCCATGCAGCCTTAGGGCCAGAGTTACCGGTTCTACTGGTAACAAGTAGGGATTGACCATAAGTAGGGGACAAATGTGCACCCTGTATGGATCATCTCTAACCCTTTGGCCTTATCTAACCCCCACCCCATACTAGCTTGGGAAAACCACATTGCAATGTTTCCCTGACAAGTGGGCAAAGAACTTGCAGACTAAAGGGACCTCGGGCCAGCATAGTTCTTGATCCCTTGGGTCCTTCTTAGTCTTTCTAGAGCCCAACCACAAATGCCATATCTACCACCCCATGACAAGATGGCTGTTCCCCTCCAGGAGGAGCAGCTGGAGGGTCCCCAGGCTCCAGAAATCTTGACTAATAGGTTAGAGCAGGGTTTCAGAAACTTCAAGTGAACTGGAGGACAGAGATAGTCCATCCCATTCACCTTCCTGGGACAAAGGAAGTTACTTCCTGACTTCTCTCTGAATGCTACACTAATTCTTCCTCCTGGGATGAGAACATCATTTATAACATCAGATAATGTGGATTAAAGGGTGGGAGAAACAGAGGTAGAGTAACTTCAGGAGTTGTAAACAGGACCATGAGGTTGCCCAAGGAGATGTGCAATTTCCCTAAATCTCTCCCATCCATCCATGGCCCATCCACACACCCACTTGAATATCTACCCATCCCTCCATCCACCCATCCATCCATCCATCCATCCACCCACGCATCCATCCATTCATCCACCCAACCAGCCATCCATTCGTCCGTCCATCCAGCCATCCATTCATCCACCCACCCATCCATCCATTCATCCACCCACCCAGCCATCCATTCGTCCATCCATCCAGCCATCCATTCGTCCATCCATCCAGCCATCCATTCATCCATTCAATCAATATAGTTTATTGGACATCTATAAGGCAAATGCTAACATTAGTGTTTTCCTCTCTGTCCTGCTTTGTTTTCTTCACAAGATCCAAGGTAAGAAGGAAGGAAATATCCAAGGGTAGGAAGGCAGGAAATATTTTTTCTAGAAATTATCTCTTCAACCAATCAGCCTCTACCAAAAACCAAGCTAATTCCCCAAACAGATAAACCAGCTTCCCCTAGCTGATGGTACCTGTGATGAACAATCTTTCCCACCCAGAAGCTTTTATTGTGTTTAACTTGAAGCCCTCCAGCACCATCTATGCTGCGTTCACTGATCTCCCCTCAGAATTTCTTCTCCCCTTTGCTGTTCTATTTTTCATTTACTCCCTTATTCTCATGGCCTCCTGGAAAGAGCTTAGACCTGGAGTCAGAAAACTTCATTTTGAATTCTAGGTCTCTCACTCACAGTTGAATGACCATAGCCAGTTTCTTCATCTGCAAAATTAGTATAATAATACCTAGTTGTTTGAGGATCAAATGAGATAATGGATGGGAAGCAGTTTTGTAAACTGTAAATGGCCTTACTCATGTGAAGGTTTATCATTAATTCCCCCTGTTTCTCTGACACCAAAGAGAGACAAGCTGGGGAAGGCAACAGGACTCTAGGTCAGAGCTGGGAATGATGCATTGGAACCCCAACTCTGCCCTCTGGCTCTCCAGGAGACCGTGGGAAAGCCATGAAACCTCTGAGCCTCGGTTTCCTCGCCAGGAAAGGAGTCATTAGATCCATGTGCTTCCACCAGCTGGGGAGAGGAGTTGCTTGTAAACAGTGATGGCTCACTCTCTATTTTAGAGATGCTTCTGAGCTCACCACCACCAATTACCATTTATTGAACACACAAGATGCCATATCCTGGGCTGGGTAACCCAGGCCTTGCCACGGGACGGCAGACTACCTACCCTAGCCCTGTCAAGGAGCCGAGCAAGGCACCCTCTCACCACACGTGTTCCCTGCCTTCTCTGCTCCTGCATAACTCAAGTAGAAGTGACAGTTAGGCCTTATCCCCTGTATAGGCCACCAATATATGGCAGGACCCTAAATAATCAGAAAAAGGAGGGTTTCCTTGTCATGTCTGGGACTACTCAGCTGCCAAGGGCTGCTAATCTCTGCTTCTCATTGTCTCTCACAGCTGCCCCTCCTTTCCTTTCTGATTCTGCTGTCCTCCCGGAGGAGTCTCAGGCTGATGTTGCGTAACCAACCTACTAGTGGGTCCCCACAGCTTCAGCCTTGCTTCTCTCCCATTCCTTCCACCCACTGCTGTCGTATTAATCTTCCCAAAATGCTGCTTTGGCCTCTCAGTTTCCTGTTGGACACCTTCAATGATGCTTTGTTGTCTAGAAGACAAAACAACATTTTGAAATCAAGCTGACCTGGTGCCAATCCTGGTGCTGCCCTTGATGGGCAGGTTACTTCCACCTCTCTGAGCATCCATTTTCTCAACTGCACAATGAGGCCAATAGTACTGCTATCATGTTACTGTGATTAAACCTTAAGATACAGTTGCGTATACATAATGACGTTTTGGTCACCAACACACTGCATATACAATGGTGGTCCCATAAAACTATAATACCAGTCAGGAGTTAGAGACCAGCCTGGTCAGCATGGCGAAACCCCGTCTCTACTCAAAATACAAAAATTAGCTGGGCGTGGGGGCAGGCACCTGTAATCCCAGCTACTCAGGGGGCTGAGGCAGGATAATTGCTTGAACCTGGAAGATGAAGGTTGCAGTGAGCCTAGATCACGCCATTGCACTCCAGCCTGGGTGACAACAGTAAGACTTTGTCTCAAAAAATAAGTAAATAAAAAATAAATTATGATACCATGTTTTCATGGTACTTTGTCTATGTTTAGACACCAGTATGTTGTAACTGCCTATAGTACAATAACATGCTGTACAGGTTTATAACCTAGGAGCAATAGGCTATGCCATCCAGCTTAGGTGTGTAGTAGGCTACACCATCTAGGTTTGTATGGGTATACCTATGACGTTTGCAAAACAATGAAATCACCTAACAACGCATTTCTCAGACTACAGCTCTGTTTGTTAAGTGACTCAGGACTGTTTATGTAAGGCACTGTGCCTAGCTTGTAGAAATTACTCAGTATACGTTAGCTCTTTCCTTTTCCTCTCCTCTTTTCCTTGGTATTACTTCCCTCCATGGTCTCCACCAGCAAGGGGCAGGGTGTGAGCCTAATTGGACATCCACCCTGGGAATTCTGGGATCCTGATGCTGACAACCGATACATCACATTTACAAGGGCCAGGAGGGCACTGAGAAAAAGGTAAAGGCCTTTGGGATTGAGCATCAGGCTGCTGAAATATCAGGCTTGAGGCTTCAAGCAAAAAGGGAAGATGAAGGCTGCCCCCTGTACTGTGAGTGTGGGGAGGCCTGGGAAAGCAGAAAACACACCCTGAGATAAGAACACTGGTTCTTGATCTATAAGAAAGACATTGTGGGCCAGGCACGGTGGCTCATGTCTGTAATCCCAACACTTTGGAAGGCTGAGGTGGGCGGATCACAAGGTCAGGAGATCAAGACCAGCCTGACCAACATGGAGAAACCCCGTCTCTACTAAAAATACAAAAATTAGCCTGATGTGGTGGCATGTGCCTGTAATTCCAGCTACTCGGGAAGCTGAAGCAGCAGAATCGCTTGAACCAGGGAGTTGGAGGTTGCAGTGAGCTGAGAGTGCACCACTTCACTCCAGCCTGGCGACAGAGTGAGACTCCGTCTCAAAAAAAAAAGAAACACATTGTTAGATAACTTAGCTGGGCATGGTGCCAGGCACCTGTAATCCCAGCTACTTGGGAGGCTGAGGCAGGAGAATCGCTTGAACCCGGGAGGCGAAGGTTGCAGTGAGCTGAGATCGCGCCATTGCACTCCAGCCTGGACAACAAGAGTGAAACTCCATCTCAAAAAAAAAACAAAAAACAAAAAAACAAGAAAGAGGTTGTTAGATAGCATTGAGCATATCACTTAAATAGCCTTGGCTCACCCCCTGGGGAAATCATGTTCTTTCAAAGACACTATAAAACAAACAAACAAAAAAAAGCAACAGTAGCTAAAGAGTTCCTGCTCCAGCAACCAGGAGCCTTGAGGCAGCACAAGGACACCGGGGCGGGATTGTGGCCCAAGGAGCAGAGACAGCAACAACAACAGGATGACTTCATTTACTGAGTTATCAAAAACCACAATGTCTGAAAACCACAATGTCTGCCAAGAAAGAGGATGAGTCACCAGGACCCACAGGAAAGAGGGGCCGGGTGGGTTGGGGTGGGAAGCATGGCAGGATGAGAAAAGCAAGTATTTTGACAGCATACAGATTCAAATCCTGACATATCTCTGAGGTCTTCAGCTCTCTGGGTCTCAGCTTCCTTATCTTTATTTTTTATTTTTTTTATTTCAAAAGAAATGAGATGGAGTCTTCTCTGTTGCCCAGGCTGAGGGCAATGGTGCAATCCTGGCTCACTGCAACCTCTATCTCCTGGGTTCAATTGATTCTCCTGCCTCAGCCTCCCAATTAGCTGAGATTACAGGCACATGCCACCACACCGGCTAATTTTTGTATTTTCAGTAGAGATGGGATTTTACGATGTTGGCCAGGCTGGTCTCGAACTCCTGACCTCAAGTGATCCATCCACCTGGGCCTCCCAAAGTGCTGAGATGACAGGTGTGAGCCACCATGCCCGGCCCTCAGTTTCCTTATCTTTAACAATGGGGAAGAGTCAGGCACAGTGGCTCACGTCTATAATCCCAGCACTTTAGGAGGCCAAGGCAGGTGGATTACATGAGGTCAGGAGTTCGAGACCAGCCTGCATGGCAAAACCCCATCTCAACTAAAACTACAAAAATTAGATGGGCATGGTGGCATGTGCCTGTAGTCCCAGCTATTCAAGCAGCTGAAGCAGAAGAATTGCTTGAATTCGGGAGGCAGAGGTTGCAGTGAGTCAAGATCGCGCCACTGCACTCTAGCCTGGGCGACAGAGCGAGAATCTGTCTCAAAAAAAAAAAAAAAAAAAAAAAAAAAAGGCGGGGGTGGGGGGGGTAGTAATAATAGTGCTTATTTCATGGGGTTGTTTTAAGGATTTATTGAGTCCTTTATCTGTATAAAGCACTTCAGCAACAAATGGTATTCACTATTTTGATGGCCAAGTTCTTGATTTTCCCCAAAGTTGTTAAAAGAAGAGTCACCCTCTCATCTTCCACTGACCTCCGACAGAAATCCTTGGCTTCAGTTTTGATATTCTTTGAGGGATGATTCCTCTGAAGCTCAGGCCTCCCTGCCTTGGTTCCAGTCATTCCCTGGGAGGCCAGGCCTGCCCAGTCTAGATCCTGAAACCTTCAAGATCCACATCAACTCCTGATGGACTTTCTCTGACAATCCCAGTGTCCACTCATCTCATCACTCTGAACACACAGCATTTCTCTTCTGATCCACTCAACAACACATCACAGACCATTCTGGGACATTCATGTCATTCATGCCTTGACTTATTTATTATTATTATTATTATTATTATTGAGATGGAATTTCCCTCTTGTTGCCCAGGACAGAGTGCAATGGTGTGATCTCGGTTCACTGCCACCTCCACCTCCCGGGTTCAAGCGATTCTCCTGCCTCAGCCTCTCGAGTAGCTGGTATTACAGGGACCCGCCACCACACCCAGCTAATTTTGTATTTTTAGCAGAGACGGGGTTTCCCCATGTTGGTCAGGCTGGTCTTGAACTCCTGATCTCAGGTGATCCACCCGCCTCGGCCTCCCAGAGTGCTGGGATTACAGGCCTGAACCACCGCGCCTGGCCCATGCCTTGCTTTATTATGTCACTGGTTCATTCTTCATGGGTGTAAGTGTTTACATGCAACTATACCACAGCCTTTTCGTAACTTTCCTGCAGCTGGTACAAAGCCAGTCACACACTTGATGGTAAAGCTATTTGTGTTCCGAATAAATGAATTGACTTAGCTTAGTTAGCGCATTAGCCTAATGGGATTGGGGCTTAGGGTCCAGGATATAGATGGCTCTCAGAGTCCAAGCCACCCATACTATTCTGTGCCACTGGCCAACCAGGCATGAGATGAGCAAGCATGAGGGAGCCTCCCACCACCACAGCCAGAATTAAGGCACAAGTCCTGCAGAAGGGCCCAGAGGACTTTTCTTCCGTTACCTTTCTGCTTTCCATGATACTGATTTAGTTCAAGGTGGCTGGGGCCTTTAGGAAGGAAAATAACCAGGCAGACCCAGACTGAGACATCAATGCAGACATAGCTACAGAGGCTGGGGCTGGGGCAAACCTCAGGCAAGCTAGGAACAGTGTCCAAGGGAACACAAGTGTCTCTGTGCTAATGTGAAATTAGGTGGTGCTGGGTATCTCATCAGCCTAGTAGGGCATAGTGCGGGCAGCCCATGGGGCAGCCAATTGTCTGGGTTCCACAAGGGGGTGGTGGTCAATGAAGGAACAATTTGAATCCAGAAAGGTCCCAGCCAAGGTAGGATTCAGCCTTGGATGCACACAGCCAAGTTAAGAACTGAAAGGCACTGGTCCCCTGTCTGATTGGTAAGGAGACTCTCAGGAGACAAAGGAGCCTGTCAGGCAGGGCTGCTGCACTCTTCCTGGACTGGGATATGCTTTCCATCTTTCAGGTGTTTGCTAGTTAGGATGCCCTTCTTATCAAGGTTCAGAATCTCCAGATGAAGAAAAGGAGGCCAGAGGGAAAGAATGCCATGGAGATAATTCATACGAGTACTGCTTCTCTCAATGGTAATTCAAAAACAACCTGGCCAGGAGCCAAAAGAGATGCACGAACTAGGAAGACAGAGGAAAGGAACAAGCAGAAGGAGTGGCTGACAGATCTGTCTGCAGTGTACCATAAGAAGACAGCTCTGCCAGTCTAATGCATTTGAGCAATATCTAGTTGATAGAGAAATGCCCTAATGATGTGACCTATCTCAAGTGTGACATTTAGCTGGGCGTGATCGCCTGTAATCCCAGTGGTTTGGGCTTTGGGAGGCCAAGGCCAGAAGACCACTTGAGGTGAGGAATTCAAGACCAGCCTGGGCAACATAGCAAGACCCCATCTCTGTAATAAAAAATAAATAAATAAAAAAGTGTCTAGGCATGGCAGTGCTCATCTGTAGTTCTAGCTACTAGAGAGGCTGAGGTGAGAGGATTGCTTGAGCCCAGGAGCTCAAGGCTGCAGTGAGCTATGATCATGCCACTGCACTCCAGCCCTGGTGACAGAGTGAAACCTTGTAAAAATAAATTAATTACATTTAATTGAATTTAAAAGTGTGATCTTTATCTTATTTATTTATTTATTTTGAGACAGAGTCTGGCTTTGTCACCCTGGCTGGGGTGCAGTGGTGCAGTCATGGCTCACTGCAGCCTCAATCTCTGATCCTCCTGCTTCAGCCTCCTAAGTAGGTGGGACTGCAGGCATGGGCCACCATGCCTGGCTAATTTTTATTTTTTGTAGAGATGGGGTCTCGCTATGTTGCCCAGGCTGGTCTTAAACTCCTGGCCTCAAGCAGTCCTCCCGCCTTGGCCTCCCAAAGTCCTGGACCTACAGGCATGAGCCACCGCACCTGGCTAAATGTGATCTTTAGATTTAATATCAATACCGACTGAATTCCAGATCCCTTTGCTTTTGTGGGTAAAATCACCCCCAGCTGCTTCTTTTAATGGTGGGGGTCCTTGGAGAGAAAAAGATAGGAGTAAGGCCCCCAGGTATCTGAGAGTTTGGGGACAAAAAGGATACTTACTTCAGGCTCAAGAATCAGAAAGTGCAGAGTTGGACAAAGTATTAGTCAGGGTTCTCTAGAGGGACAGAACTAATAGGATAGATATATATAAAGGGGAGTTTATTAAGTATTAACTCACATGATCACAAGCCCCCACAACAGGCTGTCTGCAAGCTGAGGAGCAAGGAGAGCCAGTCTGAGTCCCAAAACTGAAGAACTTGGAGTCTGATGTTCAAGGGCAGGAAGCATCCAGTACAGGAGAAATATGTAGGCTGGGAGGCTAGGCCAGTCTCTTTTTCACATTTTTCTGCCTGCTTTTTATATTCTAGCCATGCTGGCAGCCGATCAGACCCACCCAGATTAAGGGTGGGTCTGCCTCTCCCAGTCCCCTGACCCAAATGTTAATCTCCTTTGGCAATACCTTCACAGATGCACCCAGGATCAATACTTTGTATCCTTCAATCCAATCAAGTTGACACTCAGTATTAACTATCACAGACGACTTCTCAGAAGGATATATAACAGACTGGATGCGGTGGCTCATGCCTGTAATCCCAGCACTTTGGGAGGCTGAGGCGGGCAGATCACTTGAGGCCAGGAGTTTGAGACCAACCTGACCAACATGGTAAAACCCTGTCTCTACTAAAAATACAAAAATTAGCCGAGCATGGTGGCGCACACCTGTAGTCCCAGCTACTCGGGAGGCTGAGGCAGGAGAATCACTTGAACCTGGGAGGCAGAGGTTGCACTGAGCCGAGATCACACCATTGTACTCCAACTTGGGTGACAAGAGTGAAATGCTGTCTCAGAAAAAAAGATGTATAATTGTCCTTGAGACCAAGCCATTGATCAACGGCTACTCCTTTACCCAATCTTAGTAACCCGACACCCTTAGAGCTGTTCCTGGGATGAACTGCAGGCTAGACCACCTCAAACTTAGGGGTCCTAAGGCTCCTTGCTTCTGGAGCCCTCCATGGCCTCAGCTGCCCTGCACTACCAGGACAGCAATGTCTGGAGGCCTGCCCTTCCACCACCATCTGCACACTCTAGCATGCTTATCCTGATGAAATCAGGATATACCATATCCCAGCAACAGCCTTGAAGAGGAAAGGAAGTACAAAAAGAGGCCAATATATAACAGGAGATATGCAAAGAAAGAGAAATTCACTCCTGTTCCCTAGGGTTAGTGGGAAGAGGCAACTTTTTTTTTCTTTTTAATTAATATGGGCCCTGAATTTCATATTAGTGAGGATTTTTTCCATTGCAATTAAAAGAAATCCAGTTGTGATTGACTTGAGCAAAATTTGTGTATATATCAGGCCCAGCTGCACACAGAGCTCACAGGATGTGGTCAGGACTAATTTCGCTCCAACTCATAGCTGAGCTTTCCTGTACATTGGCCCCATTCTCAGACAGGCATTGGCAAGATGGTTCCCAGAAACTCCAGGTGTGTACCCAAATATATTCTTTTTTTTTTTCTGAGACAGAGTCTTGCTCTGTCACCCAGGCTGGAGTGCAGTGGCGCAATCTCAGCTCAATGCAACCTCTGCCTCCCAGGTTCAAGTGATTCTCTGGCCTCAGCCTCCCAAGTAACTGGAATTACAGGTACGCACCACCACATCCAGCTAATTTTTGTATTTTTTTAGTAGAGATGGAGTTTTACCATGTTGGCCAGGCTGTCTCGAACTCCTGACCTCAAGTAGTCTGCCCGCCTCAGCCTTCCAAAGTGCTAGGATCACAGGTGTGAGCCACCGTTCCTGGCCTACCCAACTATTTTCAATTGTACTGGTAACAATTTCAACCAAAGTCCCAGAACTGAGTCTCATTGATTCTGGTTACATGCCCATTCCTGGAGCTAGGAGTGAAGTGCTCCCAAACTGTATGTTCTTGAAAGTGCAGTGACTTTTCCGAAAAATTAGAGTGCAGCCAAGACTACACATGATCACTAAGGATCCCATCTTGAATCAGTGGCATCCAGGCAACCACTAAAGTATGTGTCAGGAGTCGGCAAAGTATTTAAATCGATGGGTAATATGAGGAACTTCTGACAAACCCTCAGTCGTATCCACCTTTGTCTCAGTCTTAAAACAGAGCCTGGCATAAATTCTGTGCATTTGATTTAACTACCCATAAGGTAGTCAAGAAAACTGTGTAAAAAATAAAATAAAGAAAAATAAAGAACGTTTAGCAAAAAAAAAAAAAAATCTGTCTCAGGTGTCTCAAAGAGGTAGAAACTACTTGGGAGATTCTAGTTTTACAATTCAGGAGATCTGACGACCTGGAATTGAGCTTGTTGTGATGACAGCTGAGATAACTGGTGCTGGACAGAGAAGGTTTTGCTTCTGGTGTGACGGTAGAAAGTGAAAGAAATGTCCCTGGCCATGGAATGAGATGGAAGGAATGGAAACTCGGGAGAGGGAACGAGAAATGTGGCTCTGGAAGCTGGTGCGCCAGGGAGCCTGTGCTGACAGGACTGGATGCCAGTGTCTGTACACCTCTCAGCTCACTGGGGTTGAGCTTATCCAAGAGGCCAGACTCCATAATAAACTACCTTGTGAACTTGAAACAGCTGACTAAATGTTAAAGACAAGAAAGGACAAGTGGGCTGGGTGCTGTGGCTCACGCCTGTAATCCCAGCAGTGTGGGAGGCCAAGGTGGGTGGATCACCTAAGGACAGGAGTTCGAGACCAGCCTGGCCAACATGGTGAAACCCCGTCTCTACTAAAAGTGCAAAAATTACATGGGTATGGTGGCACTTGCCTGTAATCCCAGGTACTCGGGAAGTTGAGGTAGGAGAATTGCTTGAACCCGGGAGGCAGAGGTTGCAGTGAGCCAAGATTGCTCTGCTGCACTCCAGCCTGGGTAACAGAGCGAAACTCTGTCTCAAAAAATAATAATAAATAATAAATAAATAAACAAACAGAAAAGACAAATGGGAGCAATGGGTAAGGATGGAGGAAAGTCAGAGGTCCCAGAGCCATGGACCCCAGGAGCAGAGTCTTCGGAAGAGAACATATGGGCTTCAGAGTGAAGAACAAGGTCTGAAACCAAGCAGTGCTACAGAAGCCCTGAAGGACACCTAACCTGGGTGTGGGAGAGGAGACCCGGGAGACTTCTCAGAGGAGGTGGCATAGAGCTGAGTCTTAAGAAACTGCTGAGCAGATGGATCTGAGCCACAGTTATTTTGTGACTGCTGTTCCTCAACCTTTATTATGCAAGAAGCATAATAGGTTGGTTATTGTCGGGCTGATTATCACAGGGAGATGATAGCACATTGACTGCACTGGGGTAACTATCAAGCAGAAATTATAGCTCCATACTTGTGATTACAGCTTGGGCACTATGACCTCTTGTGGTGAGTGGTATCCTATGGTCCCAAAATAGGTGGTCTGGTCAGGATGGACCATCAGGGTGCTGCAACTTCCATGGTCAACAGGAAGTGCAGCAATGGAGGCCGGTAGCTGACTTGGAAAAAGTGTGTTCACATAAGGCTAGGCTATGGGACTATCTTCTCCAGAAATCTCTCTCGATTCAGAATCAGCTACTGTTTGGGTAGCGGCAAGGGCATGCCTGCCTAGAATGTGGAGGGGAAGAACCAGATGACCTCTGAAGATGCCATTTGTCATTGGAGCCCATAGTTCCAGAATCTGCCTCTGTGTTTCTAACTTATCCCAAGGATCTTGGTTCAAGGTGCTGCCCTGGGCCTTTCCCTCAAATTAATTAGCGATGTTTCAGGTTTCATCCTACATAGGAAAGACAGCCCATTGTGTCCCCTACCTGTACACCAGTGTCACAGATGTGGGAAACCCACAGGGGCCTACAGAGGTTGAACACTTTGCGAGGGCCACTCAGCAAACCATAAATAAGGCCGGGCACAGTGGCCTCATGGAAGGTGGGCAGATCGCTTGAGCCCAGGGGTTCATGACCAGCCTGGGCAACATGGTGTGAATCCTTGTCTCTACAAAAAAATAAAAATAAATAAAAATAAATTAGCTTGGCATGGTGGCATGCACCTGTAGTCCCAGCTACCTGGGAGGCTGAGGTGGGAGAATTGCTTGAGCTCAGGAGGCTGAGGCTGCAGAGAGCCAATATTGAACAACTGTACTCCGGCCTGGGTGACAGGGTGAGATCTTGTCTCTAACTTAATTAATTAATTAATTTTAAAAATAAAAACAAAAATAAAATGCTGTCTGTGGCTCCTAACAGATAACCCATACTCCTCCATGGTACACAACAGGATTAGCTTTTCCTGCCTACAAACTTTCTCCCTATCCCTGACACCAAGTCCCAGAAGAAGCTAAGAAGGCAGATGAAGCCAGACTGGAGCAATGCCTCCCCTACTCCTCCTTGCCTCTGGCGAGCACCTCTCTCTGTCATCCTCACTTTCAGTTCCAGTAGACGAAAGGGCCTCTAAGGTAGAACTCCAAGCCAGTTGGGAGGGGGATGCTGGGGAAGACTCAGCAAAAGTCTTAAAATGCCTCATATCTCAGTTGCTGCTCCCTTTTTGTTTCTGGTGGGTGCCCCATGAGAGTGTGCACTAAGGACTAAGAACAGACCTCCTGAAGAACTTGCTTGCATCTAGTAGCTAAAAGCAGGGCTGTGTAACCCGGAGAGGCTGCAAAGTCTCCTTCTCTGAGCATTCACTATCTTTTGAGCCATCTGCAGTTCAGCTGGGAGGCAGGGGTATGGGTGGAGAGATTTCCCAAAAGTCCAGGGTATCTTCTTCTCCAGAGGTCTGGGAAGACCCAAAGGAGTTGGGAACAGAGTGAGGCAGACAGTTGTTGGGTAGTGAGCAGTTTCTTTAAAAACATTCACCCAGTTGGCTGGGCCTGGGGCCTCATGCCTGTAATCCCAGCACTTTGGAAGGCCAAGGCGGATGGATCGCCTGAGATCAGGGGTATGAGACCATCCTGGCCAGCATGGTGAAACCCCATCTCTACTAAAAATACAAAAATTAGCTGGGCATGGTAGCACATGCCTGTAATCTCAGCTACTCAGGAGGCTGAGGCAGGAGAATTGCTTAAACGTGGGAGGCAGAGGTTGCAGTGAGCCAAGATTGCGCGTCATTGTACTCCAGCCTGGGCGAAAAGAGCAAAACTCCATCTCAAACAAAACAAAAATTCACCCAGTCCAGCTTTCTGCCCCCAGTAGCCTGGTCTCCACCTCTACTCTGCACACTTCCCAGGTTAAATATAAAGAGTAGTTTTCCTTTTCCCGCCTTCCTCCTCCATGGACCAAGAGCCTCTGCAGTGAGCACAAGACATTTGCACCATTCTCAGCTCTTGCCTTCTGGAGGCTGCTACAGTGAGATGGACACACAGCCTGGACAGACATTTAAAACTTCTCTCTTCTCTGTTGCCCCGGACATTCAGGGATGGGCCTGGATGCTGCTTTCTCTCTCTCTCTCTCTCTTTTTTTTTTTTTTTTTTTTTTTTGAGATGGAGTCTCACTCTGTTGCCCAGGCTGGAGTGTAATGGCATCATCTCAGCTCACTACAACCTCCACCTCCCAGGTTCAAGTGATTCTCCTGCTTCAGCTTCCCGAGTAGCTGGGATTACAGGTATCTGCCACCACACCTGCGAATTTTTGTATTTTTATTTGAGACAAGAGTGTCATCATGTTGGCCAGGTTGGTCTTGAACTCCTTACCTTAGGTGATCCACCCGCCTCAGCCTCCCAAAGTGCTGGGATTACAGGTGTGAGCCACTGCGCCCGGACAACACCTACTTCTTAGGATTCCAAAAGTAAAAGGCAATAATGCAGGTAAAGTGGCTTGCTTCTTTGTTTAGCACACAGTAGGCTCACAAAGTGTTGGATGAAGGACTGAAAGGTAAGCGCACAACCTGAGCATTTGCCAGGGCCAGGCTGGGAAGCCATGGCTTCACTAGCTGTATGCCTGGAAGGGATCATGAAGATGGGGGTCAGGAGCTGCTTAAGTCAAGGAGAGACTGAAAAGAGAGCTGAGCACCTCCCACAAAGTAAATTGTACACTAGGTTTCTAGGAGGGCCTGCCTCCTGTGGTCTCCCCAAGATGAGAAGGTGAGTTTCAGAAATCCAGGCTCCAGTGTCATCTTGAGAAGCAGAAGAGCTGGGATTCAGTTCCTGGCATGGAGACAGGTTCCACTGCCACCCCTCCTTTCCCAGCATCCCCTCCCGGCCAGGGCTTCTCTCCCCAGTTCTCCCCAAATCTGTGGATCCTGAAGCCTGCAGAATTGGCCTGGAATGTAGAGGGTAAGAAAGCCTTTCACACCAAGGCAAGGGAAAGAGCCTTGGACCAGCAGTTAAAGGATTTCTGTTATATTTCTACCATGAACTGTGATACCAAACAATATAGTCAGCCTTTCTGAGCCTCGGTTTCCCCAACTGTAAGATGGGAATAATAACTCATGCCCAATTCTTCCTACCATATAGGACTCTTGCAAGGATCAAATTAAATATTTGATGTAGTCCCTCAGCTGGAGCTCAGTGGGTTTGTAAACTGCAATGTACTGAGCAAACACAGAACTGTTAAAGGCTCTGGAACAGGGGGGTCTGGAGTGGGACAGGTTGTAAACTCTATCTAGCATGGGGTCAGCAAGGATCCTTCCAGTTGGACTTCCTTTGATCTTCATTGGAAACTTAACGAGTACTTACGGCATTGCTGATTCTCTAATTAGGCTTCAAAATTCAATTTAAAAATCATCGCTTGTTCCCTTCACTCCACACTCACTTCCTCAGCTCTATTGAACCCAACCATTAACCAAAAACTATTTTTAAATGGCACTAATTTGTTATACCCTGAAATAAATGAGAGACAAATATTTGATTAGAAAAACAAATCATGAACCAAACTTGCATTAAAAAAATAATAGCAGCTTAGTTAATGAGTTCAAAGTGAAATTAAAATCAAACAACTGCAGCTTCCAAAGCAATTGAACCAGAATGAAATTAGAACAGCAAAATATGCACCCAAGTAAATCAAACAAATTCTGCATATTATCGAAAGTCCTGGATCAGAAAGATGCTTCTGCCCCTCACCTTCTGTTTCAGGTTTTCTCATGTCAAATTCTGCACTTCTTCATTTAACAGTATGCGCAGATGCCTTTGATGCTGTAGTCACTGGGGATGCAAAGATGGAGAAGAGACAATCCCCTCCCTCCAGGAGCACACAGCCCAACACACAGGTTTTTCCCACGAACACAGGCTGTCTCTGCCCAGTTTAACCCACCTCTAACACAGCGGCCGCCTGAGATCGCAGAGTAACATGGAACGCTTGGCATCCCCAGTAAACCTCATAGAATCAGAGCATGAAACCAGCAATACACAAAGAACAAAAACCCAACAAACAAAAGTTGAGCCACAAAGATCTCTGTGGTGATAGTAACTAGGTGGTCCTCTGAGACCAGCTCCTCAAGCCCTCAGAGAAAGTGTCCTTTGATTTAATTCTGCATCCCACCCTTGCAGATTCAGACACCCTTTCTAATGATCTCTGTAAAGGCTGTTCCATCCAGTCCTCTCACAGGAATCCCAGGAAGTGGGAAAAACGAAATCGTTGCTTGTCAAGTGTAGAAGACCACCCACACTCAGCAAGGGGGTGAGATGGAAGCCAGCCCTCCCATGGAGGACTCATCAAGGTTCTTGCAGTGGAGAAATAGCCCAGCCTGCTGCTGCGGTTGCTGCTGCTATTACTGCTGAAACAGCTGCTGCTATTTGCTTATCTCTCGTATAAATACAGCAAGAAATATCCATTTTTACCTTTCTTGGACCCTCTCAGTCACTATTATCTTCCCTGAGCAGACCCTCCCTGATTACTGAAGCAATGCTCAATCTGAACTTGAGAATTAGTTGTTGTGTTTTGTTTTTGGTCTTGTTTTTGAGATTGAGTCTCGGTCTGTCACATATGCTGGAGTGTGCAGTGGCGTGACCTCCGCTCACTGCAACTTCCGCCTCCTGGGTTCAAGCAATTCCCGCTTGAAAAGGAGGCTTGAACTCAGCCCCCTGAGTAGCTGGAATTATAGGCGTATGCAACCATGCCCAGCTATTTTTTTTTTTTTTTAGTAGAGGTGGGGTTTTGCTATGTTGGCCAGGCTGGTCTCGAACTCCCGATCTCAAGTGATCTGCCCGCTTTCATCTTCTCAAGTGTTGGGATTACAGGCATGAGCCACCACGCCCGGCCAGAGAATTAGTTGTTTTCATTGTACATGAGAATGTCTTGGAGGGTAAACCCTGGCTATCTGTGTCTCCATCTAGCAGCCTTCTCTGATCTCCTGCCATCTTGACCTAAGCCGAGTCCAAGGACTTCTGCCTTGGTATCTCTGCCTAGCATTCACGCCCCCAGTCCCTTAGCTGGAGCTCAGTGGGTCTTCCTGGATCCAGTTTCTTCCCTACTAGAACCCTTGCCCTGGGTTTTGTATAATAAGGATAGACAAAGGACATGGGGACAGAAGTTACTCTGATAAATGCATCTGTCTACTCTGCAGCCATTACCAGGCCTGCTCTGCAAGGAGGTAGAAAGAAAAACATTAGAAATAATCAAAAAGTCCAACTGGAGTCTCACCAACTCTAAGAAGCCTTCTGCAAAGCTTCCAGCCCATCTTCAGCTTTCCTTTGCTAAACTTTCACTGGGTTTTTCATCTGGAACAAAGTTCAGATATACTTTATTCTGTTGTTATTCACTTTATATCTCTCCACAACCAGATTAGATGCTTCCGGAAGGCAGGGACTGTGTTACATATCACTATGTTCCATAACATTGCCTAGTAATGCATTGTGCCTGGATTATCCTTCCCATCATCTCTAGGCTTGCAGTCTACCCTACACACTACTGCCACAGCCAGCTTGCTAAACATAGACCCAGTGAGGCCACTCAGGGCCCTCCATTGACTAAACTAAACCACCTCCCCCGTCTTTCTTCTCTATTCTTTTGTTCTTTCTTTTTTTTTTTGAGACAGAGTCTTGCTCTGTCACCCAGACAGGAGTGCTGTGGCGCGATCTTGGCTCATCGCAACCTCCGCCTCCTGGATTCAAACTATTCTCGTGCCTCAGCCTCCCGAGTAGCTGGGATTACAGGTGTGTGCCACCACACCCAGCTAATTTTTTGTATTTTCACTAGCGATGAGGTTTTGCCATGTTGCCCAGGCCAGGCTCGAACTCCTGGCCTCAGGCAATCCACCCACCTCGTTCTCTATTCTTTCTACCTCCAGACCTTTGCTCATGTCCCACCCTAACCCCACCCCCATCCAAAACAGTTTAAAGCTTGCTTTCCAAGATTTTTCAGGTACTTGCAAATATTATCTCCTTCCTAGAGCCTTCTAATATTCCCATCTGAGGCAATCACCCCCTAGCGTTTCCTAGCATTTTATATTTCATCTTTTAATATGTACTACCTAGCACATAGTAAGTATTCAGTAAATACATTTAAAAGATTATAGCATCTTTGATTGTAGCTACTTATGCTGTGAAAATATCTTTTCCTTCTACTAAACTATAAGCTTATTACCTCTGTATACCTCATCTGGGCCCAGTAGATGTTGAAACAGTAGACATTCAATAAATGTATGCTAAATTGAATAGTAGGTATTCAGAGATACTTACTGAATGAATAAAATGCACAGAAATGACTGAATCTAAATGGTAGGTACTAGCTCAAAGACTTCGTACATTACTTTCTACACTACATTTCTACATTACTTAGTACAAGTGACCAAAAAACCTAGTTTCATCTAGCGTAGGCATGCATAATGAGTCATGTAACTCGTTTGCAGGAAAGGCAGGGTACAGTGGGATATGAGGTACAACGAACTCCAGTGCTGCTGGCACTCACTCCTTAGCTTTCTCCTCTGCCTGTCTTGCGTGCGTGCGAGCTGTATTCTCATTTATTGCAGGCTTCTTCCAGGGGGCAGGGAACTTGACCCCTGATACTTCCAGAGTCTCCCTCTTCACAGTATTCGCAGCAGGAACCAAGCCTTGTTTTCTGTTTGATCGTAAGTGCAAAACTCTCAGGAAAGGATGTAATTGGCTCAGCTTGGGTCAGGTGGAGTTAGGACCGCTACTAAAATGTCAGTTTCAATCATTGTTTTTTGTTTTGTTTTGTTTTTTGAGATTTTGTTTTGTCTTGTTTTGTTTTCTGTCACCCAGGCTGGAGTATAGTGGCACAATCTCAGCTTACTGCAACTTCAGCCTCTGGGGTTCAAGTGATTCTCAGGCTTCAGTCTCCTGTGTACCTGGGATTACAGGCATGCCCAGTGATTTTTTTTTTTTTTTGTATTTTTATTTATTTATTTATTTATTGAGACAGAGTCTCACTCTGTCACCCAGGCTGGAGTACAGTGACCCAATCTCAGCTCACTGTAAACTTCATCACCTGGTTTCAAGCGATTCTCCTGCCTCAGCCTCCCAAGTAGCTGGGACTACAGGCGCACACCACCGTGCTGACTAATTTTTGTATTTTTAGTAGAGACAGGGTTTTACCATGTTGCCCAGGCTGGTCTTGAACTCCTGACCTCAAGTGATCCGACCGCCTCAGCCTCCCAAAGTGCTGGGATTACAGGCATGAGCCACCATGCCTGGCCCAGCTTCCATCTTAACAGTGAGAAAAAAGGACATCCCAAAGAACTGGGTTCGGGCATGGGAAAAACGGCTGCTGTTCTAGCCAAGGCAAAACGGTAGATATTCACAACAGGGAGTCATGAAGTCTGCATTTGGGGGAGGTGCAGGAAATGGTGAGGAAGATTTGGAAAACTCAAGGTGGAGTCATCGAGAGGCAGAGGAACACATTCTGTTAAACAGCTAAACGAGAGACAGTGCTGACTGCATTTTCCTCAAGTGAGAGATGGGGTAGGGACAGCGTCCACAGTGATGTAAGCCCTGTAGAGACTGACCTGCTATGGGGAGGACAGGAGGCTGAGGAGAGCCAGGCTAGACCTAAAGAACAGGAACCTGTAAAGTCAAGAGTACGGCTGTGAGAAGAGGGAAACAGGACTGCTCAGAGCTGAGCAGAACATGCAGACTATGAACTTCTGATGTCCTCCTTCTTGCCCCAGCGGGGCCAACTCCATTTTCCCACATCTAGTGGTTATTTTTATGGATAGATTTATTTTTACCCGTTCTAGACCTCAAACCTGCCGCTGCAAGAAGCGAAGCACTGAGGCTTCTAACTTTCCAGAAAACACAGGCCTTAGTGGTCAGCTCAGTGACAGAGATCAGGCTACGGTCCGCTCGGCTCCTCTGGGGTCACATTGTCCTCTGGGGACAACATACCTCCCTCCTGTCTGCAGCAGAGCTGGGGTGGGAATGGAGTGGGAAGGGGATTCCTTTTTTCTCATCCCACAACCCCACAGTCGGTCAAGGGAGGATCTGCAGCCACCCTGAAAGTCATCATCCTGGCCTGCCCTGAATCCTCGCCAGCCAGAGGTGGGATAGCCATCAGAGCTGCTTTTGACAGCACCTCCCAGGCAGAGCCTGTCTCGCTGGAATCCAGGGAGCTTGAGGGGAAGATCTTACCTTTCCAATAATAACCAGCTATGAAAGGGTATCATTTCCCAGTCCCCACAAAACAGGCAGCCAAAGCAGACTTCTTCTTTAATGGGACCATACATCTGGCCTAAATTGTTATTTCCCCAAGACAAGTTTACTGAACAGTTAGGCAATGCCTCCACACACAGCCACTGCAGACGAGCTTAAAATATACTTTAATACGTTTAAAGAGTCATTTCAGAGACTGGCTTACTTATGATAAAGATGCAACTGACACTCATTGGTGCTAAAATGTCATGTTGGTGCCATCCAGCAGGGAGCCTGACAAGCCGTTAAATCTGCAGCTCTGTTCGGCTGATTTATTTCTTTTCCTTTCTTTCTCATGTCTTCCCCAACAACTGATTTGGGCTCCTGAAGCTGACATTTTGCTAGGGTCTACCCAAATCTAACAAAGGCACTGTGCATTGTGGGGTGTGTCCGTAGTCCCAGTTTCCAGGAAGGCTGAGGTGAGAGGATCACTTGAGGTCAGGAGTTTAAGACCAACTTGAGCAACACAGGGAGACCTATAATGAAAAAAATAAAGAAAGAAAGAAGGAAGGAAGGAAGGAAGGAAGGAAGGAAGGAAGGAAGGAAGGAAGCAAGCAAGGAAGGAAGGAAAGAAGGGAGGGAGGGAGGGAGGAAAGAAGGAGGGGGGAGGGAGGGAGGGAAGGGGTCGAGAAAGGAAGAGAGGAAGGAAGGAGGGAGGGAGGGAGGGAAGGAAGGAGGGAAGGGGAGAGAAAGGAAGAGAGGAAGGAAGGAAGGAAAAAAGAGAGAAAGAAAAGAAAAAGAGACAGAGAGAGGGAGGGAGGGACAGACAGAAAGAAAGAAAGGGAAGGGAAGGAGGGAAGGGAGATGGAAGGAAGGAATGAAGAAAGGAAGGAAGGAAGGAAGGAAGGAAGGAAGGAAGGAAGGAAGGAAGGAAGGAAGGAGAAAGAAACGGTGAAAGGAAGGGGAGGGAAGGGGAGGGAAGGGGAGGGAAGGGGAGGGTAGGGGAGGGAAGGGGAGGGAAGGGGAGGGAAGGGGAGGGAAGGGGAGGGAAGAGGAGGGAAAGGAAGAGGGAGGGAAAAGGGAGGGAGGAAGGAAGGAATCTAACAAGGTACCAACTCTGTTCTTGAAATGCCCTGGGAAGGTGAGAGTGACCAGTGGAGTTGCAAGAGGCTGAAATGAGAACAAAGGTCACCTTTGGAATCCTGTAAGTGCCTTGAGGGTGGGAGGGTCAATCACTAGGCAAAAAGGACTAAACAACCCACAGTTTCCATGGAGGGTGGCCCTAAAATCTCCCCCTACTCCTGCAACTTTCTTCAGCTGCTGGCAGGGAGAGGCACAAGCACAGGCAGGGGCTTATTTTTTTTCTCTTACTTTTTTTGTAGAGATGGGGTGGGTCTTGCTATGTTGCCCAGGCTGGTCTTGAAATCTGGCCTCAAGTGATCCTCCCACCTCAGCCTCCCAAAGTACTGGAATTACACGGATGAGCCACTGACCCTAGCCAGGGTTATTTTGGATTGTGTTTTCAGATGATAGCAGGCAATCTCCAGCCTCACATTGAGGAACTCTGAGTTCTGAGCCCAGCCCAACCAGTAAAAAGATCACGCCACTGCACTCCAGCCTGGGCCACAGAGCAAGACTCCATCTCAAAAAAAAAGAAAAAAGAAATAGCAGGGTAAGAAAATGAAGAGGAAAAAGAGGACCCAAATGAGAAAACGTTGGGAAGGGTGCTAATTGGACACAGGGGAAACTGAACCCCTGGGTCTAATTCACAACTCTGTTTCTCCATGTGCGTGTGGCTCTGCTTCTTGGGGGCAGGGATGACAGCAAAGAAGGACAGGGGTGGTGTGAGGTGTTGGGTTAGAATGATAGGATCAAAGAGGCCTTTTCCCAACCCTCTGTTTAAAAGGTTGGGAAGTAGTGGCCAATCACCCTCTTCACAGCATAGCTCATAGCTATAACCTGTGAGATATATGTCAACGCGCCTTCCACAAGCATATAAACCTTCCACAAGCATATGCCTTCCACAAGCATATAAACATGAGTGTGTTTGCTGAGGTAGGTGTGGGAATCTGTCAGTCAATGAAGATATGTTGTTGTGTGAACCAGCTGATGGTGCATGTTTGTGCTTGAAAGCCATAAAGTTCTATGCAAAATCTATGGGTGGCACTGTTGCACAATGCTAGTGGGTGTGTGGGTATGGGGGTGTGATTAACAGTTTACAGGCTGTGTATAAGTGTGCAGGGATGTCTGAGTGTGTCCAAATTAAAACAGAAATGTGTGCCGGAGTATGATACAAGTACAGGAAAGTACTTGGGCTTTGGAGTCCGTCTGACTTGGCCTTGAATTGTTGGCTCTGTCATGAACCAGATGTATAACCTTGGGCCAGACACTCAATCTTCAATTTCCTCAGCTAGGAAATGAGGCTAATAACAAGTACCTTTCAAAATTGCAATGAGGACTAGAAATGATATCGTATAGACAAAGCTTTTGGTGTCATAGCCTACGCATAGCAGGACTCAAAAGTAGGCAGCTATTTTCATGCACTGTCAGTATACCTCTGGTGGGTACAGGGGCAAGAGGGAACAAAATGTGACCTGTATATAAGGTGTCGGGGAGGAGGTGTGTGTGTGTGTGTGTGTGTGTGTGTGTGTGTGTTTACAAAACAATTTATTCTCCTTCTCCAAGGAACCCCCTATTCAGACAGGAGCAGGAAGGTGGGAGGGGACATACAAGTGTCCACAGACACCTTGGGTTTCTGGGTCCTGGATCTAAGTGAGTAAGGGGTTGAGAGGCCCGTAGGAGCTGCAGGAAGCCAACCGCCTGCCGAAGCTTCCTTTTTTTTCCCCTCCGCCCAGCAACCGTTGAATACCGCCACCCACATCCACTCCCCACCTCCACCCTCACCCCTCCTCCACCCCACTCAGCTTTCTATTCAACAAGTGAAAGCAAGGGTGGGGAAGAAAGCCGACAGGGGAGAGGATTCCTTCCCTTTCTTTCCCCATTCCCCCTTAAGACGAACCAGGAAGCAACCGCAGGAATCGGGCCACCTTAACAGTAGAGTAATGGTTTGGCCTCATGCCAAGTCCCACCTCTGTTCCAGCTCCTGCTCCTCCCCTCTCTCTTCCCGCACTGCTTGGGGAGAGCTGGTGAGCAGGAGTCTGGCCCGAGTTAGCTAGAGCTGTTGCCATGACAAGCATTTTCTTAAGAAAGCTCTGCTGTTGAGATTGTCCAACGCTGGGGGCTGGGAGGGGGGCACGAACTTCCTGGGGAACCATCCCTCTGAAGAGAGCAAGGTCAGAGACACCCATCCAGCTCTCCTGCACCCTTTTTCTTTCAGGAACCTGAGAGGTCCTTCCCATTGGAAGGGCAGGGGGAGGAGACCCAGCCCACTCCCCGGCCTTAGCCGGAAAGGCAAGAGAGCAAAGCCAGCGTCTCCAGCTTGGTTGCCACACTGGGGAGGCTGGTGGGTGGTCAGCCCACCCTACCCCCATCCATGGAAACCCGGAGGGAGAGTCCCGCTTGGAGAAACCTGGATCTTTGCTAGAAAGAGAGGTAGGCTTGCAGAGAAGGAATTGACTTGTGATTTGCAAACTTTGTTTCTTTCTTTTCTCTCAGTGGCTTCTAAAACTCCCCGATTTTCCTCTTTCTAGCACATTTCATGCGACTGGGTTTGGAGGGTTTTTAAAAATATGTGTGTGTGCACAGATTTGTCAAATACTGTTTTCTGAGAAACTGTATAGTCGAATAAGTGATTTATCTCTCTTTTCCTAGTTCTTGTCATTCCTGGGCTATAGGGTAGGGGAATGGAGGGACTCTCTTTTTGACACCAAAATTGAACTCTTGGAAAAAACATTTATCTCCCCTCCCTCAACCCATTCCATTCCTGCCCTCCCCTTCCCCCTTGGCTTGGGAATGAGACGCAGGATGGAAAACTGTTGCAAAAATATTTTCCGTGTCTGTTCCTTTCTCAAAAGCCCAAAAGAGAGATGGAAAAAAAAAAAGGAACTAAAGAAATCTTCGGCAGGAAAGGGGGGCTGCAGCGGGAACTAGGAGAGGGGCACTTTGGGGCCATGGGGTAGAGGTGGGCTGGGAGAAGTTGGGAGGAGTGGGGGAAGGAGAGTGCACAAATTAAATTTCTTTAGCTTTGCAGAGAAACCTCAGCAGTTTCTCTGTGTTGCTTGCAAAACATCCTCAGACTTTCACATCTATAATTAGCTGTGGAAAAAGCTGGGAGTTCCCTCGTACCGCTGTTGTTTGAGAGTGTGTGAGCGTCCAGAACCAACTGTATGAGTGTCTCCGAGGGCACCGCCCCACACATCTCTGGTCCCAAAGGGGAGGAAGGAGAAGGGTGAATTGAAAAGTTTCCGATTTCAAGGCTGGAGACTGTGGGGCTGGTGAGTGTTTGGCAGACAGGGTGGGCCACAGGCATCTGTGGAAGGGTCCCTGAGCATCTTGGGTCACTTCCTTGGTTTGCTGAAGAGCTAGGAATTAAGAATGGGATTGTCCTTCCTGCTCTCCCTTCTCTCTTTCTCTTACATACTTGGTTCGCTCTTGGTAGAGGGGGCTGCTGGCATCCTTCCTCGAGTCAAGTCTGGCCTCATACACTCCTCCACCTCCCTGAGGGTACCCGCCGCTCTTCTCCAACTGGGTGTGGAGGGTGCAGGAGTGGCCAGCCACATCTTGGGAGGGGAGTGGGCACTCTGCTGGCCAGAGGCACCTCCCTCCTGGGCATTCCTGCCGGACTTACAATAACTTGCAGACATGATGCCGGCGCCTGCTGGCCGGGCAGGGGGAATGTCAGATGAAGCAATAGGCCGGCATTCAACTGAGGCCCCTGTGGAGAGGGGAAAGGAGTTGGGGAGGGAAGGGAAACAAAATCCCATTCTGTAGTGCTCCCTCCTCTGGGTGAGGAGTCTGGCAGGGAGTCTAGAGACCCTCGCCCTGCTCCTTAAGCCCCTCCCCAAGCTGCCCTTTCTCCAGGGCTTCTCATTGGAGGCCCTCCTGTGCCCCCTTCACTCTGGGCCCTCTACCTGGAGGAAGGAGACCAAGCTTATTCCAGGCTGGGCCAGGCCCAGGAAAGGAGCCTGGGGGTGAGGAGGGGCTGGGCCAGGAGCGTTTAGGAAGAAGGGGACGGAAAGAGGCCTCCTAGCCCATGAGCTGAGTTACCCTCCTTGGCTGAGGGTGGTGGCTTGGGGAGCAGACTCTGGGAGGGGCAGGAAGGATGGTGGCAGCTTGGTAAGCCGTGTTCTGGAAGGTGGGCCCTAAACCCTGAAGCAGACAGATCTGTGGGAATCAGGCTGGGGGAGAGGAAACACCTGCCTTCAGCCCCAGGGCTTGGAGGAGTGGTAAAGGCTACAGCTGAGAAACTGGGGGAGAAGGAAGCAAAACACTTAGAGGAGAGCTCATCTCGGGGCTGAGGAAGCAACAGGAACCGATTTTCATTTTGAGGTGTTAATTCATCTGACTGCACCCCATTGGCTAGACTCTTCCCTACCTGTATTCTGGTCGATAAGGGAATGAGGCCTTCCCCAGTGGGCAGGGGCCCCAAGACAGAATCAATGCCCGTGTTCTGGAGGGAGGGGATCCATTTCTTTGCTCCTCCTCGGGAGCCCCATCCTCCCTGCCACCATCTTGCTGAGGTGCAACCCCGAAAATCACGCCGCTTCCGCCGCGGCCTCCCATCGTGGGGGCCCAGAGTGTCACTATTCCTGCAGCCGGCCTTCCTATTTTCAGTAATCTGATTAGGGGTCGATGTTGACGGGCTCAGGGACTGCTTCTCCGTGAGGTCGTTATTTAGCGCGCACCGGGTTGCCTGCTCCCGCGGCTTTGAGCCTGGGGTCGCTGCCAAAGCGGGGAATCGGCTCCCGCAGTCTCAGCCCTTCCCCCGGGGCTCGGGGCGGGATCAACTGCGCAACCCCGCGGCCCCTCTGCTTTCCGCGGCCTCTGCGACCCCGCCCCGCCAGCCTCTCCGCTGCTGGGCTCCACCCTCCCGGGCTCTGCCGTAGTCTGAGAACTCCGTGGAGAATGCGAACTGAGCTGCCAACGGAGGCTTCCTGCCTTCCAGGTCGTGCCGAGCCTCAGACCCTTCTCCCTTCCATTTACCACCAAGTCTCTGGATTGAAGGTCAAGTCAAAGGAGCACAGCCCGTCTTACCCATGGGACTCCCAGCGCCCAGCACAGAGCCTGGGACGTTAGAGCGCTGGGTCAACGCGCATTGAGAGAAGTACGGGCAGTTTGGGGGGCCTTGGAATCAGCCTGATGCCAGCGAGTTCCTAACCCGCCGTCTGGCCTCCAGTTTCCCTTCTGCACAATGAAAAGCCTGCTCTCCATGGTAGAGGTGACAGGGCGTGGCTAGGCAGATTTGTCACATTGCTGTGGTCTTTGTCAGAAGAAAATCAAAATGAGAGGACCCAGTTAGGGGCAGAAGGACAGCGGTTAGAATTTGCCGAAGGTGTGGGTGCTGGAAGAGGTAAGGTGGTGTGTAGGGGCTGGACGTCCTGGGCCAGGATATCTGGAGGCTTTACTCTTCCCCACTCCCACTGACCCGAGGTCCTGAGAGGAACAGGGGCTGGGCTGCTCCCTGCCACCTGTCAGCAGGTCAAGCCTTCCACTGCAAACTGCCTCTTATTCAAGAATTTAGCTTCTCTCCAAAACTCCGAAACCCCGATGGGCACTTTTCTCTCTCTCTCTCTTTTTTTTTTTTTTTCCAATGCTCCTGGCCTTGGACCCAGCACCCAAAGACATGGATCAGCCCTGCCCACTAGGACAGAGCATTGCAGACCCACTAAACCTTGAAGAGAGGAAAGGATCTTGTTCATTCTTAGTCCCCAGAATGACCAAGACAAGCCCCGTTAGCCAAACCCCTAAAAAAATGTTTGATTTAGGTTAGATTAGCTCCAAACTCCAAGGTTAGATTAGCAATCTGACCTTGAAGGGGAACACCCCACCCAGAGTCTTAACTATCCTTCTCTGGAAGGATTCTTCAGGCAATCTGAATTCTTCCTCCAAAGTGTGCCTCTCAAACAAGGCTCCCTACCCAGTCCAGCTCCCTGCTTCTTAGATAAGCATTGATTCCTGTCATCCCAGTCGGTATTTGGTGGGTAGGGCTGAGAAGGAAAGAGCGATGAGAAAAGCAAGGCCTCTGCCTTGTCAGACTGGGATGACAACCTTTCTCCACTCATTTCCCCTTTTCTACAGGTCATAGGATTAGAGCAGGCCCTGAGGCTGGAGTCCAAAATGCTTGTGTGGAATGTTTTGCCCTTGGCTTCCTCTGCCAGTATCTCTCTTTGTGTCCTCTTTCCTCTTTCCCTTGTGTGAGCCATTCTTGTTCCACTGACTTATTTCCTCCACACATGTTAAAACAGAAATGACAGGGACTTTCTATTTCTGCCTCTACCTTAAGCCAGTCCCCTGTGTTCAGCCTACACCAACTTGGGTTGAGGAGGGAAACCAGGCAGGATCTAGTGAGAACCAGAGCCAAGGGCCCCAGGTCAGAGAAGAGGCTGTTGAGAGGCAGTCTATGTGTGAAGGGATAGAGGAGAGGCCAAAGGAAAGAAAAGGATTGAGAACATAGGGGCCAAGGGGCAGAGCCCCCATTTCTACCTTTCCTCACCCCAGTTCCTGTCTGCCTGAGATCCTCAGCCTCATCACTCACCTCTGCTCTAGTTTCCCAAGTTTCATGCACAAACCCCTGGGACAACTCAGGGAAGATGAACTGGGATGGGATTAATAAGACCCCCTTCCTCTTGCCTTTCTGCCACTTCACTTGGGGTGTGGTACAGGGAGTTTGGAGCAGTGTGTTTATTGGTAGGAAGGTCAAGGACTCTCAGCTAGGTTCAAGGAAAGTCTTAGCTTAGAACACCTCATAGCAAGGTCTACCTAGGTTGCATAATCAATGCCAGGAGTACAAACCAGTAGTACACCCTCAATGGAGAGGAAGTTAGCGGTATCTAACAAAGCTACATACACATTTACCCGGCAACCCTACTTCTAGGAATTTATCCAGAAGATGCTCATTCACAAATATGGAAAGATACGTACAAGGTGATATTTTTTTTTTTTTTTTTTTTTTGAGACAGAGTCTCGCTCTGTCGCCCAGACTGGAGTGCAGTGGCGCGATCTTGGCTCACTTCAAGCTCCACCTTCCCGGTTCAAGCAATTCTGTCTCAGCCTCGTGAGTAGTTGGGATTACAAGTGCACGCCACCACGCCAGCCAATTTTTTGTATTTTAGTAGAGATGGGATTTCACCGTGTTGCCCAGGCTGGTCTCAAACTCCTGAGCTCAGGTAGTCCACCTGCGTCAGCTTCCCAAAGTGCTAGGATTATAGGCGTGAGCCACCAAGACCAGCCACAAGGTGTTTTTTAAAGGCATATTTACAATAGGAAATCATTGGAAACTATCCAAATGCCCATTCTTAAGAAAATGGTTGAACAAACAATGGTACATCCATACAATAGAATACTAGGCAGCCAAAAAGAAAAAAAAAAGAATGACTAGGAGCCCTGTGAACTTACATGACATGATTGTTAGGATATATTATTAAGTGAAAAAACCAAGACGTAGTACAGTATATAGTATGCCACCTTTGGGATAAGAAAGCGGGAGAAGTAAGAATTTTGTTTTTTTTTTTTCTTTTTTTTTGAGATGGAGCCTGTCGCCCAGGCTGGAGTGGGGTGGCGGGATCTCGGCTCATTGCAAGCTCCGCCTGCCGGGTTCACGCCATTCTCCTGCCTCAGCTTTCCAACTAGCTGGGACTACAGGCACCCGCCACCACGCCTGGCTAATTTTTTGTATTTTTAGCAGAGATGGGGTTTCACTGTGTTAGCCAGGATGGTCTCGATCTCCTGACCTCATGATCCACCCGCCTTGGCCTCCTGACGTGCTGGGATTACAGGCTTGAGCCACCATGCCTGGCCTAATTCAAGTACTTTTTAAGCTTAAAACTCTGATTCTATATTCTTTGTGGAATTCATATTTTAAGTAAGAAAAAAAAAACTACAAAGAAATATTGACCTTTACTTTGTAGACATGTTATTGGTTGTAGTATTTGTGTCATAAATTGGAAACTATGTTTTGTTTACTGTATGATAGATGAAATGAGTAACTATGGTGATATTTCTGGAAATCAGGGTCTCACTATGGAAAAAGAGAGCTATAAGTATGGAACCAGGGAAGGGGAAAAAGAATCTTGTGGGGTTTTTTGTATATCTTGTGGGTCTGTCCACTGAAAGGACTGTGGACAGGAACACACCTAGTACCTGGATTTTTATTTCTAAGTACAACTTCCCACGGGGGAGGTTGTAAGGAACAGTGCTCCCTGAAGAAATGACTAATTCCAAGTCTGAGACCAGGAAAGTATAAGTGAACTATGTTGTGCCGGAAACTAGAGCGTGCTCATGTCATGACATGTTGGCACAGGAGCTGGCTTAAAGGGTCTCCCGCCAGCCAGATGTGAAACGCATTGAGCATTCGAAAGGATAATGGTAATAGATTGTAACACATTGAAGATTAAAAGTTCCTTGAGTTTATTTTGACAGTTGACCTGGACGGGGAGGAGCAGGGAGGGAAAACTCTTAACAGAAATGCCAACGAGGCTAGACACAAGGCCTCACTCTGTAATCCTACCACATTCGGAGGCCAAGGTGGGAGGATCGCTGGAGCCCAGGAGTTTGAGGCTCCCATGAGCTCTGATCATGACACTGCACTCAAGAATGCGTGATAAAGCAAGACTCAGTCTCAAAAAATTAAAAAGTAAATGCCAGTTGGGCACGGTGGTGCCAGTTGGGCACGCCTGCAATCCCAACACTTTGGGAGGCCCAGGCAGGTGGATTACTTGAGGTCAGGAGTTTGAGACCAACCTGGCTAACGTGGTGAAACCCTGTCTCTACTAAAAATATAAAAATTAGCCAGAAATTGATTGAACTCAGGAGTTTGCAATGAGCCAAGATCACGCCACTGCACTTCCAGCCTGGGAGACAGAGCAAGACTCTGTATCAAATAAATAAATAAGTAAATTCCAACTAATAAAATCTAGTAGTAATGACAACATTTTTCTTTAAATTTAATTTAATTTTATGGGAGGCCGAAGTGGGTAGATCATCTGAGGTTGGGAGTTTTAGACTAGCCTGACCAACATGGAGAAACCCTGTCTCTACTAAAAATAGAAAATTAGCCGGGCGTGGTGGTGCATGCCTGTAATCCCAGCTACTCAGGAGGCTGAAGCAGGATAATCGCTTGAACCCAGGAGGCGAAGGTTGCAGTGAGCCAAGAACACGCTATTGCAGTCCAGCCTAGGCAAGAAGAGTGAAACTCCGTCTTAAAAAAAAAAATTTTTTTTTAATTTAATTAATGATTCAGTCAAACTATCAACATATCCATCACCTCACACATTTATCATTGTTTTTGTAGTGTAAACATTTAAAATCTTAGCAATTCTGAAACATGCGTTACATTAACTATAGTCACCATGTTGTGCAGTAAATCTCAGAAACATTCCTTCTGTCTAATTGAAACTTTGCATCTTTTAGCCAACATTATCTTTATTTATTTACCTATTTTTAGAGATAGGGTCTCACTCTGTCAGCCATGTTGGAGTGCAGTGGCCCATAGCTTGAACTCCTAGGCTCAGGCGATGCTCTTGCCTCAGCCTCCCAAAGCACCAGAATAATGAGTGAGCCACTGTGCCAGGTTGGAACTTTAAATTGACCAGTTTGCAGCCTCTACTCTAATAGCTGATTTAGTCTAGCGTTTAATGGATACTAAATCTTTCACCCAATGGGGTGAAAGATTGGTCTTAGCATAGCTTAGTTTGGGCTGCTGAAACAACATCATAGACTGGGTGGCTTCATAAGCAACAGAAATGTATCTCTTTGTTTGTTTGTTTTTGAGACCGGGTCTTGCTTTGTCATCCAGCTGGAGTGCAGGGACACTATTACAACTCACAGCAGCCTTGATCTCCTGGGCTCGAGCTATCCTCCCACCTCAGCCTCCCAAGTGGCTAGGACTACAGGCGCATGCCATCATGCCTTGCTAATTTTCATATTTTTTGTAGAGACGGGGTTTCACCATGTTGTCCAGATTGGTCTCGAACTCCTGGGCTCAAGCAATCCACCTGCTTCAGCTTCCCAAAGTGTGGGGATTACAGGAATGAGCCACTGCACCCGGCCTCATTTATTTATTTAATTTTATTATTATTATTATTATTTTGAGATGGAGTTTTGCTCTTGTTGCCCAGGCTGGAGTGCAATGGCACAATCTCAGCTTACCGCAACCTCCACCTCCTGGGTTCAAACGATTCTCCTGCCTCAGCCTCCTGAGTAGCTGGGATTACAGGCATGCAACACTACACCCAGCTAATTTTGTATTTTTAGTGGAGATGGGGTTTCTCCATGTTGGTCAGGCTGGTCTGAAACTCCTGACCTCAGGTGATCCACCTTCCTCAGCCTCCCAAAGTGCTGGGATTACAGGTATGAGCTACCACACTTAGCCCCCATTTATTTTTGAAACAGGGCCTTGTTCTGTCACCCAGGCTGAAGTGCAGTGGTGCAGTCATAGCTCACTGCAGCCTAAAACTCCTAGGTTCAAGCAATCCTCCCACCTCAGCCTCCCAAGTAGCTGGAGCAGGTGCATGACACCATGGCTGCTAATTTTGTTATTGTTGTTGTTGTTTTGTAGAGATGAATGACATAGCAAGACTCCACCTCTACAAAATAAAAAAATTAGCTGGGCATGGTGGCTGTGCCTGTCTGTAGTCCTAGCTACTCAGCAGGCTGAGGCAGGAGGATAACTTGAACCCAACAGGTCAAGATTGCAGTGAGCTGTGATCATGACACTGTACTCCAGCCTGGTTGACAGAGTGAGACCCTGTCTCAAAAAAAAAAAAAAAAAAAAGATGAAACTAAGTAAAGGGTCTGCAGTTGTTCGTTGTGCTATTTTTTTCAACCTTTCAGGTTTGAAATTTTTCCAAACACTTAGCCAGAGAGAGAAGTCCATGCCAGAGGCACTCCTAGATTCCTGGTTTCTTCTCACCTTATCTACAAAACTCTTGACCAATAGGAGTGTCTTTTCTAAGCTCTTGAGTACTGAGAGTCCCCATGGAACACACAGAGGGATCTCCTGAGAAAGTAAGGTCCCTTAGGAAGCCTTCCTTCCCACCCTCACTGCTCCCCACCCACAGCCTCTTCTGTCCAGACAGGAGCAACTGTGCCCTGATGGTTGGGCCACAAAGGGAGGCAGGATGACAGGCATCCTCCCACCATGCCATGCGGCCAGCTGAGGGAACCTGGGGACTGAGGGCTTCCAGAGTCACCCGCCTAACTTTTGAGGAGGGCGGGTCCCAGGCTGTAAGAGAAGAAATTGACCAAACAGCCCAGAGATTGTTGCTGACCAACCTTTAGCATCCCTTAGAATTCTCTAATTAGGTGATTCTGAAAGAAACCAGCAAGCAGTGCCTGCCCAGAGCCTTCACGCCTGAGCTAAGCAAGGTTCCAGGCAATCCCTTGGCAAGGACAGCACACCTGACTGTCCTGTCATTGACCCAAATCATTGTGCTACCCACCCCCACCTCCCCATCCTGGTCCTCACTCTGGAGAGAGATTGAGTTTCCAGGATGCCTTCTCTCTCTTTTTCTCTCCCTCTCTTCTCCTGGAAACCCTGGGGCTAGGCCCTACATGACTCAGGGCTCTTTTTACGTAGGCTCATGTAGGCGAGGGCTATTAATCTTTTAGTCAATTCCCCTTCTGTGTTGGTGAGGGAGCCTGAAAGAGCGGGAGCCAGGAAGTTGGAAGGGGGCAGACAGGGAGGAGTTTGTTCTAGTGGGCTGCCAGGCTTGCCAGAAGAGCACGGGACTGGGAGTCAGAAAAGTGGTAATCTGGACTCTTGTCTGCTGTGTAACCTTGATTGAAGCAGGGGATATCTCTGAGTCTTCATCAACTACACTGTTACATGAAACCAAGTTTGGACATACAGACATTCCTAATCCAAGACCCTCCTCTTCTATAGAAGACAAAGGAAAACTCTCAATGCCCAAACCAAACTCTTTTATCACAGATAGAATCTAGCACAATGTAACAACTTGCAAATCCCACCCTTCTGCCCAGGATAAGCAGGGGAAAAGAGGCCAAAAAGCATATGTCTTTGGACTGCCACCACTGAGGTTTGGGAGTAGAACAGGTTCTAAGATTTCCCACCTCCACCTGCCCAGAACTTCGATTAGGAAGTACCTTCCAAGGCCGTAATTCTGCTATGTCCTAGGCCAGAAACTAAGGCATATTAGCTAGAGGTAGAGAAATTCAAACTTTCACAAAGTTTCCTAGGGCACATAATCCCTCAAAAGTTATTAGATTGAACCATATGAAAATGCCAATATACAACCGCTTTTGACCTACAAAGGCAATTCGTGTAGCTCACCTACAATATTATTCGACATTGGAATAATGTCAGTGGGATTGTAGTCAGTGTTGTGAGCTGGAGAGATTAGGTTTTCATGTGAGCTGTGGGTTGGATTAGAAATTCGGGCAAAGTCGCCAGCTGCTAGGCCAGCTTACCCTCCTTGCCAATCCAGACTTTCGGCCCTAGAGGTAGACATGTTGGCAGAGCCCTTGTTTGGACTCTGGCTGAGATTCTAGCATTAGCCTTCCTGGCAACTGGCCGGGGAAACTGCCCAAGGTAGAGAGGAATGTATCATCCATCTATAGTCCGCTATTCTTGTGTCCTGAATGCCCTGCTTCCTATCTTGGGAGCTGAAGATGGAGGAAAATTTAAGAAAGGAGGAGATAGGAAATACTGGCCCTATTTGTCCTCTGTCTAGGGGGCTACAAGAGTGGAAACACACACTTAAAATCTCATCTGGCACAGGGACACATGACCTAGTGATGGCTGGTAGCTGCTAATAGGATGGCTGGGGCCTGAAGGGGTGTTGTTAGGAATAGGGAGACTAGAATTTGGCAGGGCTCAACTGGAAATTATTCATGGAGGAGGTGACTGCCAAACAGGATTTGAAAGAGAAAGGATAGATTTGATGGAGGAGGGGAGGGGAGATGGGGAGGAAGGGGCATGCTGCTGCATCCGACTGAGGACACTCGGAGCATCCTGGAGAATCGGTCTGGCAGGTAAGGGAGGCTGTCTGATCCCACTCGCTGGAAGGCCTCCAGCCTTTGTCTGAGCCAGTGCCGGTACCGTGGGCAGGATGGCATCTGGCAGCAGCGGCCTGCCGCCTGTCGCTCTCCTGGCACTCATGGACCATTAGGATGATTTTTTGATGTTTCCTCCCTGCCGTCCATGTTACAGCCTTCTTTGTGGGGAGCACTCATATGACATCTGTTAGGATGCAAGGATAGGCACAGCAAGCATCCATTTCAGGGGCTTTCTGACCTTGTACAGGGGAGGGCGGTCACTAGGCTTTGGGCTGGTCACCAGTCTCATTTTATTGAGACAGAGCATTTGAGATGGACGGAGAACCGGAACCTCGAGACTTGCCCAAAGACGCTGGGTTAGTTTGAGGCAGAGCTGGGGGTACAGCCCAGTTCTCCCCACTCCAAGACTGGACCCTCGACCCCATCACTGCAACACTGTGTGACCAGATCAACACCAAACTTCCCTGGTACCCAACGTCTCTACCCACATGGCAGGGAGAACTATCCCTGTCCCTCCAAGGATGGTATGAGGTCATGTGCTAGGAGCAATTTGGAAGACAGATTCTAGAAACCATAAAGGTGCTGGTGGCATGATTGTTATTGTTGCTGTTATTATTAACAATTAAGGTCGTTAGCACTACAGAAAATGCAAAGAAGAATTTGGCACTGCCCACATCACCGTGCAGCTCCTAACAGTCCCTTCCACAGCTCCTCCTTGCACACTGGGCCTTGAGCTGAGAGAGGCAGGGTAATTGAGAGGGGAGCCAGAAGTCCTGGAAAGAGGTGGGTAGAGACCTCCTCCTGCCAGGGTATTCTTGGCCCTACCCTTTCCTCAGGGTGTGGCTCCTCCAAAAGGTCAGAGGAAGTGCAGAGGGGAAGCAGTATTAACTCCATCCATCCTTAGCAGCTGTTTAAGTCAGGTTGGCCACTGATCTCTGATTTGGGGTCTAAGAGTCAAGAGGGCGGGGTCACCATAATGTGACAGCCCAGGCTGATTTGATTGCCAGAGCCAGTCTGTCATTCATTTGCTTTTTCACTTACCCATTTATTTATCCAACAAACATGAAGTGAGCACAGACCATATGCCAAGCACTATGTTAAGGGTTTGGGAAGAAGTGGTATCCAGGAGGCGAAGGAAGGGCTAAGCAGCACTGACCTTAAGCTCAGGGATGATTGTCCCGATCCTGGGAACTCACAGCAAGCTCTGCTTGTTGGTAGTGCTCCAGATAATTTGCATTTGTTTCCCTGGAGAGCACATTTAACCCTTGACTTCAGGGAGGTAAGATCTAGACCTGACACACAACTGAGCTGGGAGGGGCTTTAGATATAATTGCAGGGCAGCCCCTGGTGTTAGCAGTGAGACCATGGCCTGAATGGTAAAGGGCTTGCGCTTGTCCTTTGCTAAAGAAAGCCTTCTCCTGGACCGGGGCACGGTGATGAAGCTGGGTGTGGGTCCAGCCTGGTTTATTCAGCCACTTCATTGGCCTCCTGGTGTTCCCTGACTTTACCATCTCCTGCTTATATCTGGAGCCTCTGCCTCTGATGGGGTAGAGATAGTCTGTTGCTGGGATGCCCAAAGGAATCCAAATGGTACTGAGAAATAAAACAATACCTCTCCAGAGAAGCCCTCCAGTTTCTTCTCCAGTCTTTACCTCTCATTTCAGCCTCTTAATCCCTATTTTCAGAGACAATGTGGTATAAAGGATAAAGGGGTGGATTTAGCTTCAGTTGGTACATGCTGTACACATCTGCACCTAGCCTGAGTTTTGCTTTCTTTAAAGTTTGTATAATATCACCTTTCGTTATGTACCCCATAGAGTGTTATGACAGACAAATAAGATATTGTAGGTAAAAGCATCCCATAAACATTGAAGTGCTAGATATCCGTAAAGCTTATTATTCCAGTGACCCCCCTCTTCCTATTCCCCTTCTCCATCTCAGTTCCTTCTCTTGACTGCCCAACCCCTTGACCCCACTCCCCAGAACATCCTCCTGTTCTCTGTGTGCTCCCACTTCTGCTCTCACTGCATCCTCCCTCCTTGCCTAGATCAAGACCTAAAACAACGCTTGTTGCATCTTCTTTTGAGACAGGGTCTCACTCGCGTCGCCCAGACTGGAGTACAGCGATGCAGTCATGGCTCACTGCAACCTCGACTTCCTGGGGTCAGGTGATTCTCCCACTTCAGCCTCCCTTGTAACTGGGACTACAGGTGCGTGCCACCATGCCCAGCTTATATATATATATATATTTTGTATTTTTAGTAGAAATGGGGTTTCGCTGTGTTGCCCAGGCTGGTCTCAAACTCCTGGTCTCAAGCAATCTGCCCACCTTGGCCTCCCAGAGTGCTGGGATTAGAGGTGTGAGCCACTGTGCCCAGCTCTTGTCATATCTTAAATAACTATGACAATGGTAGAAGTAATAATCTGAGCTAACATTTATTATTTATGTGATAGGTATTAAACTTGAATCATCTCATTTAATATTCTCAGCGAACGGTGAGGTCGATACTAGCATTGTCTTCATTTTCCACATTGATAAAGATGTTCATAAACCATAAGGCTAAGATGCACCCTTAGTTTAGCCCATTTATAGATTTCCTCTTTCCATGGCTGAGTGACTGACTGGTTGTCAAGAACATGGGGAGTTTCAACAGCATTTATTGAATGTCGACTAAATGCCAGATGCTTCCAAATTATGTCACAACAACCACCTTCTGAGACAGGTACAGGCTTTGTCTTGGAGATCATCTGGTTGTGAGAACAGAAGCCTACTCAAAAAAGCAAAAGTAAAAGGGAGCTTTATTAGAACATTACAGGGAAATAGCACAGAACTTAGGTGTGGGAAGTGTAGCCCCTCTGTGGGCCACACCTACATCCTGGAGCTGTAGCACTCTCTTCTTCACAGATGGGCTCCTGCTGTTTCCCCCACAAGCACGGGACCCGTTGCGGGTGAACCAGGCAGTAGGTTCTATCTCTCAGCCCATGTGGCCTTCCTGCTTAGCTCTCCAAAGTAAATTAACTCCGTCTCTCAGTCCAAACGCCAACAGATGCTGATTCCAGCTTACATCTGATGTCCACTGCACTCCAGTGATCTGTGGCTTGTGGCAGGGGAGGAAGACTAATGAGGTCTATCTTTTCCATTAGGTCTAGGGGTGGGAGCAGACATTTCTAGAGGGAAAATTCACTGACCTTAGGTTGATTCAAACCCAACTACGTTGTTCAGCACACCAGACTCTCTCTAGGGTATCTTAAAGATAATGCTCTGGTTGAAGCCCTTAAATAACAGGGCATGCGAGTTGTCCCAGAATCTGTGGATTCAGCTGGGACTGGAAAAATAGTATTAACCATTTTTGAACCCTGCTCTGTGCCAGGCAATTAACATGCATTATCTGTAATCCTTACAACACACCTATAACATGCTATGGTTCCCATTTTACAGATAAGAAAGCTAACACTCAGTGAGTTAAATAGCTTGCCCAGAGATCATCTGGCTCATTAGGGTTGGGGCTGATATCTGACCCAGGCCTGACACCAAAGCTCATGGCCTTTCTAATACACAGAAAAAGGTTATTTACTCTCCTGGAAGATAAGCTCCATGAGAGCAAGGATATTCATCTTGCTCATTGATATATCCCAAGTGCCTACAACAGTATTTGGCACATAGTAAGTACTCAATAAAAAAAAATCATCGAGTGGATTTTGCTTTGGTAACTTTTGTACTCCTAGGCTTCCCAATATCAGAGGGAAAAAGGACTCAGACAGTGGGCCACTGAGACCAGCGGGGTAACCCTCTGGGTATGCTTCTGGTCCCTAACCCCCACAGCCTACTATGTTTTGTTTGTTTTTGTTTTTGTTTTAGAGACAGGATTTCACTTTGTCGCCCAGGCTGGAGTGTAGTGGTATCATCATGGCTCACCGTAGCCTCCAACTCCTGGGCTCAAGGGATCCTCCCAACTCAACCTCCTGAGTAGCTGGGACTACAGGTGTGCATCACCATACCCAGCTAATTAAAAAAAATTTTTTTTAAGAAATGGGTCTTGCTATGTTGCTCAAGCTGGTCTCAAATTTCTGGGCTCAAGCAATCCACCTGCCTCTGCCTCCCAAAGTGCTGGGATTACAGGCATGAATCACTGCACCTGGCCTCACAGTCTAATCTGATGGGGGACATTAGGAGCAATATAAAAAGTCTGAAAGAAAGTATGACCCTGGATTTATCTGTTTTCTGTTTGTATATCTGACCTAAGCCATTTAGCCCTGTAAGAGGAGCAGTTGAAAAGAGATTTCCTTAACACTGGAAAATCCATTTACTGGGACTAGGAAACAGGATGCTGAGGTCCTATATTGATAGAGAAAAGAATGCAAATTTCCACTGGGTTTTCCGCCCTAGGGGTCAGAGCTTACCAAATCCTGAATCCATTCCTGTTCCTTTCTGTATAACAATGCTCTGTGTCCTAACTCACCCAATTGGCCTTCCAATCCCAGCAGGTGGTGTTATATAAAAGTGCAGATTTGAGGGAGTGTGATGGAACTGGGTTCAAGTCTGGCTGGCCAGCTATGTGACCATGGACAAATTATTTAGGCTCTCACACTCAATTTCCTCTGGAAAATGTGAACATACACAAATGCAGAGTGATACATGTTCTGAGTGCCTGGCTCACTACTATGAGCCAGGGTAGTCATTGAATTTTAATTTTTCCTCTTTTGTCCCTCCATTTCTCCCTTCCTTTTCCATGGAGCGTGGCACCAGCCTGCCCACCTGCTCCCTGCTAACCTTTGGACTCAGTATATTTATAAAAGGGTCATAGCCCATTGTCTCCCAGTAACAAAAGGCCCAGAGGCCCCAGCCTCCTGCAACTCTCCATCAAGGGGCTGACCAGGGGCCCCATCATTTCCATGAGACAGGTTACCCTCTTGGTGCCAGCTCTACGGCTTTGCTTGATATTTGAGCAAGAAGAGTCCTGGTGAAATAAGACAGAGTGGAGGGTAGACAGCTGCAACCACCTCACCTTGTTTACTCTTGCCCTGCATTCCTCCCCTAGGAGTAGATGCTGTGGAAGTCAATGCTGGGAAATCTCTTGTTGATGGAGGGAGTCAGACTGGGTGACAACACTACTTGTTTTTGTAGAAGCTGTAGCCCAAGGGTGCTATCACTATTTGGTCACCCAGATCAACTGTCAGCTGCACTGGAATTGAGCTGCCCCTGGATAAACAGGCAAGAGAGTCTCAGACTGGAATCTCCCTGCTTTTCCCAGCACACACCCACACAGAGACTTTAGCTGGCAAGAAGTGACAGCTTGGCCAAGATAATGCGTGAACCAGAACTTGCCTTTCCTGGCTGGAAGGTGCTTGGCATTAAGTGCAGTTCTTGCTCCTGCTTCCTATAGATCAGTTAAGTGCTCCAGGCTCTCTTGGAACAGGGAGAATTCTCTGGTCCCCTCCCAGTTTCTCAGGGATAGCATCCAATGTTGGGAGATGGTTTCAGAGGCAGTGACTTACAGACAAGGGTGTGAATATTAGCTGAGAGTTCGTATGAACAGGCTTATAGCAGCGTGGTTTCTGAGATGCAGCGACTTGTTGGTTTTGGCTGCAGCGTTTTCACTGAGCCCACTCACCAGCCTGCAAGCTACTTAAAAGGAGAGTGATGCTTTAGTCATTCCTATATACTCAGTGTTTAGCACAGTCCTTGGCTCATAGAATGAGGATCAATAAAGAATGGATGGATGGGCTGGGCATGGTGGCTCACGCCTATAATCTCAGCACTTTGGGAGGCCGAGGAGGGTGGATCACCTAACGTCAAGGGTTCGAGACCAGCTTGGCCAACATGATGAAAACCCATCTCTACTAAAAGTACAAAAATCAGCCAGATGTTGTGGCATGTGCCTATAGTCTCAGCTACTCAGGAAGCTGAGGCAAGAGAATTGCTTGAACCCTGGAGGCAGAGGTTGCAGTAAGCCAAGATCATGCCATGGCAATCCAGCCTGGGCATCAGAGCAAGACTCCATCTTAAAAAAAAAAAAAAAAAAAAAAAAAAAGAATGGTTGGATGGATGGATGGATGGGTATAAAGAAATAGAAAATTGTCTCTAAACAAATAGACCACGGTGAACTTTACCTTCTTCCTTCCCAGGGCCGCCTTCCCTGCTCAAAACCTCATCATCTCATGCCTGAATAATTGCAAAGGTTTCTTAATGACAGGCAGGGTGGTCTAGAGAAGTGAGTTTCAGACTGGAAATTGGGAGACCTGGAATTTGAGCCACTTAAGTTGTTCTATCACTTTTGAAATATCACTGAACCTTTCTGGGCTTCAATTTGTTGAGATGTAAAATGAATAGTTTGGGCTAAATGTACTTCTAGGATGTTTCAACTCTAACATTCTCTGCTTCCTCCTACCCAAACAATGCTACAGATTAATTATAGTTGGGTACCAACATTTAAAAGTAAGATCTCACTGCTGTCTTGCTCAGCTGGGCTTCGGTGACAGAGACTGGGGACATCTTCCTAGGAAGTTGGTGACTAGAATGTGAAAAGAAACCATGGTCAGTTCCCCAGGAGACTTGGCTTAGGAACTGGTCTCCTAGAATTATTGAGCCCTTGTCTAAGGAAGTTCCACCTTTCACTCTCCCTCTTCAAACTCAAGCTGGGAGCTTGTGAGACTCCCTGTAGCCCCACTCTCTATGACTCTATGTGGCCACTATGCCAAGGTGGAGAGGAGGTCTGGACACCATTTGGAATCCTAGCAATGGTGGTGATTCTCTTTTTACTTCTTTCTGGTGTCCAACGTCCTCTAGTGTCACTGGCACAAAACAGGTCAGGCTGTTGGAAGGCCACACTGCTTAAGAACAATGTCAGAAGATCCAGGCTCCCAGCTGTATTCAGATTAGTGAAGTGCACCTTCTCCTAACTTACTCAGCTTGTCTCCTGCACCTAGTGCTATAAACGGTTGTGTTTCAGAGCTCCGCAGGCTGGCCGACTCCATAGTTCCAATCCCCAAAGTCCCTTGTCTAAATGCGATCTAACTTCTGCCCCAGTTTAACCCAGGGCTGTTTCTGACTCAGCCCCTGTCATCCTGCCTGGGCCCTAGGCAACACTGCCTCTCTAACGCCCTAGCTAGACAGAGCATTCCTGCTTACCCAACCCACAGACTCTCCCTACTTTCTGGGTTACATGCTTTTCTTCTGCTTGTTGCTTTATAGCTCAGTCCATTATTCTGTGATCTAATCTAGCTAGTTTTGTGAGTTTTTGTTTGTTTGTTTTTTTCATTTAAAAAGCATCTATATTTTCTTTCATCAACTTTGCATTCATCACAGTCATCACTCCTCATTCAACACCTTCCCACCTTATATTCCCCTTTCTTTCTTTCTTTTTTTTTTTTTTTCTGGAGATGGAGTCTCACTCTATCACCCAGGCTGGAGCGCAGTGGTGCGATCTCAGCTCACTGCAACTCCGCCTCCTGAGTTCAAGCAATTCTTCTGCCTCAGCCTCCCAAGTAGCTGGAATTACAAGCACCTGCCACTGTGCCTGGCTAATTTTTGTATTTTTAGTAGCAACAGGGTTTCACCATCTTAGTGAGGATGGTCTTGAACTCCTGACCTTGTGATCCATCTGCCTCAGCCTCCCAAATTGCTGGGATTACAGGCGTGAGCCACTGCACCCAGCCATATATTCCCTTTTCATAGGAACGTTGACATAGTTAAACCCTACCTTATTCTATGATCATTCTTGTTTCAGTCACTTTTAGAGACACCACATCTCCAGAAGGGCTTTTGTTGTTTTCTCGGTGTACTTTAATCCAAATGGCAATTTTTTAGCCAAGTGGTTATTTTTTAAGAACATTTACTTTTTTTCCTGAGTATAAAAGTAATATGTAAAAAGGATCTCACACATACTGAGCACTTACTGTATTTCAGGCACCAAAACACATGCTAAAACTGCATGACCTCATTCCCTCCTCATGACAATCCTAATAAGGAAGGAGTCATTCTTATCTTCCCTTTCAAATAAAGAAACTAAGGCTCAGAGAGATAAAATACTTTTATCCAAGTTCCCACAACTACCAAGTGGTGGATGTGGAATTCAGATCATGGCTCCCAAACTTCAGAGTCCAAGGGTGTGGTGGCACGTGCCTGTAGTCCAGCACTTTGGGAGGCCGAGGCGGAAGAATTGCTTGAGTCCAGGAGTTTGAATCCATCTTGGGTGATATAACGAGACCCCATCTCTAAAAAATTTTTAAAAATAAAAGTAAAAAAAGACTCAACCAGGTGCGGTGGCTCCCGCCTGTAATCCCAGCACCTTAGGAGGCCAAGGCAGGTGGATCACCTGAGGTCAGGTGTTCAAGACCAGCCTGGTTAACGTGATGAAACTCCATCTCTACTAAAAATACAAAAATTAGCTGGGCATGGTGGCAGGTGCCTGTAATCCCAGCTACTCGGGAGGCTGAGGCAGGAGAATCACTTGAACCTGGGAGGGGGAGGTTGCAGTGAGCCGAGATTGTGCCACTGCACTTCAGCCTGGCAAGAGAGCAAGACTCCATCTCAAAAAAAATAAAAATAAAAAAAGATTCTGAGCTATGCACTGCCTCTACACAGGATCATCCTAGAAAGTGTGGAATATTCAGAAAAGCATGAAGAGAAAACTAAAACTTTCACAAGTCCAGACATAACTGCTAACATTTTGGTGTAGTCTCTTTTAGTCTTTTATATACGCGGGTGAGTATATACATTTTTTAAACGAAATTAGGAACACGTTGCATAATAAGATTTTGATTTAATTTTTTTTCCTACCCAATACTAGATCATGAGCATTTTCCCACATCATAAAGAACTGGTCACAAGTCAGCCCCAAACATAGTCCAGTGGAATCCAATGACAGCAGGCATCCAGAGGCAAAGTGTCTGTGGTTTTAGAAGGAAAATAAAGAAGCTGAAGGGCTGGGCACGGTGGCTCATGCCTGTAATCCCAGCACTTTGGGAGACTGAGGCTTGAGGCCAGGGTTTTAAGACCAGCCTGGGCAACTTAGTGAGACTCCATCACTTAAAAATATAACAAATAAAACAATTAAGCAGGTGTGGCGACACACACCTGTAGTCCCAGCTACTCAGGAGACTGAGGCAGGAGGATCCCTTGAGTCCAGGGCTTTGAGGCTGCAGCGAGCTCTGATTGCACCACTGCACTCCAGCCTGGGCGACAGAGCAAGAGCTTCTCTCTAAAAAAACAGAAAACAAACAAAAGAAAAACAAATAGCTGGACACAGTGGCTCACGTCTATAATCCCAACACTTTGGGAGGCAAAGCGGGAGAATTGATCCCAAGAGTTCAAGACCAGCCTGGGCAACCTAGTCAGACCCCATCTCTACAAAACGTATGAAAATTAGCTGAGCGTAGTAGTGCATGTCTGTGGTCTCAGCTACTCGGGAGGCTGAGGTGAGAGGCTTGCTTGAGTCCAGGAGGTTGAGGCTGCAGAGAGCCAAGATCGTGCCTCTGCGCTCCAGCCTAGGCAACAGAGGAAGACTCTGTCCCCAAAAATTTAAAATAAGAGTAAATGATTAGGGGAAAAAAAAGTGCTGATGGCCATAGCCTTTGCTTTGGAAGATGATCACCTGGAGCCAGCCTGGGTGGTGCACAGGGTCTGATCCTGGGATGAGAAATCAGAGAGGGGAGAAGGCTTGGAACTCTTGGGTCGCCTTTGGGAAGTACCTTCCTTTATGTGTCTGGATCGCACATGAAGGTGTGAGAAGATGGGCAGGCCAATTTGTGTTTGAAGTGGGAGTCAAAATGTAAAGTGGCTTTTACGCAGGCTCAGCTAAAGGCCAGGCTTCTGGAATAAGATGTGGAACACCCTAAATAAAGCCCCCTATAAACGTGTGAGTGGGATTACTCATTCATGGCGGAGAGGCTGGCTCCTCCTGGTGGTTTGGGTTCTCATGCTGGCCTGTGATTGGAGAGAACCATAAAGATTTCCTGCCTTCATTCTCTTAAATGTATATGTGTGAAAGAGAAGCTAAGTATATTTTATCTGCAGCTATATTTTTAAAGAAAAGAAGCATTTAAAAAAAAAAATCCAAGAATAGAGCAAGAAGGGGCAGAGAGAAAGGAAGATCTGGAGGCTGTCACCAGCCAAAAGATAATTAGCAACCGTGGGGCTGGGGACAAAGATAATGTCTAGTGTCTGTGATGGGACACGAGATGGGAAAGTCTCTGTGCTTATGGTGGGCCACTCGACACCCCTTGGCAGTTAGGCAGCTTTGGAGTGACAGCCTGAGGTGCCAGCCTCTTGGAGGTTGTACAACTGACTGCTACAAATTCAAGAGTGATAAAGACTCCTGGTGGCCTCCATGACAGATACAGGCTGGTCCAAGGCACCTGTTCAGTGCAGGATCCAGGGCCAGGACATGGAGTCTTGGGTTCACCCATGAGCTGGTAGCACCTTTTGCCATATGACTCTGGGGAAGCCTTGGGCTACTCTGTGCTCACAGTTTGTCCCCTGACCCATACCAAGGTTTCACCCCTCCACCTTCCTCCTACCTGGGCATCTTAAGGACAGAGATGAGAAAAATGGAGGGAGATGCTTTGGGTTTCCATTATGAATATAGAGAGTTTTTCATCATTACATTGGTTATCTCAGAACCTCAGGGGAACCAATGTAATGCAACACATGGGAAGGAAACGGGGTATTATTGTTGAACATGCCACTTAACTGCTGCAGCCTTTTCACTCTCCTTAAAATATCAGATAATATCCTCTTGAATACCTTACAGGGTAAGGTAAGTGACAAGAATCACTTGAGATAATGGATGTGAAAGTACTTTGTATACCATGGAGTACCTGCAAATATACAGATTCGTGTTTTTGGAGATTGTTGCATGGGAAAGTCCTTCCTTACTCCCCTGAGGTTAGGGAGACCATTCATTTCTCCAGCTCCTATAAAATTTGAGTCCTCTTTCTTGAGTAGGGTGGCTTCTCTCCATGCTGTAGAGTGGGAGAATTCCAGCAAACGTGAATGATGTGTTCAAAGTGGGCGAAAAAACTTGGAATCTTGGGGCATTAAAAAGAATTCCTTAATTTATTTCCACTCTTGACCAAGCCAGTAGCTAACAGTGTGACCTTAACCTCTTAACCTCCGAGCAAGTCACTTAACCTCTGAGCCTCACTTGTCTTGTTCATCATTTGTTTGTATCCACAAACGATAGTTCTGTTAATCTAAGGAGAGAGGATGGAATCTAAATGGAAGTGCTTTGAAAAGTTCAAAGTGCTGCACTTTAGGGTGGGCATGGTGGTTCACACCTATAATCCCAGTTCTTTGGGAGACTGAGGATAGCTTGAGCCCAGGAGTAACATGGGGAAACCCCATCTCTACCAAAACGAAACCAAAACAAAACAAAACAGAATTAGCCGGGCATGGCTGTGCATACCTGTAGTCCCAGCTACTCAGGAGGCTGAGGTGGGAGGATTACTGAGCCCAGGAAGATTGAGGCTGCAGTGAGCCTTGATCATGCCACCGCACTCCAGCCTGGGAAACAGAGACCCTGACTAAAGAACAAACACAAAACAAAAAAACAAGTGCTGTACTTTACAGCCCAGAAAAATTGAGGTCACGGAAATTCCACAGTCCCCACTCATACCCAGCCAGGCAAGTCACACTCTCCACTCTGGGGCCCAGGGTCCCCATATGCTAAGTGGGGTGTGCTCCAAGTTACCTCCCCTTCTTCCAGAGCTGCTGCGCACTAATGAGAACACTCACTTGTAGACGCTGGAATATGCGTTGAAGCATCTCAGATTTACCCCAGCCTTCCCTTCCACGGTGATGTAAACAGAGTGGCTTTCACGCACACATCCCAGAACCAGCCCAGTTTTTGCCCTTGTCCTCTGACATAATGCATGCATTGATCAATAGACATTTATCAAGCATGCTTGCCCCGTAAAGCTTGGAGCAAGGCCCTGTTCCCCTGGGTTTTGGCAGCTCAAGGACGGGAGCTCCCGGGGAAGCTGTGCTGAGAAGTCGGCTGAGCCACTGAAGCCACAGGGTTTGGTTCAGGGAGGCCAGGTGAGGGGCGGGGTGAGAACTGGGAGGGTTCCCCAGGTGTGTTCCCCAGGGTGTGGTGTGGTGTGGTGGGGGACAGGACGAGGGTCCCCGGGGAGGGAGAGAGGTGCTTGGCTGGCTGGGTCGAGTGAGTCATCGGCCCCCTCTGAGCAATCGCTGCTGCCCGGGTGGAGTCGGCCCACCTTATTTGGCGCTTCTGCGCTGAGCCAGGCCTCCAGGGCTAAGGCGTTTGTTTCCCCAGCTGCTCCCCGGGCCGCGCTGGGAGCCAGCTGAGCCTGGCGCCTGCGGCTGAGTCGCACCGCGCAGAGGGCGGGGGAGCTGCAGGTCCGAACTCGGCCGGCCCGGGGCGAGGGCGGGCGGGGAGCAGGGCTGGCTGCGTGAGCGACGGCGGCAAGGCTGCCGCACCTCCGGGACTGGCTGGTGCGAGGCTCCACGTGCGGGCCACGGAGGTCCTGCACGGGGCAGCTCCCAGGCCTCCTGTCCCTAGAGCGGTAAATGCAGATCAGCACCTCTGCCCTTCACTGTACTCCCACTGTCATCCCCCTCCTCCCTCTACCACCACCAAAAAGCCAGAATTTTTAAGTTGATTGATATTTTTTTATTAGGCTAATAAAATCAGATGCAGTATATTGACTATGGTTTTTTTTGTTTTGTTTTGTGTTGTGTTTTTGTAGAGATGTGGTCTCACTGTGTCGCCCAGGTTACTCTCTTAATTCCTGGGCTCCAGTGATCCTCCTGCCTTAGCCTCCCAAAGTGCTGACATTACAGGCATGAGCCACTGTGCCTGGCCTTGACTGTGTTGTTAAATGGCTATTTTAGACCATGAAATTGTCAACAAAAGTTCTTATTTAAAAGAGTCTTGATACCTTGAGGTGGTTCCATGGCTATCTTTGATCATACAAGTTAAAAAAGGTTTCTGGTAAAAATAGGAAGCTTTTTTTTTCTTCTTCTCTCTCTCTGTCTCTGCCTTTCATTTCTAGTTCTATCTCTTGTTTATTTCTCAGGTGCACAAAATTGGATGAAAGATCTACAGTTCGTGACACTTTCTTGACTGGTTTATGCATGCCTCTCTTTTTCTACTTATTTATGTATGCTATTAATGATTTTTCTTAACGTAATGAACGCACTTGAACCCACCACCCAAAAATGAGATCACTACCATTTATTTGCATCCACCTATGAGCCCTTCCTATCCTATCCCCCCACCTCATCACCTATCCCAACCACTGCCTTGTGCTGCAATGTTGTATTCACCATTCTCTTGATAAACATATGTATGCCTAAAGAAACATATTATTTGTACTTGCTTTATATACTTTATCTAAAAAATATACTAGCTGGGCACAGCAGCACGCGCCTGCAGTCCCAGCTACTTAGGAGGCTGAGGCAAGAAAATCACTTGAGTCCAGGAGTTCGAGGCTGCAGTGAGCTTCGATTAAACCACTGCACTCCAGCCTGGGTGACAGAGTGAGCCTATATCTAAATATATGAACACATGGCTAGGCACGGTGGCTCATGCCTGTAATCCCAGCACTTTGAAATGCCGAGGCAGGGGGATCACCTGAGGTCAGGAGTTCGAGACCAGCTTGGCCAACATGGTGAAACCCCGTCTCTACTAAAAATAAAAAAAATTAGCCGAACGTGGTGACAGGACGCCTATAGTTCCAGCTACTCAGGAGGCTGAGGCAGGAGAATCGCTTGAACCTGGGAGGCAGAAGTTGCAGAGATCATGCCACTGCACTCCAGCCTGAGCGATGGAGCGAGACTCTGTCTCAAAACAAAAAAGTGGGCAAAACAAAACCCTTTACAGACAGATAACAACAGAGGTTTCTACCAACAGACTCCTTCACTAAAGCAACTTCTTCTTCTTTTTTTTTTTTTTTTTGGACACAGAGTCTTGCTCTGTCCCCCAAGCTGGAGTACAGTGGCACAATCTCAGCTCACTGCAGCCTCCATTTCCCAGGTTCAAACGATTCTCCTGCCTCAGCCTCCCAAGTAGTTGAAATTACAGTCATGCGCCTTCACACCCAGCTAATATTTTTTTGTATGTTTAGTAGAGACGGGGTTTCACCATGCTACCCAGGCTAGTCTTGAACTCCTGACCTCAAGTGATCCTCCCACCTCGGCCTCCCAAAGTGCTGGGATTACAGGCATGAGCCACTGTGCCAGGCCTACTAAAGCAACTTCTAAAAGAAATAATTCAAAAGAAGAAAAATTATAGGCATACCTTATTTTATTGCACTTCAGACACTGCCTTTTTTTAAAATTATTAAACAAATTGAAGGTTTGTGGCAACCCTGTGTTGAGCAAGTCTATTAACACCATTTTTCCATCAGCGTATGCTCATTTCATGTCTCTGTGTCACATCTTGGTAATTCTCATGATGTTTCAAAGTTTTTCATTATTATTATATGTGTTGTGATGGTTTGTGATCAGTGATTTTTTTGGTGTTACTAATATAATTGTTTTGGGGTGCTACAAATGGTGCCCATATAAGGCAGCAAACTTAATCAACAAATGTGTATGTTCTGACTGCCTCACTGACCAGCTGTTCTTCACCTCTCTCTTTCTCCTGCAGACTCCCTATTCCCTAAGACACAACAATATTGAAAGTAGGCCAGTTAATAACCCTACAATGGCCTCTAAGTGTTCATGTGAAAGAAAGAGTCACAGGTCTCTCACTATAAATCAAAAGCTAGAAATGATTAGGCCTACTGAGGAAGTCATGTTGAAAGCTGAGATAGGCCCAAAGCTAGGCCTCTTGTGTCAGTTAGCCAAGTTGTAAATAAAGGAAAATGTTCTTGAAGGAAATTAAAAGTGCTACTCCAGTTAACACGCAAGTAATAAGAAAGCAAAACAGCTTTATTTGCTTACAGGAAGAAAGTTCAAGTGGTCTGCTTAGAAGATCAAACCAGCCACAACATTCTCTTAAGTTGAAGCCTAATCCAAGGCAAGATCCTAAATCTCGTCAATGCTGTGAAGGTTGACAGAGGGGAGGAAGCTGCAGAAGAAAAGTTAGAAGCTAGCAGAGCTTGGTTCTTCAGGTTTAACGAGAGAAGCTGTCTCCACAACATAAAGGTGAAGCAGCAAGTGCTGAAATAGAAACCACAACAAGTTAGTCGGAAGATCCGGCTAAGATAATTGGTGACAGTGGCTATGCTAAACAACAGATTTTAATGTAGATAAAACAGCCTTCTCTTGGAAAAAGATCTAGGACTTTCATAGCTAGAGAGGAGAAGTCAATGCCTGGCTTTAAAGTTTCAAAGAACAAGCTGACTTTCTCATTAGGGGCCAGTGCAGCTGGTGACTTCAAGTTAAAGTCGATGTTTACCATTCTGAAAATCCTAGGGTCTTTATTTGTTTAATGTTTACCATTCTGAAAATCCTAGGGTCTTTATTTATTTTCCACCCCTCCAGGTTCAAATGATTCTTCTGCCTTAGGCTCCTGAGTAGCTAGGATTACAGTCACCCGCCACCACGCCCTGCTAACTTTTATATTTTTTTTTTTGAGATGGAGTCTTACTCTGTCGCCCGGGCTGGAGTGCAGTGGCCGGATCTCAGCTCACTGCAAGCTCCGCCTCCCGGGTTCACACCATTCTCCTGCCTCAGCCTCCCGAGTAGCGGGGACTACAGGCGCCCGCCACCTCGCCCGGCTAGTTTTTTGTGTTTTTAGTAGAGACGGGGTTTCACCGGGTTAGCCAGGATGGTCTCGATCTCCTGACCTCGTGATCCGCCCGTCTCGGCCTCCCAAAGTGCTGGGATTACAGGCTTGAGCCGCCGCGCCCGGCCAACTTTTATATTTTTAGTAGAGACGGGTTTTACCATATTGGCCAGGCTGGTTTCAAACTCCTGACCTCAAGTGATCCGCCCTCCTCGGCCTCACAAAGTGTTGGGATTACAGATGTGAGCCACTGCACCAGACCTCTAAGGCCTTTAATAATTATGCTAAATCTATTCTGCCTGTGGTCTATCAGAGAAACAACAAAGCTTGGATGACAGCTCATCTATTTACAGCATGGTTTACTGTATACATACATATATATATATATTTTTTTTGAGACGGAGTTTCAATCTTGTTGCCCAGGCTGGAGTGCAATTGTGTGGTCTCACTGCTCACTGCTCACTGCTACCTCTGTCTCCCAGGTTCAAGCAATTCTCCTGTCTCAGCTTCCCAAGTAGCTGAGATTACAGGCGCCCGCCACCATGCCAGGCTAATTTTTGTGTTTTTAATAAAGACAGGGTTACATCATATTGGTCAGGCTGGTCTCAAACTCCTGATCTCATGTGAGCCACCCACCTCAGCCTTCCAAAGTGTTAGGATTACAGGCGTGAGCCACTGTGCCTGGCCAGTTTACTGAATATTTTAAGCCCACTCTTGAAACCTACTACTAGTATTTCAAAATACTACTGCTCGTTGACAATGCACCTGGTCACCCAAGAGCTCTGATGGAGATATATAAGGAGATGAATGTTGTTTTCATGCTTGCTAACATAAAATCTGTTCTGCAGCTCATGGAATAAGGAACACATTTGACTTTCAAGTCTTATCATTTAAGAAATATATTTTGTAAAGCTATAGCTGCCATAGACAATGATTCCTCTGATGGATCTGGGCAAAATGAATTGAAAACCTCTGAAAAGAATCCACCATTCTAGATGCCATTAAGAACATTCAAGGGCTGGGAATGGTGACTCATGCCTGTAATCGTAGCATTTTGGGAGGCTGAGGCAGGAGGATCACTTGAGCCTAGGAGTTTGAGACCAGCCTGGCAACACAAGGAGACCCTGTCTCTACAAAAAGTGAAAAAATTAGTCAGGCATGGTGGTGTTCTCTTGTGCTCTCAGTTACTCAGGAGGCTGAAGTGAGAGGATTGTTAGGGTCTGAGAGGTCGTGGCTGCAGTGAGCCATGATTGTGCCACTGCACTCCAGCCTGGGTGACAGAGTGAGACCTTGTCTGGGGAAAAAAAAAAAAAAAAAAGGAAAGAAACAGAATATTCATGATTCATGGAGGAAGTCAAAATATCAGCATTAACAGGAGTTTGGAAGACGTTGATTCCAACCCTCATGGCTGACTTGGAGGGGTTCAGGATTTCAGTGGAGGAAGTAACTGCAGATATGGTGGAAATAGCAAGAGAACTAGAATTAGAAGTAGAACCTGAGGATATGACTGAATTGCTGCCATCTCATGTTAAAACTTGAACAGATGAGGAGTTGCTTTTTAGGAATGCGCAAAGAAAGGGGTTTCTTGAGATGAAATCTACTCCTGGTGAAGATGCTGTAAATACTGTTGAAGTGACAACAAAGGATTTAGAATATTACATAAACATAGTTGATAAAGCAGCTGCAGGGTTTGAGAGGATTGACTCCAATTTTGAAAGAAGTTCTACTGTGGGTAAAATGCTATCAAATATCAGTCCTTCATGAGGATGTAAAAAAAGAGGCTGGGCATGGTGGCTCACACCTGTAATCCCAGCACTTTGGGAGGCCCAGGCAGGTGGATCACCTGAGGTCAAGAGTTCGAGACCAGCCTGGCCAACATGGAGAAACCCTGTCTCTACTAAAAATACAAAAATTAACCAGGTGTGGTGGTGCATTCCTGTAATCCCAACTACTTGGAAAGCTGAGGCAGGAGAATTGCTTGAACCTGGGAGGTGGAGGTTGCAGCGAGCTCAGATCGTGTCACTTTACTCCAGCCTGGGCAACATAGTAAGACTCCATCTCAAATAATAATAATAATAAAATAAGAAAAGAAAGAAAAGGAAAAAATGCTGTCAAATAGCATCACATGCTATAGAGAAGTCTCACTAAAGAGTCAGTCAATGCAGCAAACTTTGTTATTGTCTTATTTAAAGAAATTGTCATAGCTACCCCACCCATCAGTAAGCAGCCATCCACATTAGAACAAGACTCTCCACCAGCGAAAAGATTATCACTTCCTGAAAGCTCAGATGTTCATTAGCATTGGTTTTTTGTTTTTGTTTTTCGAGACGGAGTCTCACTCTGTTGCTCAGGCTGGAGTGCAGTGGTGCGATCTCGGCTTACTGCAACCTTCGCCTCCTGGGTTCAAGCAACTCTCTCACCTCAGCCTCCCGAGTGGCTGGGATTACATGTGCCACCACGCCCAGCTTTTTTTTTTTTTTTTTTTTGGTGATTAATAGATTAATGTAATATACAGCCATCCTTAAAGCCACAACATATCACAGATCACAAAAATGCTTTCACCAGTAAAAAAACCTTACTTTTTTACATCATCTAAGTAACTACAAATAAATTTCTCCTCAGAGAATCAGTGCAGTCTTCTTTTTCCTTTTAAAACTTAGCTGGAGTTGCTTAAACTAATTCTTAATACCATTCAGAAAGTAGAAATACACTGTTTAGAATACAGAAAATGCTAACAAAGTACAAAGACTTCAGTATTTTTTTTCATTTTCATGATTCGAGTAGAAAATAGTGCCAAGTAGGTATTATTATACATGGTAAATGAGACGAAAAAAATGTTTAGAGTGTGAATTCACTGGACCTTTGCTGTATTCAGAAGTTAAGGATTTCACAGGTGAAAAGATTTCTCTAAGAGTTCTGAACTTTGTGTCTCCTCACATACTTTTAGTATAAACATTGTAAACTTAACATCTGTGTTAATGTTACCTTTTTTAGGATTAATGATGAATGAGGTAGAAGATACTTCAGTTAAATTCTTAGGCACATAATTAAGTGTGTATTAACCTTTTTGAAAGGCATTTTCAACGGACACTGGTGCTTTTTCAGGAAATTGCTGAATACCCACTCATAAATGCAGATATTGATGAAGTAGGATATTTGCCTATTTGCTTTTTTTCAATTCAATTTTATGAACATTCAATTCAGTCATTCAATTTTATGAACATGGGGTCTAAGCAGATTTCAAAATAAAGACCATTTATAAAACTGGACCGTTTGAATGTTTACAATGTAGTAAATCTCTTGATTGCAGACATGTGTGACTGTTTGGTAGAAACATTACAGTAATGGCAGTTTTTTCAGTTGGTGTGTAGTCCTCAATAATTATATATGAAATTGCTGTCAAACCAGTAAGAATGTATTTATGCATCCATCATTTTTAGGATTGTTGTTAACCTGAGCATATTTTCCCCAAATAACTTTGCCTCCTTGTGTCACAAGGTCCAATTCGCTCACATTTACCTCAATGACAGTACCTTTGGTAATAACACCCAAAGCTGTGTACAGTGGGGATGAGGGATTCTTTTTTACACCAAGTATTGGTAGGCAAAAGGTGGCTTTCAGTTCAGGATGTGTTACATGGGCTTTCTTGAAACGCAGATTGGCCTGGTGAATCTTTCATATTTAGGTGGTTTTCTTGTAAAGCCATCTCCAACAAAGCAGACTTCAGTAACCATCCTCTTCCATGCCTTCTTTCTCTTTCCTGTTCGAATAACTTTTAATACTTCTGTTTCTCCCTGGGCACGTACTTTAGGCAGAGGGACTTCCCATTTTCCCACCTTCTCTTTTCGTTTCTGTTTAATCATATTGAAAAGTACTTCGACTCGAGATTGTCCCTCTCTGTCCAGCAGACAGGCAGGTCCTGCTCCCTGTGGAGTCTTTTCATCCTTCTTTTGTTTGGTGTTTCTCTTTTCATGCATCTTGATAGTCTTTTTCATTTGTATTTTCTCAGCATGATGCTGTTTATGGTAAAGCTTAGCCTTCAGACCAATCATTTTCTTTGCCTTCTTTGAACATTCATGAGCCTCTCGACTTTCCTTCTTTCTCTTTTTCTCATGGTATTCCAAATGGTATCCATAGTGTTTACGGTGTAATTCAATATATTTGTTCTGTGGCATGGTGATGGCCACAGAGCCGCCAGGAGCAGCCCCTGGAGTGCAAAAACGCTCTCAATTTTAAGGTCTCAGAGACCCATAAACCCATACCGTGCAGGCCGGGACAAGAAAGGGTCACCCTTTTTTAAATATATATATATATATATACACACACACACACATATATATATATAATTTTTTTTTTTTTTTTTTTTTTTTTTTTTTTTTTTTTTGAGACAGAGTCTTGCTCTGTCGCCCAGCCTGGAGTGCAGTGGCGCAATCTCGGCTCACTACCAGCTCCACCTCCCGGGTTCACGCCATCCTCCTGCCCCAGCCTCCTGAGTAGCTGGGACTACAGGTGCCCACCACCACGCCCGGCTAATTTTTTTTTTTTTGTATTTTTTTAGTAGAGACGGGGTTTCACTGTGTTAGCCAGGATGGTCTCAATCTCCTGACCTCGTGATCTGCCTGCGTTGGCCTCCCAAAATGCTGAGATTACAAGCGTGAGCCACTGCACCCGGCCTTAAAAAATATTTTTAGTAGAGACAGGGTTTCACCATGTTGGCCAGGCTGGCCTTGAACTCCTGACCTCAAGTGATCTGCCCCACTCAACCTCCCAAAGTGCTAGGATTACAGGCGTGAGCCATGGCCGATCATTAGCATTTTTCACACAAAATATATTTTAATTAAGGTAGTCACATTGTGTTTTTTAACCATAAAAACACTTAATAGACTATAGTATTGTGTAGACATAACTTTTATATGCATTAACAAACCAAAAAAGTAATAAATAACCAGGAACTTGCCTTATTGCAGTGGTCTGGAACCTGCAATGTCTCTGAGGTATGCCTGTACTAAAAGGAAAGTCTAAGATTCAAGAAGGGATGATGGACTGGGCACTGTGGCTCATGCCTTGTAGTCCTAGCATTCTGGGAAACCAAGATGAAAGGATCTTTTGGGCTCAGGAGTTCAAGAACAGCCTGGGCAAAATAGACCTCATCTCTAATAAAAATTTAAAAATAAATAGATAAATAAAAGCCTGGCATGATGATGCAGGCCTGTAGTCCCAGCTACTTGGGAGACTGAGGTGGGAGGATCACTTGAGCCCAGGAGATTCAGTCTGCAGTGAGCTATGATGGCACCACTGCCCTCCACCCTGGTCAAGAGAGGAAGACCCTGTCTCAAAAAATAAATAAATAAATAAATAAATAAATAAATAAATAAATAAAACAAAGAAGGGATGATGAGCAAATAAAATGGTAAACATGGAGTGAAATCTAAATATTGATGTCAAAGACAAGAAATATAAAAATGTCTAATAGATATGAATAAAATGAAGGTATAATTAAAATCCTCAGTAACTATAGCATATAAATTGGAAGGAGAGGCCAGGCGCGGTACCTCACGCCTGTAATCCCAGCACTTTGGGAGGCCAAGGCGGGCGGATCACGAGGTCAGGAGATTGAGACCATTCTGGCTAACACGGTGAAACCCCGTCTCTACTAAAAATATAAAAGTTAGCTGGGCGTGGTGGTGCATGCCTGTAATCCCAGCTACTCAGGAGGCTGAGGCAGGAGAATCGCTTGAACCCAGGAGGCGGAGGTTGCAGTGAGCCTAGATCGCACCACTGCACCACTCCAGCCTGGGTGACAGAGCGATCCTGCATCTGGAAAAAAAAAAAAAAAATTGGAAGGTGAATATAGTAATTGGAGTTTAAGTGTTCTAAGATCCTTATATTTTCTACAGAAAAAATTAAGGATATTGATTATTAGAAGTCTTTATGTTAAGATTTCTAGGCTAATACATGTTAAGATTTCTAGGCTAATACTCAAAAACTTGGTATAATGTAACTTCCAAACTAGCAGAGGGGAAGAAAAATGAAAAGGAAGTACAAATGAAAATGACAGGAAATGTGTCAGTTAAAAAAAAAAATGTTGTGATATAGAAGAAAATAATATTACCATTTCTTGAATAGCTCTTATATTAATCACTTTGAATCATTAATCTTTATAATTTCATGTAATATATGTCAGAATGACAAGCCCAAAGCAGGCATTTAAAATTATAGTTTCTGGACAGGTGCAGTGGCTCACACCCATAATCCCAGCACTTTGGGAGGCAGAGGTGAGAGGATCACTTGAGCCCCGGAGTTTGAGACAAGCCTGGACCACATAGCAAAACCTTGTCTCTACAAAAACATTTAAAAATTAGCCAGGCATGGTGGCACACCCCTGTAGTCTACAAAGGAGGCTGAGGTGTGAGGATCACTTGAGCCCAGAGGCCGAGGCTTCAGTGAGTTCTGATCATGCCACTGCATTCCAGCCTGAGTAACAGAGCAAGACCCTGGCTCAAAAAATAAAAATAAAAATTAGCTAGGCATGGTGGTGCATGCCTGTAGTTCTAGCTACTGGGGAGGCTGAAGCGGGAAGATTGCTCCATCCAGCCTGGGTGGCAGGGTGAGACCCTATAGCTAAAAAACATATATAAATAGCAGGGCGTGGTGGCACATGCCTGTAATCCCAGCACTTTGGGAGGCCAAGGTGGGTGGATCACGAGGTCAGGAGTTCAAGACCAGCCTGGCCAAAATGGTGAAACCCTGTTTCTACTAAAAATATAAAAAATTAGCCGGGCGTAGTGGTGGGTGCCTGTAATCTCAGCTACTCAGGAGGCTGAGGCAGGAGAATCGCTTGAACCTGGGAGGCGGAGGGTGGAGTGAGCCAAGATCATGCCACTGCACTCCAGCTTGGGTGGCAGAGCAAGACTCCATCTCAAAAAAAAAAAAAAAAAAAAACCAGAAACTTGTCCGAGGTCACAGAGCTTGGATTCCAATCCAAGTATTTGAAATTCAACCCAAGCTACTTTCCCCTTTACCATGTGGTAGATTTTTTGTCTCTGATGCCAAAACTCATGTAACAGCCAAGAACATGGGTTTTTTGGACCTGGGTTTATGGTCCAGTTTCACCACAAGTTAACTGTAGGGCTTTAGGTCTCAGTTCCTTCAATTCTTGAAAGGGGATAAAAATAGCTATCACAAAAGGCAGTAGGTTGGAAACTTGTGAGAATGCATGCCATTGGGGTGAGAATGCATCACTTGGGGTGGTGGAGATAAAAAATGAGGTCCCAGTTCAGTGTAACAGCAGATGAATAGGCTCCTAGGGAGCAGTAAGAAGAGAACGGAGGTGGGGGGTGGGGGGAGGCCTGGGCGTGGTGGCTCACACCTGTAATCCCAGCACTTTGTGAGACCAAGGTGGGCAGAGCATGAGGTCAAGAGATCAAGACCAGCCTGGCCAACATGGTGAAACCCTGTCTCTACTGAAAATACAAAAATTAGCTGGGCATGGTAGTGAGCACCTATAGTCCCAGCTACTTGGGAGGCTGAGGCAGCAGAATCACTTGAACTGGGAGACGGCGGTTGCAGTGAGCCAAGATTGCACTACTGCACTCCAGCCTAGCAAGAGTGGGACTCTGTCTCAAAAAAAAAAATAAAGAAGAAGAAGAGCATGGGGACTGGGCGCGGTGCCTCATGCCTGTAATCCCAGCACTTTGGGAGGCCAAGGTGGGCAGATCACTTGAGGTCAGGAATTTGAGACCAGCCTGGCAACATGGTGAAACCCTCTCTCTACTAAAAATACAAAAATTAGCCAGGCGTGGTGGGGTGGCCCTCTAGTTCCAGCTACTTGGGAGGCCAAGGCAGGAGAATTACTTGAACCCAAGAGGCAGAGATTGCAGTGAGCTGAGATCACGCCACTGCACTCCAGCCAGGGCAACAAACGAGACACTTGGTCTTAAAAAAAAAAAAAAACTTTCCCAAGGTCAGATGGATAGTGATGGTGGTGGTGGATCTGGGATTTGGGCCGTCTCTCCACAGAGCTTATGCTCTTAATCACTGTACCATACTTTAAGAGATGAATGATCACTGAGAAGGAGAGCTCTCATGTCTGGAAAGCAACTCAAAGGCAATATTATGAAAAAAGTGTGGCTTCTGCCAAAGTTGGGTTTGGATTCTGGCTTGTCTTCTTACTGTGTGAGCCTAGACAAATTATGTAGCCAGTTTTCTCCTCTGTAGAAGGTGATATGACCCATTTCCCAAGGTCGTTGAGAGGATCAGATGAGATACTAATACAGAGTGACCAAAAAGCCTGGAGACTTACTTCCCTGTCTTGGGTCAGGAAAGCCTTAGCTGCACCTGCTCTAACCAGGTGCCTGTGTTCCCTGAGCTGATGATAGGGTGACTTTGGAAGAGGAGAGGATGAACACAGATGCCTCTCTCCTGCTCTCTGAAAAGGTGATTTGTCTATCCTATGCCCACCACCCTCGGTGCACTCCCACCGTCATCCCCCATCACACACAAACACACTGCATGGTATTCAGAAAGCCCAGTCTGTTTCTCCGCCCCTTTGCTTTGTCACTCAGCTTTGCCAGGTCCCTTGAGTTCTTTGATGTTGTGCCAGGCTCTGTGTGGGCTCCCAGCCCTGGGCATGTCTGTGGTGACTGACCTGTGCCCCACTGGCCTGCACCTCCATTACCACAATGGGTCTGAGCCCCGCTGACAGCAGCTGCTGGTCCCACGTCTGGAACTTAGCTCTGCTCTTCCCTTCTCCACCCTTCTCACTTGTCTATACCAGCATGAGTCTTCCATCTGCTCTTCTTTCTTCTCCTATTTTTATTTATTTATTTATTTATTTATTTATGTATTTATGTATTTTTTACTGTGATAAAATATACAGAACATAAAATTTGCCATCTTAACCATTTTGTTGTTGTTGTTGTTGAGAGAGTCTCACTCAGTCGCCCAGGCTAAAGTGCAGTGGCATGATCTTGGCTCACTGCAACCTCTACCTCCCACGTTCAAGGGATTCTCCTGCCTCAGCCTCCCGAGCAGCTAGGACTACAGTCACACTCCACCATGCCCAGCTAATTTTTTTTTTTTTTTTTTTGAGATGGAGTCTCGCTCTGTCGCCCAGGCTGGAGTGCAGTGGCATAATCTCGGCTCACTGCAAGCTCTGCCTCCCGGGTTCATGCCATTCTCCTGCCTCAGCCTCCCGAGTAGCTGGGGCTACAGGCGCCTGCCACCATGCCCGGCTAATTTCTTTTTCTATTATTAGTAGAGACAAGGTTTCACCGTGTTAGCCAGGATGGTCTCGATCTCCTGACCTCGTGATCTGCCCGCCTCAGCCTCCCAAAGTGCTGGGATTACAGGCGTGAGCCAACACGCCCAGCCTAATTTTTGTATTTTTAGTAGAGACAGGGTTTCACCATATTGGCCAGGCTGGTCTTGAACTCCTGACCTCGTGATCCACCCGCCTCAGCCTCCCAAAGTGTTGGGATTACAGGCATGAGCCACCGCACCCAGCTTATCTTAATCATTTTTAAGTAGACCATTCAGTGGTACTAACTACATTCCCAGTGTAGGGTTCCCATCACCATCATCCATGTCTAGAACTTCTCCTTCATCCCAAACTGAAACTCTGTACCCATTAAACAATAATGCCCATTCTTCACTCCATCCAGCCCCTGGGAACCTCCACTCTACTTCCTGTCTCTATGAATTTGCCTATCCTACATACTTCATATGAGTAGAATTATACCCTGTTTATTTGTGTGTGTGCAACTGGCTTATTTCACTCAACGTAATGTTTTCAAGGTTCATCCGTGTGGCAGCATGTGTCAGAACGTCCTTCCTTGAATAATAATTGCGTTGTATGAATGTGCCACACTTGTTTGTCCATTCATCTGCCCATGGAGGCCCTCCTTTTTTTAATCACATTTTTTGCGTATATCATCATTTGCAGTAATATGAAGAGAATAGCCTACTCTTTCTTTGTAGCAGGAAACTGAGGAGGGTCACTCTCCCAGATGGTGGAAGGCAGGTGGAGTTGAGTGTGCTGTTTATAAACTCCGTCCTGAGGTTTTACCCTTCCAGAGGTCTCTTTTCTCGACAAATACTTAATGCGCATGACATCATCTGAACCCAGAAGTGCTAGCTAGAGAGAAGTGATTATCTGGGGCCACGATCTTGCCTTTGCTTGCCTTCCTAGGGAAAGACCCTATTGTTGACCCTAAAGATTCCCTCCTTTCCATACTGAAGGCCTTTAAAGGGTCTAAGGACTTTAGAGCAACATTTTGTTTCCCGTTTATATTTTTCGGGTTTGTGTTTGCTTTTGTTTTTTGCATTTATTCCCCTTGTCGGTCTTTGTCCTTCCTGGTCCCAATGCACTTCAATATTTCTGGATGTGCTGTACTATAATCATAGGCCTTCTTAATATGGGTGTGTCCTGTCTATTTAGAATTGTGCGGACTGGGAATTCCCTAAGGGAAAAAGCCCTCTTCCTTTCTTTCTCTAATCTCCCTCCACCCTTTTTTGTTCTCCTCCCTTTTGTACCTCAGCACCACACCAGGAAGTGTACAGCCTCCATCTAGACCACAAACTGTACCCTCAAGGTGTCCATGGCCAAGAAGAATGACACACACAGACATCACACATACATTCAGCATGTCTCACTGTTACCTCTGAGAGGAAGTAGGAGAACCTGTATTAATCCTCTGAGCTCATCAGGACACGAATCCCCAGTTCCAATGACCTGGGTTGGGCCTAGAATTATCCCACTATTTTATACAGGCTGCTCGCTCTCTCTCTCTCTCTCTCTCTCTCTCTCTCTCTCTCTCTCTCTCTCTCTCTCTTTTTAAGCCAGGTCTTGTTCTGTCACCATGCTAGAGTGCAGTGGTATGATCATAGCTTACTGCAGCTTCAAACTCCTGGGCTCAAGCAATCCTCCCTCCTCAGCCTCCTAAGTAGTGGGGACTACAGGCACATGCTACCACTCCCAGCTACTTTTTTATTTTTTGTAGAGATGGTGTCTCATTGTATTGCCCAGGCTGGTCTCAAACTCCTGTCCTCAAGTGATCCTCTTGCCTCAGCCTCCTGAATCTCTGGGATTACAGGCATGAGCCACCATGCCCAGCCTCTTCTCTCCACTTTCTTTTAGGACCTTATAGTATGGAGTAAACCTTAGCTGCTTCTGTGCTCTTCCTGTGGTTGCATGGCCTTAATTGAATGAGTCACTTCACCTTTAAGACCATATGTTATAAAATCTGTCAAAGAACGATATTGTCAGTCCTGTCTAGCTGAAAAGATTGTCGCAAAGATCAAATGTCAGAGTGCTTTGAAAACTGTGAAGCATTACCCAAATGTGAGTTCTTAACACAGAGTTCTTTTACTGTCATGAACTTTTTCTGTCTTTTTACTCAGTCTTGCTGACACCACTTAAAAAGGAACCTCAGACAGATAGATTCCACAGATACAGCTTCAAAAATTAGAGATTCTGGAGAAGTCTGTGAATGGGGAGTACCAATGCCCTCCTAGTACACAGAGCCAAGGGTCCAGACCCAGGACTGGAAAGTGTAGGAACACGGTGGCCAGAGGCACGGGGAGGCTTACAGAGGGGCAGAGGCAGTGTGCCTCACTGTTCAATGGTTTCTTAAGATACTTGATCTTCATCCAAGGGCAAGGGCTATTGCACATGAAAAAAGTAATAATCCTTTCAGCTTTGGTATGGGGTAGATGACTTTTTGATCCCCATTTTTTTAGATGAGGAAACGAAGGCTCAGGGAGAATGGATTTGGAGGAGGGTTGGCTGAGAGGCACTGGTGCTACTTGGGAAGGACTGTTATGGGAGATCCTGTGAGCTGTGAGGGGCAGGAGCCTGGCCCGGGTGCAGAGACCCCACAGGGCTGCCTGCTTTGGCATCTTCAGCCCTGCCTCTGGTGCATCCCCAGGTCAAACTGCATTCACTTCTGATTTTCTTCCTGAGATATTTTTCAGGATTTGGTGACCCAAGGGAATGCCAGGTTGATGGTTAACTGCACCTGCTAGTCCTTAAGTTACTTTTAAAGATTTTAGAAAGGTGAATATAGCCCACAGGTGCAAGGCCCATCTGGCAAAACTTAGGGTGGATTTCATCTCCCAAACCACCTCCTTACCTGGTGCCCATGTTCAGGGCACATGCTACCTGACTGTATATAGCAGCTCTGGAAAGAGAAGGTCCCCTTCTGCTCAGGCTGAAGGGGAGGCCCACGCTGTGATGAGCTCTCTCCTGCAGCAACTTGATGACCACAAGCTGGCGGCAGGGGAAAACCTAGAGGTTTGGGGTAGGCACAGGCAAGCAGGCATGGGAGATGTTTCTGCCCTTCCTTTGACACCCAATACAGACTTCCTTGCCTCAGGTGTCTCTTCCCCTGTCCTGCTTTCCCATCAAGATTATGTAGCCTTGGCCTGGCTCGGTGGCTCACACCTGTAATCCCAACACTTTGGGAGGCCGAGGCAGGCGGATCATGAGGTCAGGAGTTTGAGACCAGCCTGGCCAATATGGTGAAACCCTGTCTCTACTAAAAATAAAAAAATTAGCCAGGCATAGTGGTGCATGCCTGTAGTCCCAGGTACTCAGGAGGCTGAGGCAGGAGAATCACTTGAACCTGGCAGGCGGAGGTTGCAGTGAGCCAAGATCACAGCAGTGCACTCCAACCTGGCGACAGAGCTAGACTCCATCTAAAAAAAACAAACAAACAAAAAAAAGATTGTGTAGCCTTTTTATCCAGTGCTCAGCACAATATTTGACTCGTATGTGCTTAAATGTAAAATGAGGGGATTTGTTTAGACTTTTCCATCTACGTTGCTATGATTATGGGATTCTTGTTTGACGTAGTTGGTGGGAAAAGTAGGGGACCTGCTCCCTGAAAAGACCAGGAACTTATTGGCTAGTATTGTTACTGGTGATAAAATTGTGACAGGTCTGACCTGCCTCCTAGCTTGTGGTCAGCCCACCCTGGCCCCTGTCTGCTTTGAGAAGGTGGTGGAGCATACGTGGTAATTAACCTACAGTGGTGCCACAGTTGCTGCTTCTGGGTATAGCAGAGCGGTGAACAATTCTGTCTCCTTTCCAAGCTGGCACCAGCTCAGGAGGAAGCATCCAAGGGGATTCTCATAAGCCGCAGAGAGCCGCCCATGAGTCTGAATGGGAATTCCTGGGCCAGGTGGCCGCACTCAGCTGACAGCTCCTGCTGGGAGGAATGGTAGCATTTTGGTTTCTTACAATGTTCTCCTCCTCTGGCTCCTTTGAAATGAGAGTTGAAAGAGTCCTGACCAGGGGACCTGCAGGGGGTGGACAGCAAGGCAGGCCTCAATTCTGGAAACAGCACCTCCACACATCATATTCTGGGGATAATTATCTCATCTGCCCTCTTGCGGGCAAAATTCAGAGTCTTTGGAGGGCCTTCACCTTCCCAAAGCAGCTTAATTTTGGCCTCTGTTCTTCCTGCCTCCTAGGTTTGGTTGGGTGGACATTTAATATAGTTGAAAGCTGACTCCTCTTCCTATTAACCTCCTAGGCTTATCTCACCCTCTGAATAGGGCCTTATAATCCTACAAATGAGGCCTCTCTCCCTATGCTCACCAGGAAAAATTGAACTCTCAAGACTGTCCATTTTCTTTGCCCTGTTATGGAAACTTCTCTTCCTTTTGCCATATCCCCCTTTCATCTTGGCTCTAGAAACTATTCCCTTAGGGAGAAAAAGGCAGTTCCCTTCCTGCCCTTCTTTTGAACCAAACTTCTGTTTGTGGTCTTGGAAACCATGACAACCTGGCCTAAGAAGCCACCTTGAGCATCTTGGAAGTTGATATTTGAGAGCTGTGTACTCACAACTGTGAGCTCTCTAGCACCTTTTTGTTTTTGTTTTGTTTTAAGATAGGGTCTCACTTTGTCATCCAGGCTGGAGTGCAGTGGTGCCATCTCCACTCACTGCAACCTCTGCCTCCAGAGTTCAGGAGATCCTCCCACCTCAGCCTTCAGAGTAGCTGGGACTGTAGGTGTGCACCAGCATGCCTGGCTAATTTTTGTATATTTTGTAGAAATGGGGTTTCACCATGTTGCTCCGGCTGGTCTCGAACTCCTGGATTCAAGCGATCTGCCCACCTCAGCCTCCCACAATGCTGGGATTACAGGCGTGAGTCACCGTGCCTGGCCTCTAGCACTTTTTTCCAAAGGGGGACAGAAGCCGGTGATCTGCTGAGAGGAGAAAGTTTCAAACAAAGCAACCCTAGGTAATCCTTCTACAAGTACATTAGCAAAGGAGCAATGTTCTGTGTAGGTTCTAGAGAGTGGATCTGGGCAGCTTTCACTGGGAATCTGGAGTGATGTTCTGGAGTGTGGTCTATACTTATTTTTCCTGTGCTCTTTTCTTCTTTCCGCTTCTCACAATTACTCAGTTACTCAGTAGACAAGCGTTGGAGGTAGTTATCTTTTCGCTTACACCAACTTTTTTTTTTTTCTTTCTTCTCCTCGATATGTTTGTCCTTCTTGCTCGGGTGCTACCTTTTAAAGCCCAAAGTTGGGAATCCAGGGAGCTGCAATGATTAACTGCAGGAGCCCAGTGGAAGAATTCCACAGCCTTAGACGGCAAAGTTTCCATAGCCTCACTGCCGTGGGACTTCCCCCGCATGAAGGCGCGCTCTCTTTCTTGGGCTGGCCATTGGAGGAGGGAGGGAAGAGAGCTGGCTGGCGTGTCCTCAGCTTCTCTGAGGATCTGGCTGCTTACAGAGAGAGGGCCCAGTGACAGGAACCCTAAAGGGAGGAAAGCGACCCCTCCCCCCATACTAAAAAAGATCCTTCTCTGGTGTTGAAGATCTGCTAATTTGGAACAGCTGGCCAGGGCGTGTTAGACTGGAGGAACTGGGGGGAAGCTTGCTCTGGCAATCCTCTGCAGAAGCAAATGTTAGGCAAATAGCATGAGATGCCTACGAAAGTTTCACTCTGCTTGGCTAGGATGCGTGATGCTACTCCTCCTCTGTGAATCCTTGTGTAGTGATGGGGAAAGAGAGAAGAAAGCAGCCTGTCACCAGGGGTTGGATTTTAGCGTCCATATGTCTATTCCCCACCACGCTCTGTAGGCTCAGAGTGGAACGGAGGTGGAACAGTGGAGCCATCTTGCAGCTTGTAGTTGGGTAGGACTAGCTTATTGTGTTCAGTTCTTGAGTTGTCAGCTTCCTTGGGAACCCTGAAAGGAGCCGAGGTCGGACTGTAGCCCCAGGTGCCTTTTCAATCTATCTAGTCTCATGGCCACTTCCTTCAACAAGCCATTCCTCTATTTATGCTAGATTGGGAGCTTGGCTGAGCATACTACATCCTGACTTTGGTGGTTTGTTTTGTTTTTTCATTTTTTAGAAGGCTGTAGTTACTATAACTGACTTTTATATTTAATCCATGGGAATATTCTCCTATCCCTCCCCCTCCCCTACCTAGAGTCTTCAATGTTAGCTGTTTATCTCTACCTCCAGTGTAGTTAGTTCCTGCATAAATGTTTGACTTAGACAAGCAAGCTCCAGATGGATTGGGGAGAATGCAGATTGGCTCATGGAATCTGGTCCCACATGCGTTTGACCCATCATCCGTGACCCCAGTGACACAGATGGGCCCTGGGTTGGTGCTGGCTGTGACAGCCCCACAAGTACCTGACTTGCTTCTCAGCACATTCCTGCTCCTTCCACTATGTGAACCACTGTGGAACGGGACAGGACTGATTGGTTTCAGAAATTATCCAGGCAAGGAGAGTTAAATTCCATCCAATTAGGCTGTCCCTGGAGATGTGGAAAAAGAGAATGAGAGAGACTGAGAGACTGAAATAGACAGATAGATTGGGGAGGAGGAGGTAGGGGAAGGGATACACATAAGTACGGGATAATAAAGTTAGAAGTTTGGGAATGAGGTATAGAGAAAAATGGGGACGTGGAAATAGTTTGGTGCTAGGTATTCTTCTTATGATCTTGGTAGCTCAAGGCTTTAGAAGTGAAATAATCCAGAAAATATCTTATTCTGTTACTTCCTACAAACCTCCCACCACCATCCCACCAAGACTTTGCCTTGGAGGTTGAAGTGGTATTTAAAGCAGTGTATATGGGAGTTTAGAATCAGCTGGGTTGTGTTCACCTTTGCCTCTCCCTGGAGATTAGATGGATTCCTTCAGTGATGGCTCATCCCCCTTCTATCTGGACCAGAACCTCTCTGACTGTATCCTGGAGATCAAGGGAGATGTGCCCTCAACCATTCACTCAGTCTGCCAATTTTAAGGTACAAAGAATGCGGGGAGATGGAGCAAGTACTGAAGGAATGGTGCCTGGGTCTTGCTGATTGTCTGTGGAGACTGGATCCCTTTCCAGGACTTTCTGTTGTTGTTGTTTGTTTGTTTGTCTTTTTTGAGATGGAATCTCGCTCTTGTTGCCCAGGCTGGAGGGCAATGGCGCAATCTCAGCTCACCACAACCTCTGCCTCCCGGGTTCAAGCGATTCTCCTGCCTCAGCCTCCAGAGTATCTGGGATTACAGGCACGTGCTACCACGCCAGCTAATTTTTTTTTTCTTTTTCTTTTTTGAGACGGAGTCTCACTCTGTTGCCCAGGCTGGAGTGCAGTGGTGCAATTTCGGCTCACGGCAAGCTCCGCCTCCTGGGTTCATGCCATTCTCCTGCCTCAGCCTCCCGAGTAGCTGGGACTACAGGCGTGAGCCACTAGTGTGTGGTGTAGCCACCACACACGGCTAATTTTTTGTATTTTTAGTAGAGACGGGGTTTCACCGTGTTAGTCAGGGTGGTCTTGATCTCCTGACCTCGTGATCTGCCTGCCTCTGCCTCCCAGAGTGCTGGGATTCCAGGCGTGAGCCACTGCACCCGGCCAATTTTTTTATATTTTGTACAGACGGGGTTTCTCCATGTTGGTCAGGCTGGTCTCGAACTCCTGACCTCAGGTGATCTGCCTGCCTCAGCCTCCCAAAGCGCTGGGCTTACAGGCGTGAGTCACCATGCCCGGCCCCTTTCTGGGACTTTCATGCTTTCCCTTCCCTTGGAAACGGAAGCACGCTGGATGGAACAGAGAGAGGTGGCTCATTCATTAACTGCACAGGTTAGGCCAGGCTCTGGAGCTGAGGTTGGGATAAAGAGGTGATGACACAACCTTTCTGCTCACTTGTAAGAAAAATACACAATACTCTCCACTTTCTCTCCCCTGAGAGACTTCCATCAACAATGACCAGCTGGGGCTGAGTCACCTATTTGCCTGCCCTTTGTCTCTTTCAACAATGATCCCTGTGTCCATCACTGTGGATGTGAGCCCTTTGAATAGATGTTCTTTCTAGTCCATGAGTTTTGGAAGCTCACTCTACCTTGAGACACTGAAACATGTCTGCATCTCTCTTTGTCTTTTTATGTCTTCCCAAGTAATGGCCACTCTGCTTGAGTTCATACTCTTTCTTATTTTTTAATTTTTTTTTTTTTTGAAATTGAGTCTCACTCTGTCACCCAGGCTGGAGTGCAGTGGCACAATCTCAGCTCACTGCAACCTCCATCTCCCTGATTCAAGTGATTCTCCTGCCTCAGCCTCCCAGGTAGCTGGGAATACAGGCATGTGCCACCACACCTGGCTAATTTTTGTATTTTTGGTAGAGACGGGGTTTTGCCATGTTGGCCAGGCTAGTCTCTAACTCCTGACCTCAGGTGATCTACCCGCCTTGGCCTCCCACAGTGCTGAGATTACAGGTGTGAGCCACCGTGCCCAGCCAAGTTCATACTCTTAAGCTTAGGAAGAGAAGCACAGCTTATCTGGAACCTTAATTCATGGTTAGTGCCTTTCCATCAGCCTATACCCAACAGTCCAGGACTATACCTTTTTTATCTCTGGACCCTTTCCTCACCTCTCCCTTCTCTCTTCCTACCCTATAGGAACTAGGATGCTGATGATAGTTGGTTTGACAGGTTTAGAAATAGTGCCTGCTCTGCTCTTTTGACCTCAAGGTGCTGCCAAGACTGATTTTTATCCCAAGTTCTGATTTCTCCAACAAGAGCTTATGAGCTAACCAGGGCTGTCAGTTAGGACTTTGACCTCTCCTGGGGCACCAGAAGGATGCTCCCCTGATGGGAGCATCAGTGTCTTCCCCCTTCTCCTGCCCTCTCTCCTCCCCGTGGGGAGTGTTCTCATCTATATCCTTTCTGAGCTATGGTGGCATCTGGGAGACATTCAGTTATCTTATGAGATGGGAGGAAATGGAACAGTCTCTTCTATTTGTTCTTTTTAACACTGTCCTAACTTTATTTTTATCTGGTTAATATGTCTGTCAGCAGTAAGAGGTTTTTAATCTCCTAATAAGTGTATACCCATCCAAAAGAAGCTGGAATAAGGTGGGGGAAAAGGGGTTGATAAATTCCTGCAGCATCTTTATATTCCAACTAGCTGTTTCTGAAAGGTGACTCTTTCTCTTACTCACATGCTGTTTAGTGATTGACGACCTATAGCATATTTATTAGTCAGTTCACGCTTTCAGCTCAGTTGTGTGTGAGTGTGTGCATGCCTGTGATTAATTACCACATGGACTTGTCACTCCCACTTTCTTGACCTTCATTTTTTTTCTTTATTTTGTTTAGATTTAAAAAAATAGGTCTCGCTATGTTGCCAAGGCTGAACTCAAACTCCTGAGTTCAAGCAATCCTCCCTCCTCAGCCTCCCAAAGAGCTGGGGTTATAGGCATGAGCCACCATGCCTGCCTCTCCTGCCCATCTTGAACCATCTGTGGCCCTTATTTCTTTTCTTCCTTGCTATTTTAGTTTTGGTTGAGGGAGTCAAGGCAAAGGGCCATAGTGCTTCCATCCAATAGATGCAGACTGACCTCTGATCACTCCTTAACACCCCTCGGCCAAAACCCTTTCCCATGTCTCTGGTGCCTGAGACATACGTGTCTAGGAAGGAATCAGCCGCATTGTTACTCATCCATCAGCATCTGAACCTCGCATGCTGACTCCGACTCCGTGGTGCTAAGGGTCCTCACCACCTTGACTAAAATCTTGAGTCTTTATGTGCAGAAGTAGCCCTTCACCCCAAAGCTAAGGAGAAAGGATTGGATGAAAGTTCTCTGTAGAAGTGGAGGAAACATGTGTCTCCTCAGAGGCACCTTTAGAGGTGGTTCCCTGCAACCCTCCAGCTAGAGTGAGCAGGCTCCTTGCCTGGGGGGCGCTGCCACTCACAGAGGGGTGGGGGCTTCGAAGCTCTCCTCCCACCACCCCTGGTGAATCCTCCGCATCTTCCTCCCTTGATACTAGCAGCTGGTGGGGGCTGGGGGAATGGAGGAGTGCTGCTGTTAGAGCAAGAAGACCAAGTGGCTTTGTCTCTTCTCGGTAATTTCAGTGCAGTGAGATGAGAAGACCCTGGGGTTTGGCATTTCTCCTTGAGGAGCTGAGCCAGAGGCAGGGCTTTTGTTCCTAAGTGATTAGAGGCCTGTGGCCGGAGGCCGCACATTCCCTTTTGGAAAGGAGCTCTCCCATACTCCTTGCTTCCATCTTCCCCTTCCTGGCTCAAGTCATAGGCTCTATTTTCTGGCTATCCTCTTTTTGTTCCTGAGAAAGTTGTGGTGGCTCTGTTTTTTTTTGTTTTTTTTTTTTTGTTTTTTTTTAAGCTGATTTAGGGGGTTGGGAAAGGAAAACTTTAAAAGTAAAATAATAAAAAACAGACCACTCTGCCATTACAGGCACATAAATAGCTTTGCCGTCGCTGGGCTGCACACTCGCTTTGCCATAGCAACCTAAAGCGACTGTTTATAACAGCCTGTCAACTGGCCTGGAAACCAGCAGCTGCTGCTGACCGCCCTGGCCTCGGAGCAGCAGGCAGGTACTCCTTGAGAGGTGTTATGGAGGCGGTGGGTCTGGCGCTTCTTGTGGAACCATGGGCAGGGGAAAGGCAGCCTGGGTTCCAGAGGCGACTGGGGCAGTAATGTTTTGGGAGCCAAAGTGAGCAGCAGGTGTCTTTTGTCTTCGTTTTCCCCTCACCTGTGTATGGGCCCCAGCATAGCTCATCTCCTGTGGAGATAGAAGACAGGGCTGGGAGGGCATTTGCTCCACCGGAACCTGAAAGGGGCCTGGGTGTCCCTCTGAACCTCACGAGGTGGCTTGTTTTACTTTTCAAATAGACTTTGGCTTCTGTTGTAGCCTGTTGAGTGACATCCTTTCAAGTCTGTTTTCTCAAAGGCTTAAAAAAAGTGGGCTTTTTTGGGGCTCTATCTGGGAAAGGGGGCTGTCTGGAGATGAATGGAAGCAGAGATTAGCAACCCGGAAGGACTAGCAGAGGGAGAGGGAAGAGCAAAGGAGATACATGGCAAGACCTTCCGGTGCCTTCCCATGTCAGCCTGGAGCTGAAGGGGTTCATGGAAATGCTTTGGAACCTCACAGCATTTTCTAAGTGTGGTCCCCAGACCAGAAGCAACCGCTCACCCTGTTAAGGAACTTGTTAGGAATGCATCTTCCCGGTCTCATCTCTGTTCTTCTGCACCAGAAACTCAGGAGTTGGCAGGGAGGGGGCCAACAGGTTTGCCCCAGTTCTCCAGGAGATCCTTGTGCTCACTCTGGGTTTGAGAACCACGGCTCAAAAGCATTACTCAAGTGCAAGAAAGCATGATCAGTCCGCTTTCCAAAGCCCGAGGCTGACTGAATGGATCCTGTCTGTGCAATGTGTGAACAAGGAAGAGTAAAACAGGCGCAGAGGGGTGGCAGGTTATTAGGGATCATTCCTGGCCCCCTTTTTTAATAAGCACTGTCTTTTCAGCATGGAGCCCTTGCTCATTTGCCTGTGACTTCCAGGAAACCGGCCCAGAGAAGGCTGGGATAGGTAAAGTGGGGATGGGAGGTTCTCTGTACTCTGTACAGGTGAGACTGTCAGAGTAGAGAAAGGGAATGGGAGCAGCCAGGCCTGATGACCAGTATGGGACATGCTGACTAGTGTCTGGGCCACAGGAATGTTGTTTTGCGTCCTCTTCTGCTGAATGCCTGGGGACAGAGCAGCTGCCCCTGGTGCTCCCTTTTGGTGGATGAGATGTGGCCTCCTCAGTCTGTGGCCAGGCAGCTTCTTCCCCCTTGTCCGGAGGGCTCCACCAGAACCTGAAGCCTGGGAACAACCAGGTCCTGACCCAGTAGCCCAGGGAGATGACCCCTCTCCATGAGCATAACATGATTCTGCTGAAATTCATTTCTAAAAATAACCTAGGATCCCGATCCAGCTGCTAAAAAGCCCCTTTGTTCCCTTGAAACCAGAATATGGAAAGCCACAGCAGCCCCAAGACAGACAGTCTATGTAGTCCAAGGGAATGCATATACGAAATACGTGAATGCTGCTGCCGGAGGGCTGCATCCTGTCTGTGGCCTAGAAGCTTCCTGCCGCAGCTCTGAGGAGTGAGAAGCAGTTATCCTTGCTAACTCTCATCCTGAGTGAACAGGTTCAGGAGAGGCTGCCAGTACCCCTTTTGTTAAACAACAGACCTTCCAGATGGCGTTGTCACTTCCACCTGAAGGTGGCTCTTGTCCTCCTTAAACAACTGAAGGAAATGGTGAGTGCTGCTGTTTCATCCTCTACATTTTTTTGAGCTCTAGCTTGCTGTGAACACCCCTACCTCCACCCCATACACCCTCTGAGTCATTGGAGGACACAGAGGTGACCCAGGCCAGTGTGACTCACACAATTTGAAAGAGGTTGGCTTTTCCAAGGCTCTGGGCCTGAGGGACTGCCCTTCTTCGTCTTGATAAATTTTTTTTTGAGATGGAGTTTCACTCTGTTACCCAGACTGGAGTGCAGTGGTGCGATCTCAGCTCGCTGCAACCCCTGCCTCCCAGGTTCAAGCGATTCTCCTTCCTCAGTCTTCCGTGCAGCTGGGATCACAGGCATGTAACACCACACCTGGCTGGGTTTTTTTTCCTTTTTTTTTTTTTTTTGAGATGGGGTCTCACTCTGTCTCCCAGGCTGGAGTGCAATGGTGCGGTCTTGGCTCACTGCAGTCTCCACCTCCCGGATTCAAGCAACTCTGTTGCCTCAGCCTCCTGAGTAGCTGGGACTACAGGCATGTGCCACCACACCTGGCTAATCTTTTGTATTTTTAGTAGAGATGGGGTTTCACCATGTTAGCCAGGATGGAATTTTTGTATTTTTAGTAGAGACGGGGTTTCGCCATGTTGGCTATGCTGGTCTCAAACTCCTGACCTCAGGTGATCTGCCCACCTCGGCCTCCCAAAGTGCTGGGATTACAGGCATGAGCCACTGTGCCTGGCCTCTTCTTGATAATATTGATGCCATTTCAAGATGGAGCCAGTGGACAGGGGTCAGGGGGACAGCAGTACCCTCCCAGGCACATTCCTGCTTCCTCCCACCACACTGTTTCCCTGCCCATGCCCTGGAGCCTTCTGTCTTCATCTTGGTGGTTCTTAGAGCCTGTGACATGGGTTGGATCTTAGCAGACCAGGTGATCAGGATCAGGCTGTCAACCTTGGGTCCATTCTTGGTATCGCTGTTTGGAGAAAGCTTTTGCTATCTATGGATCCTAACTTCTCCCTGCCTTCTGAAGGCATCTGGCCAGAACTGGTAAGTTTTGCCACCATTGTCACTACACAGCATATCCTAGACAACACAGCCACTCCAAGACTGAGAAGTGTTTTTATTTTTTGGATCTCAGATCGCCATAGATAATGCTCCAGTGAACATCCTTGCACATGCCCCCTCCAGGCCCTGGACGAGAATTTCTTTGGAAGATGTAGCCAGGACTAGATGACTGGGTCCACAGCATGCATAGATGTAGTTTGACCAAAAAGTACCAGGTGGTTCTGGGGAGGAGGGATGAATTCTGGATTCCTGAGACCCAGGGGCTAGGAGTGACACTTTTTCTCCAGATAGATGCTTTGACTCTAGCACTACGTTTTTGTGGTGGAATTGAAGAAGGTGCTGTCAGAGTAGCAGACTTGGAGAGGGGAAAGTAAGTGAGGGAGGTCCATGGATACTACCTCCTAACCAGGAAGTGGTGTTCTATCTTCAGAAGGAAAGAACTGAACCTGCGAATGACATCCTCTCAAGTCTGTTTTCTCAAAGACTAAAAGCATGTGGGCTTTCCTTGGGTCTCTGGGAAAGGGGGCTGTCCTGAGATGACTGGAAGCAGAGATCAGCAACCTGGAAGGGCTAGAGGAGGGAGAGGGAAGAGCAAAGGAGACATGAACCAGAACCCAGAACTTCAGGATGGGAGTACCCCACCCCCAGGAGGCTAAGTTCTAGGGGCTAGCTAAAAATTAGCATCAGATTCCCTGACCAGGCCATGGTATACTATCCCATGGTGAGGCCAGAGGCCTGGCTTAGTGCACCCGCCCTCACCTGGCTTCCTGGGTTGGATGTGGCTGTTGGATGATGATGACAAGTGGTGCCACCCACCACCTGAACTTTAGCCAACACATGCTGCCTCTGACCTTGTTCCCATGCCTCCAAAGGGCTTCAGTAGGCTGAAGGAGGGCATGTGCTCTGGTCTGCTTCTGCAAACCAGTTGGCATTTAAGGAGCAATTAGGGCAGGGCAGACTTGGGGAGGGAAGGAAGAACCCGGGATTGTGATGAGGATGGCTGTCAGACCTGAGGGATGGGAAGTGGCCAGGATGAACTAGAATCTGGGTCATGGAAATAAGGAGCCTGTGATGAGGAGGCGGGCAGAACAGCCTTTACCAGAGACTCACACCTCTGGAGAGAAGGGCTAGCCAGGGATGTTTTAGGCTAGGCAGCCTACCATGGTCAGGTTCTTGCCAGCTTTCTTGATAGGACACAGTCCTTTTGGAAGTGTCAGAGTGCCAGAGAGGAGTAGAGCTTAAACCCTCCCAGGTGGTACACAGGAAACAGCCCTGCTGGAAAAAAGACAGAGAACGCAGAGCAGGATCTCCCTCTGTGCTTCTCCCAGATCACCATGGGGAGCAAGGCCAAGGGCATGAGATGACTGAGTGGAGGAAGCCCTCATCCCCACCGCTGGGCTCTCCAGGCGGGAATTGGATATGCTTGGACTCACAGCAATCTAGAGCCCAGTGCTTTCTGGCTTGGGGTGGGGGTGGGGTGAGGGGAGGAAAAAGGGGAGCAGAGGGTATCTGCTCCCAAAAAGCTTTGGGTCTATCTCTATGCCTTCCCAGAAAGTTCACAAGAGGTAGATATTTCCCTGACCTATTTCAGAGCCTTTTAGGAGTCAGAACAAGGGACAGATGGGTTTATATGAGCCTTCTTTTCAAGGTTTAGGAAGTAAATTCATAGCTTGGTTTCCATTTTTTTATATCATCGTTCTCGTACTTGAGGCAAGGTGGCTTTGGATTCAGATTAGGGCACAAATCCTGGCTCTCTGAATCTATATTTCCCTGCTATAAGATGAGAGGTCCTTCTTATAGGGTTGTTGGTGAGAATTCAGTGGAACAGTATATGTAAGACTGATAATAGCTACAGTGTGTGGACCAGCCACTATACCAAGCACTACCTAATACATAGGGGTATATATCTAATTTCTCATTTTCATATCAAGTCCCTAGGATGGCCCCTAGCACATGGAAGGTGCTCAACAAATCTTTTTTCCCTCCCTTCCAACCTCTCCAATCCCACATCCCTGTTCCTGAGTATAGGGAGAAGTAGAGCCTCACTTGGAATGAGAGAGACTGATTCTAAGTCAGAAAAAAAGACTACGGATTTTCTGAGGGGCTCCTAAAGCGTGTGTGTGTGTGTGTGTGTGTGTGTGTGTGTGTGTGTGTGTGTGTGTGTTTTCTGAAGCAGAGTCTCGCTGTCGCCCAGGCTGGAATGCAGTGGCACAATCTCGGCTCACTGTAACCTCCGCCTCCCAGGTTCAAGCAATTCTCCTGTCTCAGCCTCCCAATAGTTGGGAATCCCAGTAGTTGGGATTATAGGCGTTCACCACCATGCCCAGCTGATTTTTTCTGTTTTTAGTAGAGACAGGGTTTTGCCTTGTTGGCCAGGCTAGTCTCAAACTCCTGATCTCAGTTGATCCAACTGCCTCGGCCTGCCAAAGTGCTGAGATTATAGGCATGAGCCACCGCGCCCGGCCCTGAAGCAGGTTTTATATTGTAGTTGGGTGCATTCTAAAGTGGGACCAGGCTGCTTCCCCTCTCCAGAGGTCTGCCCTTCCTCACCCCTCAAGTCATGCCTGGCAGTGATGCTGGCACCCCTGCCAGAGTGTCTCCAAGTGCTACCAGCTTGCTCCTGAGCAGAGGCTTTCAGCCCATTGGGGAGGACAGAGTAGCGCAGGGCAGGGAAGTGTCTGCTCCTCTGAACAGACCCAGCCTGTAGCCCAGAGGCCAGAGTGGACCAGAGCCTCTTGTTATTCCAGGCATGTCTATCTGCAGTGCTGCAGCAGCCTGAAGCCCTAGCCCCTGGCCCCTCCTGTTTCCTTTCTCCCATTTTTATGCATCATATCACATTCAATAGGAGCATTTAGTAGCGGGGAGACTCGGGGTGAGTTCCTTTCATATTTTCAAATATACCCACTCTATAACCTATACGAGGGGTCATTCTTTTTCCTCATAGTTTGGGGATATATTTCTTCTTTAGCACCCTGGGAAAGTTAAGAGTAAAAGATTCCTTGGACAAAATTGGAGGAAAGTGTGTCTGATTAGTGTTTACAGTTTGGTGACTTAGAATAGAAGGTTCTTGTCTCTGGCAGCTCCTCATTTCTGGAGGCTTTTTTTTTTTTTTTTTTTTGGAAGTCAGGGTCCCACTCGGTTTGCCCAGGCTGAAATTAAGTGATATGAATACAGCTCACTGCACACTGCAGCTTCCACCTCCTGGGCTCAAATGACCCTCCCGCTTCAGCCTCCCAACTTGCTAAGACCACAGGCGTGCACCATCATGCCCAGCTACTCTTTGTATTTTTTGTAGAGACAGGGTTTCACCATGTTACCTAGGCTGGTCTCAAACTCCTGAGTTCAAGTGATTCTCCCGCCTCAGCCTTCCAAAGTGCTGGGATTACAGGCAGGAGCCACTGCACCTGGCAGATGCCTGCCTTTTAGAGGGCCTCTTAGAAGTTTGCCAGAAAATGAGGAGGTTTAGGCTCAAGAAAAGGAGTAAAGTGTAACAAAAAGAGCACCAGGCAGTCAAGACCACTGACTTGTTAAGACCAAACCACTTTTTTATCTCCCTGGACCTTTGTATCTTCATTTGTAAGGCGAGGGTCACAGCTGTCCTAGCTAGAATTGATATGACCAATGCTTTCACATGTCATCTACAAATTATAGAACAGATGTTCCAGGACTTTAGGAGGAAAAAAGTAAAATGTTGTCTTAATGATCATATAAAGCATTGTAATTTCTTGCCCTAGGAGGAAGAGATGAGAGAGTTCGCTCTTCTATCCTATCATCTCTTAGGCTTGCAAAATACTAGAAAAGAGGAGGGAGCACATACCTTACTCAGAACGCCCCAAGCCGAATGACTAACCCTTACCTGACAAGAGGTAGTACCTTCCAGGTGTCTGAGCAGCGCATTTGATGCTGAGATGGTGTGAGCACCTTCAGATTATTCTTTGGCAGATTAGGGGCCAGGCAAGCTCAGCAGCTGCAGAGAGCTCATACTCCAGAGAGCTCAAAACTCAGAAGTGCGGACATCATGATATTCTTCCTAATATTATAGAGATCCCACCTTAAACCTCGGGCTCCAACTCTGCACTGCCCTTTGGACTTTGTGCTAGCAGCTTAGTGCTTGACCTACTGTGTGTTTCTCTAGATCAGCCTGAGGCAAACAAACCTTTTCATTCTTTTCCACATGTGTTCTTCAGCCCCATGTGTTCTAATCTTACATAACCTTTTCCATCGGTTGCCTATGGAAGTGGAAGAATCTCTCCTCTTTGGTACTCTGAAAAGAGGTTCAAAGTAAGGAAGGAATTCTGCCAGGTATGGTAGCTCATGTCTGTAATTCTAGCACTTTGGGAGGCTGAGGTAAGAAGATCACTTGAGGTCAGGAATTCCAGACCCGCCTGGCCAACAGAGTGAATCCCCATCTCTACTAAAAATACAAAAAATTGGCTGGGCGCAGTGGCTCACCCCTGTAATCCCAGCACTTTAGGAGGCTGAGGCAGGTGGATCACAAGGTCAAGAGATCAAGACCATCCTGGCCAACATGGTGAAACGCTATCTCTACTAAAATACAAAAATTAGCTGGGCATGGTGGCATGCAACTGTAGTCCCAGCTACTTGGGAGGCTGAGGCAGGAGAATCACTTGAACCCAGGAGGTGGAGGTTGCAATGAACTGAGATCACGCCACTGCGCTCCATCCTGGCAACAGAGCGAGACTCCATCTCAAAAACAAACGAAAGCACAAAAAATGAGCTGGGCATGGTAGTGGGTGCCTGTAATCCCAATTACTCAGGAAGCTGGGGCAGGAGAATCACTTGAACCTGGGAGGCGGAAGTTGCAGTGAGCCAAGATCGTGCCTCTGCATTCCAGCCTGGGTGACAGAGCGAGACTCTTTCTCAGAAAAAAAAAAGGAAGGAATTCTGACTCAGACTGTCTTTTCTAATTCTCAGGAGACTCAAGAACCTATATGCTGGTGGTTACTGCTAATGGTTATAACCTAGCTAATGGTTTTTGTTAATGAAGCTGCCCTGGAATATTCCATTCTTTTTGTGCAGTGGAGTGTTCCCTGGCAAGGAAAGATGGAAGGGCACATGGAGCTTGTTTTTCTTCTACTTAAAGGGCTTGATAACAAAAGTTCATTAAGATCAGATTAGGCTTTCTCCCATCACTTAAGTGTCCTATTCTGCACACTGGACAGCTTTCATCTAAGATTTCCAAGGACTATTTCTATAATTCTATTCCTTTATCACTTTCTTAGGGTGGTGCGAAAAGACAGGGCCCATTCTCTACCCAACTAAAGGTGGAAGGAACCGAGTCCTGAAAAGGCTAAGTAACATCCCTATCTTCATGGAGCAAACATTGTAGTGGGTGAAGACAGAAAAGGTAAAATCCTCTAATTCCTGGTTCAACACTATAAGCATTGTTCCCAACATCCTCTTGAAAGGTGAAGGAGTTCTACTTGAGGGTCAAGATGGGTTTCTTGCTGCTAGAGCTCTTCCCATTTCTTCCAGGCTTGGAGAAGCTGAACTGGGGTGAAAACTCTGTGGTCCTGCCTGTTCCTACACCAGTCTGAATGAAGGGAGTTTGACAGATTGCCTCAGGTTCTTTGTGGATCTTCTTATTTCCCAGATAAGAAGGGGTTATGATATTTTAAAACAAATAGAACCCTGCTTTCTTAACTCTTTGTAAGTCAGAGTAGTGCTAAAAATCTATGGGAGGAAGAGGAGGCAAGGGGCAAATTGGGAGAGGGAGGAGTATAAATCAACCTGCATCCCTGTGGAAGCTTCTGGGAAGAAGATTGTCAGGAATTGGCAAAGACTTTGGCTACATGTGACTTTGGAGGAGATCACTGATAAAAGAATCAAATCCCTTATCTGATAGTTCTTGTGCTTCTTTGTTCACCTTCTAGAAGTAAGGGTGGCATCTATTTATTACAGAGAGGTTGGCCAGAGCTCCTTGCCACCCCCTGGTAACTGAAGTCATCAGTGGGGACTGTGTAACCGGGGCTGGGGTCCCATGTTCTGGTGCTGTGCTAAGAGCCCCTTCACATTTGAAAGGCTGATGTGTGGCAGTGACACCTGTCAGTGGCATGACACACAGCGGCCCCACTTTAAAACTGAGAAGGGGCCTCAGGATAAGTTCTCTTCCCACCTTCAGCCCTCTGGATCCTCACCTACACATAGCTCCACCACACCCCCTAGTTAGCATGCATGAGAGGTAATGCATCTTTCTGAGGGGAGAAATGCTGGCCTCTCTCTGGTGCCCTTATTGAGATGATGTGAGACTCTGGTGCTCACTCACAGGCTAGCTTGTCTTCCCTGCTGACCTTGCTGTGGCCCTATCCTCTATCTGAATTGAGAGGTGTCTTATCGCTCCCATTCCAGAGAAACTTTAATGCTCAGGCTTCAAACTCCCTATCTTTCCTCCTCAGAGGTCCTTCTGTCCCCCTTACTAAAAAAAAAAAAAAAAAAAAAAGTTCACCCTGTATCACCAACTGACAAAGCATTTTACTCCCCTCTTCTCCCCAAAAGCCTCTTGGAGTAGGGTGGAGCTTAGCCTCAAGACCAAAACTTGGTGCCTGCCAGGTTGACACCTGCAACAGTCTACAGAATTTCCATACACCTGGAAGCTGAGTACTCTAAGGGGCTTTGGAGGATTTTGACATCTTCTATCAGGTTGTCTTCCTTGTGTGTAAATGTGTGTGTTGGGAGTGGAGGAGTGTGGGGTGTGGGAGAGGTAGGCTGACTGACAGGCAACCATTCAGATTACTTAGATCTGAACTCCTTTTTCTGACCTCTTCTCATCTTTTATAGATAATGTCAGACTAAAGTATCCTGTCACAGGTCCCTCAAATAGACAGGGAAAACATTAGAGCCATTAGAGGTTGTAACCATTTATTTCCAAGTTTCTGAAGCTGTGGGTTTTATGTTGCTTGGTTGGGAGAGGTGAGATGTAAAGACTGGGGTATATTGAAATTACTCCTCTACATTGGGGTTTGCAGTCTGCTGGGGCCTCCCAGGGAGGAACGGGCCTCTCCTGAGTCAGCTCCCTAAGCTCAGGCCTCAGCTATCAGTTTAGCTCAGACCTCAACTGTCACTTAAATCCTTGTGCTTAGACTGGGTACCTCTTGCCCTTGCAGATGCTGGATACTCATGGCTGCTCTAATGGTTTCTTTTTGTCTATCTTTGAACCTTTATTCCAGAGATCCAGTTGTCATCAGTATCCAGGAAGCTCTCCTCTTCCTCCTCCTGACGCCTCTCTACCACTACAGTTGCTGGTTGTTGCTAAGGTTGCTGCCATGGTAACATGCACATCCTGTTTACACTTTCATCTGGGCAAGTTGGTCTAAGCTAGGAACCTACCTACCCTGGACAACCACTATCATCACCACCTGGGGACACCAATCAACGTGACACGGAGTCCACCTTCCACTCAGTTCCCCCATCCTCTTCCTCCTCTCGCTGCCAGATTTCATACAGAAGAAAGGATCTAGACTTCGGACAGCTACTCGGGAGCTTATTGTACAAGATACATTCGATCTGTTCCCTCACTGGGCCCCCAGAGAAACAAGAAGTAGGAAGAAGTTGAGACAGGAAGACAGGAGACACTGGTCAGTTGAAGGGAAACACTACATCTTCTCTGGTTGAGGGGCTTGGTAACAACAGGCAAAATGACGAACCCATCAGACCGTGTCTTGCCTGCCAACTCGATGGCCGAGAGCCGTGAAGGGGACTTTGGCTGCACAGTAATGGAACTGAGGAAGCTCATGGAGCTGCGTTCGAGGGATGCTCTGACCCAGATTAACGTCCACTATGGAGGTGTACAGAATCTCTGCAGTAGACTGAAAACCTCCCCTGTGGAAGGTAAAGGCCATATCAGGGGTGGGGAGTTGGAGGAAGGTGGCTAGTGTTTCAAAATATTCTTTTCCCAGCTTCTAGAGAAGGCACATTTCTGGAGGCCCAACTGGTATATTTTTGTCAGGTGGGAAAGGTATGGCTTCTGAAGCACTGAAAGGAGGTGAGGCCACGAAGAGCTGTATCTTTCACAGAGATGATGTTTAGAAACTGCTATTCTCTGAAGAGTATTCTTTTCTCCTTTTTCTTTTCTTCCTTTCTCTTTCTTCTTCTTTTGTTTCTTTCTTTTTCTTTTCTTTTCTTTCTTTCTTGTGTGTGTGTGTGTGTGTGTGTGTGTGTGTGTGTGTGTGTGTGTGAAACAGGGTCTTGCTCTTTTACCCAGGCTGTAGTGCAGTGGCGTGATCATGGCTCACTGCAGCCTCAACCTCCTGGGCTGAAGCCATCCTGCTACCTCAGCCTCCTGGGTAGCTGGGACCACAGGCGTGTGCCACCACACCCAGCTAGCTTGTTTGATTTTTTTGTAGAAATGAGGTCTCAGTATCTTGCCTAGACTCATCTCAAACTCCTGGGCTCAAATGATCCTCCCACCTTGGCCTCCCAAAGTGTTGGGATTACAGGCGTAGTGAGCCATTGCTCCTGACGCCTCTTTTCTCCTTTTTCTGTATCAGTGTCCATTTAGTTTTAAAATGTTTATGATATAAATGTTGTTGTCAGTAAATAATCAAGTCCCTTCTTCTATATGTCTGATTATAAAATACTTTAATTCTTCCCTATACTGATCTTACAGTTTAATGAATGGAGGAAGGAAGGGTACAGAAAAGTGAGTAAGTCCAGCTGCCCAGTTGAGAACTTCTCTATTATATACCGTTAGAAATGGGATGATAGGCCAAGCAGGGTGGGTGGCTCACATCTGTAATCCCAGCATTTTGGCAGGCTGAGGTGGGAGGATCACTGGAGCCCAGGAGTTCCAGACTAGCCTGGGCAACACAATGACACCCCATCTCTTTTTTTTTTTGGAGACAAGAGTCTTGCTATGTCACCCAGGCTGGAGTGCAGTGGCATGATCCCAGCTAACTGCAACCTCTGCCTCCCAGATTCAAGCAATTCTCATGCCTCAGCCTCCCAGGCAGCTGGGACTACAGGTGTGCACCACCATGCCCAGCTAATTTTTTGTATTTTAGTAGAGATGGGATTTCACCATGTTGGTCAGCCTGGTCTCAAACTCCTGACCTCAGGTGATCTGCCTGCCTTGGCCTCCCAAAGTTTTGGGATGAGGAGGCTTACAGGCATAAGCCACCACGCCCAGCCTCTATTTATTTTAAATAAAAAGGAAAAAGAAGGAAATGGAATGCTAAATCACAAGGTATATAATTGTACCCATCATATCTTTGGATTACTCACTGTTTTGTGTCAGGGAATTATAAGTGATTTTTTCAACTCTGCTGGATACACTTTTACTGTAGTTCTTCTTAATCTTTTTGTTGTTGTTGTTTGTTTGTTTTTTTTGGTTTTTTGGGTTTTTTTTTTTAGATGGAGTCTCACTCTTGTTGCCCAGGCAGGCTGGAGTGCAATGGTTCATTCCTGGCTCACTGCAACCTCCGCCTCCTGGATTCAAGCAATTATCCTGCCTCAGCCTCCCGAGTAGCTGGGATTATAGGCATGTGCCACCACACCTGGCTAATTTTGTCTTTTTAGTAGAGATAGAGTTTCACCATCTTGGGCAGGCTGGTCTCAAACTCCTGACCTCAGGTGATCCGCTCACCTCAGCTTCCCAAAGTGCTGGGATTACAGGTATGAGCCACTGCGCCCGGTCTTAATCTCTTCTTAAAAAATATAAAAAAGTTCAAAGATAATGAAAAATCCAGCTTCGGGCTTTCCTGGCCCAGCCCAGTTGCCCAGTGTGCCATGGTGTGATGAAATTTTGCCTCATCAAAATGTAGAAAGAACAAAAGGAAACTTGCTTTTTCACTTTTGCCTGGTTTTAGCATCTCTGTAGCAGATACTTATTTGGCCCTGTACGCCTGGCAGTTCATGGTTGAGTAGTGTGAGATGGAGCAAAGATCTTTTCCATTAGGGGCTTTCAGCCTCATGTGGTCTCCTATTTCTGAATCTTCCTCAGAGGCCACAGCATATTTCTCACCAGTTCTAAGAAGCTGTTATCCTTTGCCAGTGCTGTATTATAAGTTAGTTACTTGGAGCCTAGACTCTTTAGGATGAAAAAAGAGAGAAATTTTTACATAGATATCTATACCTAGTTTATGTCTTATTTTCTTTACAACCTAAGGAAGCTTCCCTACCTATTTTCTTTACTTCTAGAATTTGGTTTCCTATCTCACAGGCTTTGAGTTCAAACACTAGTTCCACCATTTACTAGCTAAGTAGCCCTCCATAGTTTACTCATCCTCCCTGAATCTGTTTCTTCTTTGAAAATAGAGTTGATAACACCTAGCCCATAGAGTTACTGAGATTAAATAATATATGTGCAGTGCTCATACTTATAATTAGGTGTTCAATAGATAAGTTTTCTCAGATTAAAACAGAGTCCATGTGTCTGTAGATACTTGCCAGAATATGGGTGCCAAAACATGGAGTGCAATGTTTTGTCATATCTGGAGAGGTTACTGTATGTGTAACTGCAACCACCGTCCATTTCATTTGCTCACTTCTTAATCACAAAAAAAAAAAAAAAACGCCTGGGTAAGGTGGCAATATCTAATTGCTTTCATGTGGCTCAGTCTCTGCCTTCTAATGGTAGCCCTTAATCATAGCCCTTTGGGCTCTGTCTCCTTCTTGCCAGCTGGATTTCTTTATTTGGTCACTTTTACAGCCGTATTGACTGCTGAGGGTCTGTTCTTAATTATATCTTCACTGAGATCATGCAATACTTTACAAACACCCGTCAGAATTTAAACAGGATCTTTCTTTTTCCCTTCCTATGCTGTTTTTGATCCCTTTGGTCAGCTGTCTCTCTCACAAACAGGCACTCAGGAGTCCAAAGAAGCTGGAACCTAGAGAGCTCCTGACAACAGGATTCCGGCTTTCCTCCAATTTTCCAGATCCCTTCCCAGAGCTGCCACTGTTTACTTTCTGATTCCCAGAGAGCTTCCATTCCCAAAGGCCAACATATATTCTACTTTCTGTCAACATTGAATATCAAATGTTACAGACATAGCGAATGCTCTTGGATCCTTTCCCAGTCCTGGTTTCAGCCCCTTCCAATGGCAAGTGTTTCCCTCATTACAGCCCCTGGCGATGCTATAGCCTAGGACTCCTACCACTGGCACAGTTGTCTACTGCCTTGTACTGCTTCCTTAGATCACAAATATGCATCCTGGTGTTTTTCTTTCTTTCTTTTCTTTCCTTTTTTTTTTTTTTTTTTTTGAGAAGGAGTTTTGCTCTTGTTGCCCAAGCTGGAGTGCAGTGGCGCAATCTTGGCTCACTCACTGCAACCTCCGCCTCCCAGGTTCAAACGATTCTCCTGCTTCAGACTCCCAAGTAGCTGGGATTACAAGTGCATGCCACTACTCCCGGCTAGTTTTTTGTATTTTTAGTAGAGATGGGGTTTCACCATGTTGGCCAGGCTGGTCTCGAACTCCTGACCTCAGGTGATCCACTCACCTCAGCCTCCCAAAGTGCTGGGATTATAGGCATGAGCCACCGCATCTGGCCTTTTTTTTTTTTCTTTATAAGAGATGGGGGTCTTGCTATGTTGCCCAGGCTGGTCTCAAACTCCTAGACTGAAGCAGTTCTTCTGCCTCATCAGTTTGTATTAATGTAGGAGTTACCATAGGGCTTGCTCTGGAACTGGGGAGACAGGGTATTGGAAAACAACCTTTCCATTAGTAATTTTTAGTCCTCAATACCAACAGTGACCTCCTAGTGTGTGACAGGAATAAAGAGATAAAAAGAAAAGTAAGAAAAAAAAAAGAAAGAAAAGGAGATATAGAACAGCTAAGACATAGGAGTATCTACCCAGGCAAGGGTAACGCTCACCTGTTTAGTTAGGGTAGGCAGAAAAAAGATCCCCAATACACTGATGCTATAAAAAGCTAGCCTGTTCATGGAAGGCCACACAGCCTGACAGCCTAATGTAATTTTGTCACTGTGGGAGGTCCCAGTGGACCAATAAGAAGAATAAAGAAATTTACCTGGTGCTTGAATTCTGCTAGTTGGAAACCAAGGTGAAAGTGAAGGTCAGAGAGATTGATTCCTAGAATGTAACCCTTTTCCTTTATTTTCTATGGACTGATAGCATCTTTAGTATAGACTGACAGAATTTTTTTTTAAACTATAGCTTTTAAGGGGACTTATGGAACTTGGGGTTTATTACATTTCTGACACTAACGTGGTTTTATTATCATAGATTTACACAATTCTAAAGGCAGGTGGGACTTCATTATCTCTTTTGGCTGGCCGCAGTAGCTCATGCCTGTAGTCCCAGCACTATCTGTGCTTCTAAGATTCTCTGTGTGACTGCTCTAGCATAAGAAGCAGCAGAGCATTAATGGAGTGTAAGTCAGAAGGCATGAAATATTCCATCCCATTCTACCTGGTAGTAAGACCTTAGACAGGTCATTTAAACCCTTTAGCCTGGAGAGAGGGAGAGAGAAAGAGATTATTATTTTGGGACGGATTCTCACTCTGTCACCCAGGCTGGAGTGCAGTGGCACAATCTCAGCTCACTGCAACCTCCGCCTCCTGGGCTCAACTGATCCTCCCGCCTCAGCCTCCCAAGTAGCTGGGACCACAGATGCGCACCACCATGCCCGGTTAATTTTTGTGTTTTTTGGTAGAGATGGGGTTTTGCCACCTCTGTGTCAGCCTCCCAAAGTGCTGGGATTACAGGCATGATCCGCCACCAACCCAATGTTTTTTTTGTTGTTGTTTTCAATTTTATTTTTATTTTTTGAAACAGGGTCTTGCTCTGTCACTGAGGCTGGAGTGCAGTGGTGAAATTAGGCTCACTGCAACCTCCACCTAATAGGCCAAAGCAGTCCTCCCACCTGAGCCTCCTGGTTAGCTGGGACTACAGGTGTCCACCACCACACCCAGCTAATTTTTGTATTTTTTGTAGAGACAGGGTCTCTCCATGTTGCCTAGGGTGGTCTTGAACTCCTGGGCTCAAGTGATCTGCCCACCTTGGCCCCCCCAAAGTGCTAGGATTACAGGCATGAGCCCTCGCGCCCTGCCTCAGCCCAATGTTTAGATACTTGTGTTGCTCGAGTATACATTAGCTAGTTAGAGTAAGAGGAGTTGCCCCCGTGGCCAAGAGTTGGTTAGACTTAAGAAAGCTTGGAGATGTTTAGCTACATGGCCTTCATCAACAGCCAGAAATAAGGCTGACAGCAGGAGCCAAAAAGAGGAGAAAATTTAGGGCAACAAGAAAGGGTGGCGGGAGACACAAAGGAGAATACATGTTTACATCGAGGTAACTAAAGATTTCAGTCTTTATGGCTGTATATAAACAAAAGCAAAGATGTGGGGGTGAGGCTGGAGCTCCTGGGCGAGCTGTGTTGCCTTGGGTTTATCAGGAGGGACAATGTGAGCATTTTGCACAATGGAATCCTTTTCATTTGCTTGCTTTGTTCCCCGTTCCAGTTTTTTTCCCCCCCTTTTATTTTCTCTTCTTCTTTCCCTATCCCATTCCCACTATCCCATTTCCAATCCCCAAAGAACAGAGCAGTTTCGTTGGTATAGGCTGGAAGATAGCCTTTCACCTTCTGAGTGCTTTCCTGTGGAATCTCATGGCCTCGTGAGTATAAGAAGCCTTTGGTGAATCTGGGATAAAAATTACCTGTGGCTTAAGGGGAAGAAAGAAGAGGTATTTTCCTTAGTCTCAATCCCCTTTTGTGTGTAGGAAAAACGGATGGTCCTAGGTGAGAGATTCTTTGACCTAGGTAGAGGTTATACGTATTCTGTTTTCCCTATAGAATTTTGCACATTGGTCCTTAGCTATGCTATCCTTTTTAGGAGGAAGAATGGTGTTTTCTGAGGAAGAGTTAGGCCATTCCTTGGAGGCAAGGTCTGGGCTCAGACCAGAATGAGAGAGAAGGGGAGCCTTGAATAAACAGTAAATTATTAACTGTAGGCCTTCTTTCAAAAGGCTGAAGACTATTTTGGTTGAATTTGGATCTAAAAGATTGTTGGTGGAACTTTGTTTTATGTTCCTTCTGTACCCTTCTACTTCTTTTCTCCTCTGCAGAGTTGAAGGTGTGACAGTGAGATATTGAGGTCCTCCAATTCTTTTTCAACAACATTCATCTAATACTTAATAACTGCTAGGTGCTAGGGACACAAGGGTGAACAAGACAGGTGCAGTCCCTCCTTCCACAGAGCTTATAGGCTAAAAGAAGATGCATATGAATGAAGACAATTTCAGGAATCTGGCCATAGGGCTTTGATGAGGAAGAGCAGGGTCTATGGGAACACAGTATGGGGACTTAAGCTGAAGGCATTGCAGGGGATGGGAGGGGGGCTTAGAAGCTGGAGATGGTACACCTGTATCATCTAGGGATCACCCAGGGAAGCTCTAGCATGGCCACGCTCTGTGACAATTGCTACCACCTGCTGAATATTCCTGGCATAAGATGCAAGCATTTTTGCCTTCCTTAATTACTGGGTGGTTACTAGGTTTAGGGAGCTGAGATTCCTTGGGGAGTAAATGGCAGGAGGGGAAAAAAATGTGTTTTAAGACGGCCAGCCCAAATTACAATTTTGTTTTATTAGCTTGAGGATTTAGATGAACATCTCCTATCACCTTAAGATCTCTGGGGCTTAACTGTGTTCCTGTCACTCTGCCTTCTGAGGGCAGTGGCATGTTTTACCAAGAATTGTCCATTTTGCCACAAGCTGAGATATACTGGGACTGGGCTCTTTCTCAGTGTGGCAGATTGAAATTTCTGGTAGTATTGTCAATCTGGAAAAAATTGAGTACATATTCCAAGTAAATGTTCACCTACAAAACTACTGCCTTACTATTAATACATCTAACACTTTTATTTACATAATAAGATAGGCAAACATAGAAATGGATGAGGTGATACAAAATGGTCTGATATTTTCCTCACACTCTAACAGATGGATGCATGCCCCCGACTTAGAGACCGCCGCTCTAAAGCACGATGGTGTTAGGGGGATGCGGAGGACTAGGCGAGTGAAGATGGGATGGAACAGATGTGACAGGAAGATGGGCAACTGGCTTCTTTGAGATTTTCTTCCCTATCTTTAGAGCTTATAGTCTGTTCAGGAATATCAATTTTTAGGAGCTCTTCCATTTGAGGTTAGAAGCATAACCGCTATTTTTCCTCCTTCTTTGTGCCCTCTGCCCTGCAGCCATCATCTCTTGCCCCAACTCTGCTAAGGATGGCAAATAAGTGACCCTAATAACAGTGATCTGGGCATGGCCTTAGAGATTAACATTCTGTGGTCCACTCTGCCTACCAAACTTTGGGCAGATGGATTATCACTAACTAGTTCAAGATGTGAAAGAGACTCAAGCCAAAATGTCCTCCTCTGTCCCTCCCCATCCCCCACCGCAGGGAACTCCACTTTGCATCCTGGGAATTCCCTGTCTAGTTTGAGTTTCATGCCTAGGGCTGAATTAGGCCTCTTGAAGGCTGTGGGCTCTCTCTTCCTAGCCCAACCCAGGCTCTGCCAGTTCTTTTCTACTTAGCCCTCCTTGCCTGGAGCTAGGCTTCTTGGTTCACTGGCTTAATGCTGCCCAGCTGGGGTCAGAGAGATCTTCACGAGGAGAGTGGGTAAGGCTTCCCCAACCTGGAAGCAGGAAGCTTCCCCTTCCTGCTTTCTCTCCTGGAGCCTTTTATGCTCCATTCTTTTGACAATTCAGCAGCAAGACTTGCAAGTTTTTGAGGGGTCTGGTTTGGTTTTTCACCTTGCCTTGCATTGAACCATTAGCTGTTGGTGGGAAGAAAAATAGCATTCCCTCGTTGGGTGAAGCAGATACTGCATCTACCGAAAGTGGGGCTTTCATTCTTACTATTTAGCTCCAAGGTGGGAATATGACACCGGACGGAAGCACATTCATGAAGTACAGAAGATGGCAGAGTGGCAGAGCAGAAAGCTAAGCAGAGAGCTATCTAGGGAGCCTTTTTTCCCTGGGCCACAGCTGCTGTTTTCAAAAAAAGGCGAAGAGTAGGGGGCGGGATAAAGGGAAGCATGCCCTGAGGAAGTGGCCCACCTTGGGAAGGGTTTTGCTGGCCACAGTGAGGAAAGCAGCATTGTACTCCAGGTTCATCATCCTCTGGCTGTGACCTTGAATCGATGGCTTTAAAGAAGTCTAGCAGATAGGGAGCAAATCTCCAAGCCGTGGGTGTGTTAAACTGGAGATGCTGAAGCAGGGAAACTGCGGTATACTTGGAAGAGTGGCATTTGGTTATTAGCCAGAGATGGCTAGATCTTGCATGGCCCTATTTTGATTTTAAGCTACTCCTCCCCCTCAGTCCCCAAATCCAGGGTTGTTGGTTTTTTTTTTAATTAATTTTAACTTTTTTTTTTCTTTTTTTGAGACAGGGTCTTGCTCTGTTGCCCAGGCTGGAATGCAGTGGCAAAATCACGGTTTACTGTAGCCTCAACCTCCTGGACTCAGGCAATCCTCCTGCCTCAGCCTCCTGAGTAGATGGGACCACAGGCACACGCCATCATGTCCAGCTATTTTTTTTTTATTATTTGTAGAGACAGAATCTTTCTGTGTTGCCCAGGCTGGTCTTGAACTCCTGAGCCCAAGCTCTCCTCCCACCTGGGCCCCCCAAAGTTCTGGGATTACAGGCATGAGCTGCCAAACGAAGCCCAAATCCAGGGTTTTTAAGGAAAGACTTGAAAGGTTTATTGCTGCTGTTCTTCTCAAGTACCAAAAGAGGACTGCCTTCAAATCAACCCAGAGAAAATTCTCCCTGGTACTATATGTGTGGGAGAAGATTCTGCTGCCTCCTTTGGCAAGGTATCATAACTCAGACAGCTGGGAAGTCCCTCCTGATGTCTACCCTAGCCCCACCCTTTCTGGGGCTGAGCTGGTTCTGATAAGTGGTGCCTCTGCCGATGTCGTTGGCCCTTCCCTGCTGGAGCTAAGCCACGGAGGGCTGGGCTGCATTTCTCCTCCCAGGCCCTAGGTCCTGCACACTCATGGCAGACACAAATGTTCCACTGCTGTTTATTCCATGTTCCCACCCAGCCTGGGCAGGGGCCGTGCAACTCCCCAGCATGGGGTGGGGGTGATGACCTCACAGCTGAACATTCTGTTTGCCTCTCCTAGCTCATGTGTTCAGTCTGGTTCATAGGGCCAGAAGTACTCCCACTCTAGGTGGGGCTTTCTCTTTCATGTTCTTGAGGACAAGATTTCCCCTCAGTTTCCTGAGGAATTTCTGGGGGAAACCCTTTTCCTGTGTTTCCGGCATTCTCTCCCTGCCAATTTTTCCTTCCCGTCTCCAGGAGGTTGTGTGAGTGTCTGAGAAACCACTGCAGAGATCAGGGCCTTTTAGAGCCTTTTCCCGGGCTGGACAAGTATTTGTGTGAAATTACAGCTGCTGAGATCAGGGCCTGAAAGGCTCTCTAGGGCAGAAAGAATTGGAATGGAAAGCCCAAAACTGGGGATTGGCCGATCTCCCAGTCCCACATGGCTTTCCCATGCCTTACCACATGTCAGAGAGGATTCCCAAGGCTACTACAGCTAAGATCCTTGACCTGCCCCGCCCTGCTGCAGGGCATACTGGGAACTGAGACAGCCACTTGACTTCTTAAGGTTGCTATTGTACGGGCTCAGGGTGACTTAAGGTGGAACACACAGATGAGTAGAAAATGGTGAAAAAAAGAAGCAAGCAAGTGACTTTGAGGGCAGTTAGGTCATTTCATTTGCTTGGGTCCAAAAAAGGCCATAAGAAACGTTTTATTGAGTACAAAATTCATAGGTTTGGACTCTGATGAACCTGATGGCGATGTTACCATCCCTGAGGCCAGGAAGGAAGAAGACAGGACTAATCCACCCCAATTGTAGACAATGGGAACAGCGCTGGCTTGCTTAGAGGTACAGAGGAAAGCAGCATGCAACCCTGCCCTGTGGTGAAGGAAGTAGGGTGGCCAGCCCTCGCTGATTGCCTGGGACTGAGCGGGGTTCCCAGGAGGCAGGAACTTCAGTGCTAAAACCTGGCAAGTCCTGGGCAAACCGGAACAAGTTAGTCACACTAGATTGAAGCCTCAGCTGAGTGCAGCTGCCTCCATGCCCCAGTGTCCTCTGTGTCTAGGTTGGCATCCAGTGGCCCGCTGTGGGGTGGCATAGACTCTGCCACTTACTAAGCTCAAGTAGTTATACCCCTGCCAGGCCTTAGTTTGCTTCTACATCAAATCGGGTTAATAGTAGCTACCATGTAGGGGTTTGTGATGCTTGAATGAGAAGGCATGATTGTGCCTGGTGAGGCATCTGGCACATAGTAATCGCTTAAATGTTAGCAATCTTAGTTATCACTCAGTTCATTCTACACATTTGCATGTGTACGATGTGCCGGGCAATGCTGTAGGCCTGAGGAACGATGACAAAAATCCTGCCCTTGTGGAGGAGGTGAACAAACAATAAATGAATGCATCCTATTATATGCTAGGTAAGAAGACCTGTGGAGGGAAATGAGTGAGCAGGATGAGGGGGATCAAGAGTGCCGGGTAAATACAGTGGTCAGGGTAGGCCTCACTAAAAAGAAGACATTTGTACAAAGACCTGAAGGAGGTGAGGAAGTGAGCCCTCTCCAGCGAGTAGGAATCTGGGCAGAAGGAACAGCTTGTGCAGAGGCCCTGATGTAGACGCATGTCTAGTGCGTTCAGAGAACAGTAGGCAGTCTGGCTGGGCCAGATCTCAGTGAACATGGAGAAACTAGTAGGAGATAAGGACTGGGGGACTGGGGGAGTCATTAGGGGCCTGGAAGCCCATCAAGTCCTTGGTGCCTAGTTTTACTGTAAGTAAAAGCCAGAGGGTTTTGAGCAGATGAATCGCATGTACTGCCTTAGATCTTAAAAAAGATCATTCTGGCTGATACATTGAGAAGAGACTGAGAACAGGAGAGCGAGGGTGGAGGCAAGGAGACCAGTTGGAAGACGATTGCTATAATCCAGATGAGAGAGGATGGTTTAGACCAGGATGATAACAGTGAAAATGGAAAGTGATCGGACTAGATATATTTTGAAGCTGGTAGGATTTCTCGACTACATGATATAAGAGATGGGGGGCTGGGCATCACGGATGATTACGGGGTATTAGCATGAGAGCGGAGAGGGACGGTAGCCGTGTTCTCCACCCCTCGTATGTCCCTCTTTTGGGAGGGAGGGTTTCATTAGGCTGTTGGGGTGCACCTTATGATCTTTAATATCTGATATCTTGGTTTGCCCTCATAATCATCTACTAAACCATGGTAAGGAGGAAAGGGCATCTCCTCCCTTTACATTGTGAATCCTGCTTCTTTGAGAAGCATCCCAGGTAGGTTAACAAATTAACAGCACTCCTGCTTCCCTTCAGCAAGCCTGGCTCTCCAGCACAGCAGGTCCAACTTGGCACAGCCTTGCCATCTCTGGTCCCTGGGGAGAAAGGACCAGCAAGGCCCTGCCCCCTGGCAAGTCTGCCTCTGCCTGTCTGGGGCTAAAGATGCCCTACCCAGAACACTCCTTTCCCAGGCCCTGGCTGTCCCTAGGAACTAGGGACTAGGAACCTGACTTCTCAGGCTGGTGGGGGCAGGGAGCCTCTGGGGAGCAACTCAGTTTGCTTCTGGAGGTTTGGCCAAACCTCACAGCTCTGCGGGGCTCAGCTGTGCCACTGCGCTGGAGGCCAGGGTGATGTGCTTGGGCACTGGGAATCAGGAGACCGTGGGTAAGACATCAGGCACCACTTCCCTAACCAGCTCCTGTGTCTCTCTCCTAAACACTAGCAAGTGAATGTGGTCTCAAAAGAGGGCCCTCACACCCCTGACTGCACAGGTGTGGATGCCAGTTCATCCCCTGCCCCTCACTTTCATCTTCCACCCCCCACATGTACCTTCCCAGACAGACGAGTATCTTGAGTATGTCTCCTGGTGCTTTTTGTTTTATAGCATAGGGAAAGGAGGCCATCCCAAGCTCTGCAAATAATACTCCCTTGGGTACCTATTTTCCCATTTTCAAAATCTTTATCTGTTCAGATGTCTTCCTCAGGTCCTAACGCAAATCTCTCGTCTTGACACTTAAGGTAACACTCCTGGGTTTGTTTGGTTTTTTGTTGTTGTTGTTGTTGTTGTTTGTTTGTTTTTTGAGACAGAGTCTCTCTCTCGCCCAGGCTGGAGTGCAGTTGCGTGATCTCGGCTCACTGCAACCTCTGCCTCCCAGATTTAAACAATTCTCCTGCCTCAGCCTCCCTAGTAGCTGGGATTACAGACATGCGCCACCATGCCCGGCTAATTTTTTTTTATTTTTAATAGAGACAAGGTTTCACCATGTTGGCCAGGCTGGTTTCAAACTCCTGATCTCAAGTGATACGCCCATCTAGGCCTCCCAGAGTGCTGAGGATTACAGACATGAGCCACCATGCCTGGCCCACTCTTGGGTTCTATTCAGTGAAGATTTTCAGTGAAGAGTAGACATTTGCCCTTATATCACATCTGCATTCCTTCCTCAGCAACAGAATAGCCCTTCCTATTGACTAAAGTGTGAGGAAGGCCTCTGGCATCCAAGTCCTTTGCCTGTTTTGTCCCTGCAGCCCCCATCATCCACTTTGTCTTGTTCTCTCTGTGAAGCTTAGTTGAAGTTCCCTTCCTCTGATTCTGACCCTCCTCAGCTGCTAACCTTTTTTCAAGACAAAAGCCACCCCACCCTGCCTGTGGGAAACCCTTCAAATCAGCAGCCAACAGCTTCCAGTGTCAAAACCAGTAATACTTTGCTTCAGCATGTAAACAACTTGATGAATACCAACTGGCATTCATCGCCACGGTAGGATTTCCCCTCTTCCCTTCAAGAGTAGCCCTACCTGGGGACCTGTGAAAGGACCCAACTATAAGGAAAGCACTGAGAATAATTCTGCCTATCTCTTGTCCTTCTGAGAAGGTGTCTAGAGAGTAGGTATGGTATGTATGTGGTACGTGGTCTGTGTGTGTGTGTGTGTCGTATATCTGTGTGGTATGTACTGTGTATGTGGTTTGTGTTTGGTGTGTATGTGTCTGTATATTGTGCATATGGTGTGTGATGTGAGTGGTGTATGTGGTTTGTGGTGTGTATGTGTCTGTATGGTATGTGTGGTATGTGGTGTGTGTACACAGAGGTATGTAAGCAAACATATGTTGGTGGGGAGGATGCTGGTGATCAAGTACTGTGTAGTATCTGAAACTTTGTGGCCTCACCTTTCTTGTTCGCTTTTTATTCAATCTGAGTAGTAGTACTTCCCTTAGTACCTACTTAGTCTTTAGTAGAATGGTAGTACCTCTCAGTGGTGTGTGTTTGTGCCTCTGTGAGTGTGTGTGCATGCACACACATAGGCACACAGGTGTGTATATGTGTGTGACAGAAAAGGAGGGGCACATGTGCTTAAAGGGAATGCCCACAAGTTATAGTCTCAAAGACTCTGCTCTGATGCTCCCCTAAAGCTCCTGTATCTTAGAATCAGGACACGTGTGTGGGCTCTGCCTCCATCCTGCATGACCTTGAGCAAGGAGCTTGTTCTTCCTGGCCTTTGTGTGTGAGCCAATGGATGGCAGCTCACTCTGCATTTAAATCACCACAGCATTTACCTGTTCATATGACATAAAAGTTCTATGTGAATCCCAAGAACCACTTTAATATTTATATTCTCAGAGCTGGACCCTGGGGCATACTCAATCAGTAGCAGATAAGATGTTATGTCTGGTTAGGAATTTATCCAGATTATACTTGTCACTAAGATAAGTGAGTGGTCCCGTGGCTGACCAGTTTCATTTTGCCCATTTTTAGCCTGAAAGTTCCACCCTCTCTGAGTCCTGAGTAGATTAGGATGGTTGTCTCTAACTGGATCTCATACTTGAGCAAATCAGGAAGCAGGGGATCTTTTTTATTTATTTTATTTTAGAGACAAGGTCTCACTTTGTTGCCCAGGCTGGAGTGCAGTGGCATGATCACTGCTGCTCACTGCAGCCTCAAACTCCCGAGGTCAGAACAGTCCTCCCACCTCGGCCTCCTGAGTAGCTGTGACTGCAGGTGCACCACACCATGCCTGGCTAATATTTGTCTTTATTGTGGAGACAGGGTTTCACAAAGTTGCCCAGGCTGGTCTTGAACTCCTAAATGTAAGCAATCCACCCATCTTGGCCTCCCAAAGTGCTGGCATTACAGGCGTGAGCCACCATGCCTGGCTCTTTATTTTATTTATTTTTGAGACAGTGTCTCTCTCTGTTGCCCAGGCTAAAGTGTAATGGCATGATCATGACTCATCGCCACTTCAAAACTGCCTTTTATCATTTTCTTTTTTTTTTTTTTTTGCATTCATTCATCCACTCCTATCTCCTTTTCAGGTCTATCTGGGAACCCTGCAGATCTGGAGAAACGTAGGCAGGTGTTCGGACACAATGTGATCCCCCCCAAAAAGCCCAAAACCTTCTTAGAATTAGTGTGGGAAGCCCTTCAAGATGTCACACTCATCATCCTGGAGATTGCAGCCATCATCTCCCTGGTCCTGTCCTTTTATCGCCCTGCTGGTGAAGAAAATGAACGTGAGTATCCTAAACAAGTCAGCGTGACTCTTATCTGGGTGCTTTCCACCACCACCAAAAAGCACTTAGTATTGGTGGCTGACAGGTTATAGCTTAAAACATTCCCCCCATTATCCAGAGTGGGCTTTCCAAAGGAAACCAGCAGTAGTACTACGCTATTCTTCCAACTCATCCTTATTCCAAGGGTTCCTCCCCACCCCACCCCCACCCTCTTTCTTCCATTAAATCTTTTTTCAGAATGTCAGGAATCCTCTACCCTTTTAAGACATTTTATTTATTTATTTATTTATTTATTTATTATTTTTTTAATGGATTCTTGCTCTGTCACCCAGGCTGGGTACAGCAGCTTGATCTGGGCTCACTGCAAACTCCTGGGTTCAAGCGATTCTCATGCCTCAGCCTCCTGAGTAGCTGGGATTACAGGTGTGTGCCATCACGCCTGGCTAATTTTTGTATTTTTAGTAGAGACAGGGCCTTACCATGTTGGCCAGACTGGTATCAAACTCCTGACCTCAGGTGATCCACCTGCCTCGGCCTCCTCAAGTGCTGGGATTACAGGTGTGACCCACTTGCCCGGCCTATTTAATAATTTTTATAACATAGAGACAAGGTCTCACTATGTTGCCCAGGTTGATCTCAAACCTCTGGGGTCAAGCGATCTGCCTGCCTTGGCCTCCCAGAGTGCTGGGATTACAGGTGTGAACCAACATCCCCAGCCAGGAATTCTCTACCCTTATCCAACCAACAAAACCCTGCATCTCAAAGTGCCCCCCGCCACCAATTGTCTCACATTATGGGAAACAGTAGCAAAAGCCTGACCATGTTGGGAACCATAAGTGTGACCTTACATGTGACTTGCCTAAATTTGATAGTTTGTACTATTTAGTCATTTACCTCTTTTGGATTAACATAAATAGTTACACTCGTGATAAGATAATACTCAATCCTACTATCCTCTGATATCCTCTTCCAGCCAACAGTTGTGTTTGCTATTATTCACTCTTCCTGACTTTCTATCTTGGGATTGTGGAAGCACCACTCCCATTTCTTATTGTCAACAAAAGCCCTTCAGTGACTATTTCTCTCCCTTCCTGGGATAGTGTGTGGTCAAGTTGCAAGTACCCCAGAAGATGAAAGTGAGGCACAAGCTGGCTGGATTGAGGGGGCAGCCATCCTTTTCTCAGTGATCATCGTGGTGTTAGTGACTGCCTTTAATGATTGGAGCAAAGAGAAGCAATTCCGGGGGCTGCAGAACCGCATTGAACAGGAGCAAAAGTTCTCCATCATCCGAAATGGTCAACTCATCCAGCTCCCTGTGGCTGAGATTGTGGTCGGTGATATTGCCCAAGTCAAATACGGTGAGAGCTCCGTGTCTCTTTTGCTTACCCCACCACCACCCCCATTTAAGGGATAGGTCCTTTGGCATGAGGGGGCTGGGAATTGCTGAAAACCCAAAAAGATAAGATCCAAAACTGTATTCACTTCTAGGTTAGAGTTTAAAGAGGTTGTGGGAAGGAATTTCAGAAAGGAGTAGCTGAAGCTCTGCCACGAGATTGTCAGACTTGTACTCTGTGTGTCTTAGGGTTAAAAGTGTGTAATATTCAGGCCATGGAAAGGTGTGGGGATGAATAAGAGTTTGAATTTATAATGCCTGGAAAGCAACCTTCTCCCAGGTTGTACAGAGCTGAAGTCTTGTAAAGACCCTCCATGTACTCACGACCATTGCCCTCCAGATAGGGCCCACGGAGGCAGCCGTGAGATGGGGTTGAAGGAGTTGGAGGTCCCTACCCTCAGCCAATCTCTTACTATCTCCTTCACTGTCCCTTCTTCCCCTTTGTGCTCTAGGTGATCTGCTGCCTGCAGATGGGATCCTGATCCAAGGGAATGATCTGAAGATTGATGAGAGCTCTCTGACAGGGGAATCCGACCATGTCAAGAAGTCCCTGGACAAAGACCCCATGTTGCTCTCAGGTATAGGCCCTGGCTACCCAAGTTCCCATTTACCTCCCTGCAAACACCCAGGCCATAGGATCCAGACCCTGTTCTCTCTTCTGACTGTGTCCCATCTCCTTCCCTGGGATTCAACTGGGGCAGCAGCATTTTGGTAGGTGGAATACAAGGATATCAGGCAGCCTAAATGAAGTTTTCCGTGAAACAAGAGTAATAAGGCCCTTGAAGGGGCTCTGCTGGTTGCAGGGGTGGGAGTGGGGGCAGGAGGGAGGGCTTACCCTAAAGCGGTCAGACTCGTTTTCCTCCTTACTCCCAGTTTGTCTGGTCTGTTTTAAATGTGCCCAGCTCTTGACCTTTTCCTACTGTGCTAAATACATCATTATCCATGGGGTAGGGAGGACTATTTTTTTCTTCCAAATTTGTGTTTCATATCAAATCATGTCTAGGTATTAAAAAAAAAACATTCCTTCCCATCTTCTCCTTTCCCATGTAGGGACCCATGTCATGGAAGGTTCTGGCCGGATAGTGGTGACGGCTGTTGGTGTCAACTCTCAGACTGGAATCATCCTTACTCTCTTGGGGGTCAATGAGGATGACGAAGGGGAGAAGAAGAAGAAAGGTAAGGGGCATCTGGACTGAGATTCTCTTTCCTCTCATCCCCATGGACAAACAAGGAAGCAAGGGAGCAGATCTGGATAGAAAGCATGGTTAGAAGAATCTACTGCGATGAAGAAAGCAGATATCCAAATTCCTTGCTGAGATAAAGATGTAAATCCTTGGCTCCAGGGGGCTCTGATGAAAACCAGATCCTGGCTCTAGGGTCCCAAGTCAGGTTGAATTTGAGCCTTGATTTTTGTGTCTATTGGTGGCTTGTAAAGGGGTAAGTTATAAAGCCTGCCCTAAATAAACTGGCTAGGTGCCGTAGCCCCAAACGCCTTCCATGTACTCCTCCTCCCCCAAATTTCTTCCTCAAAGATGGGGGGTTAAATGAACCATCAAGACTAAGAGAAAATTGGCCAGAAGAATAAAATAGATTTCTGCCGAAACTGGGCTCTCAGTGGAAGAGACACACAGCTAGAAGAGTAGGAACAGTTAGTTCAGTCTTTGCCCCTTAGTTATTCCTGAAGGAAAGAATAAGAGGGAGAAAGAGGAAAAGATACTAAAACCAAGTCTACCCGTTTCCCTAAGCATTCCTTCTTCCCTTAGGGGAGAGAAGGTTTCTACCACATGGCTGGAGAATCATCTTGGGCTGTTTAGTGGAGGACAGTTTATGAAAAGGAAACAAAACACATTCTCTCAGGAACTAAACAATTCATTTCTGCAGCTGCCTGCAGATGAATAAGGAGGAAGCTTGCCTGGTGCTATTGAAGTAACACGGAGACACCTTTCAGAGTCTTTGCCATCAGGCAGAAATAGTTCAAACCTCTCACTTCCTAATCCCCACCCTAGTTTTCCAAGCAATGTGATTCAGGCCAGGAGCAAGAGAAAGCACCTCAGGTGTGAGTATGCACTCACCTACGTGAGCGTTTTGGTGGCTATCCCGAGGATTCATGAGAGCCTCTAGCAAGAATGAATGAAAGCAGAGATGTGAGCTTCCTTTACATTTATGTCCCTTCCCTGCAACCCGACCACTTAACTGTCGCCCTTCTGGGCTCTGAGCAGGACCAACAAATTGGATCTCTTAATAGTCACTTTGGGTTTCGACCCCACTTCTTTCTTTCTTGTTCAAACAGGTAAAAAGCAAGGAGTCCCTGAAAATCGCAACAAAGGTAACCTCTCCAACCACTCATTTACCATCTCTACCTGCCCACGCTCAAACCAGACCTTTCCAGGCCATCTGCCTTCTCCCTTTTCCTCTCCATAAATCTGTTATCTCCTGCTGTGGCTCAGATGCCTCATCCTGAGGAAGGTGCAGAGATTTTTGGGGTGGTCTCAAGGTCCTGATCCCAATCTAAGATGGGACAACAGCACCCTCTGCTGTTGGCTCACAGAATGTCATGTCAAGGTTTCTCTTGGGGAGTGTGTAGGATTGATCTGCTCTTCCCAGGGAGTTGAACTCTGCTTCATTGCCCTCAGCCTGATTTAAACACCAACAGTCATCAGTTCCTGGGTTGGAAGACTTCAGGGTCCTCATGGCGGAGGGAGGTGGGGTGGGCAGTCCCTGCACCCTCCTCTTGATAGCTTCCTCATCGGTGTCCTCTTCTGGTCTGGATCCCTTCTCTGCTGGTCTTCTCAGGGGTGCTTGGAGAGAGCCCTTTCTCTGTACCTCTCTCCCCACCTCTCTTCTTTGTTCTCGCCACAGTCTGTTTTCTTCCTCCTGATCTGATGTGTGTTTCTCTTTTGGTGGCTGTGTTCACATTCCATCTCTGTCTTCTTGTTTGTGAGTCTGACAGCAGGGACTACTCAGGAAGGGTATCCTAAGCAAGGGGCTGAGCCCTGCAGGGGTGAAAATGGAGTGGTGCTGGGAGCCAGCAAGAACTGCTCTCTTGTGACACTCCTAGAGATTTGTTTTTACTTTGTAACCCGCATCACAGCAGTCTTTAGAAATAAAGTCATCACATTAGAAAACCAGAGCTAAACAGAAATAATTCTTTAATTTTAGTTCTTTAACTCTTCTTTTAAAAGCAAAATGGATTTATATGTCTCTCTTTATCCCTGCTTTCTCTTATTACAGGAGGTCCCTCACACCAGCTTCTTCCCTCTTCCCCAAAAGACTTAACCCTAGGTCCCACTCTGTATCTCTCTACCTTTGTTAGGCAGGGAAGAAAGGGAATTTTCTTTTCCTATCCTTCAACTGCTAGAAGGAGCTGGAAAATACCCTGGGTCTGGGGGTATGTGTTTCTTCCCTGACAATCGAGAGAGAGAGAGAGAGATAAACCATTTAACAGAGCAATCTTGTGCTCTAGAAACATCTACCAACCCTCTCCTTCAGCCCCTTTCTGCAGTAAAGATTCACTGTTTTAAGCACTGAGTTCCAGGAAGGATGGTTGTTTTAATAGCGCTTAGTGACATGATTAATCCCCTTGCTGGAATAAATCTGGCTTGGGACTCAGGTAGTGCCAGGAAGCTGCCACTGAAGAAGAAATCCATACCCTAAAAGCACCCCAGTTTCATCTGAAGTCATTAGAATATTATTCCAAAGGCCCTAATAGAGTGTTGAAGGCAAGTTCCATGTTTAGCATGGGTTGCGAGTGGTCGGGACTGATGTCAGGGTCCAAGGAATATTCTGGGAAAGAGACAGGAAGGTTTTTTGGTTTCCACCTGCCTGCCACTCAGTGCTACCACCTTGCCTGCTCACCTGTCCTATTTGTGTGTACACTCTAGCAAAGACCCAAGACGGAGTGGCCCTGGAAATCCAGCCACTCAATAGCCAGGAGGGAATCGACAATGAGGAAAAAGACAAGAAGGCAGTCAAGGTGCCTAAAAAGGAGAAGTCAGTGCTGCAGGGCAAGCTGACTCGCCTGGCTGTTCAGATTGGGAAAGCTGGTGAGTAGGGTACAGCCTCATTGTGGTTATCAGTGTTATCCTGCATCCTCATCACTTTTATCCCCTTCTTTCTGCACCAACTGAGACTGGCAGAAAGAAGGTGAAACTTCAGAATGGCTACTTGGGGCTAGGCAGCTGTGTCCCTAACTCCGCCACTGTTTGGTTTCTCCCTAGGCTTTTTCAGAGATAAATGTTTTCCTGTGTGTAAGGGTTAATGGCCGTGAGATCTCTTAATCCAAATGAATGAGAAGTAAAGAGCATATATTACAGTAGGGGAGATTTACATTAGCAAGAAGGAAGATTTTAATAACTACTTACCTGTCTCTTGTTTTGAGTTGTAAATTCCTTAAAGATAGAGAAGGCTGCAGCTTGCTAGAGGCAATTCCCTAGCATAGTAGTAGGATCTGGCCAAGCACAAAGCAATAAATACCAAGTAAGGACTGGAGGAAGAAGGAAGGCTGTGGTTAGACAGGCCCTCTCTAAATGCACTCTGCATATGAGAAAGTGGCTTCTCCATCACTTGCCTCTGCATTTTCCTGTCTTACCACCTTCTTTCAATGGAGCGGGAGAATGGGGAGTGGGAAGAAGAAATAGAAGACTGCTACTTCAGTGGACATATCCCTCAAGGAATAGTTTTTTTGTTTTTTGTTTTTTGGGTTTTTTTTTTTTTTTGTGATGGAGTCTTTCTCTGTTGCCCAGGCTGGAGTGCAGTGGCACCATCTCAACTCACTGCAGATTCCACCTCCTGGGTTCAAGCGATTCTCCTGCCTCAGCCACCCAAGTAGTGGGGACTACAGGTACACACCACCACGCCCATCTAATTCTTGTATTTTTAGTAGAGATGGGGTTTCACCATGTTGGCCAGGCTGGTCTCGAACTCCTGGCCTCAAGTGATCCGCCCACCTCGGCCTCCCAAAGTGCTGGGATTACAGGCATGAGCCACCGTGCCCTGCCAGAGAATAGTCTTTTACCACTGTTTATTCTGTGATTCCACCTTTCTGTTTACCACAATCATAATCAGCACATTTCTGCACTTTATACAGCTGTGTACAACTTACCCGGGGGTCTTGTTAAGGTGTAGATTCAGTTCAGGGGGTCTGGTGTGGAGCCTGAGATTCTGCATTCCTAACAAACCCCCACAGGATGCCAACACCGCTGATTCAATGTGCACACACTGGATGGTGGGATCCATGCTGCCCCCCATAGCAGCCGCTCACCACACGTGACTGCTGCAATTTAAATTAATTACAAGCAAATAAAGTTAAAAATCCAGTTGCTGGGGCACATGTTAGTTGGTCACGAGCCACATGTGCTAGCAGTGGCTGTCATATTGGACAGCACAGATAGAGAACTTCTTACATTTCACAGAAAGATCTACTGGACTGAGTTGGCCTAACCTCTTTGTGTCCGTTCTAGTGCCCAGCTAATTTTAACTGCTGTGAAATCTCTTGCATATAAACTATACATGGATGAGATGAATTGCAGGGGCAGAATCAAACACACAGGTCTGAAACATTAAATATACCCCACCTAACCCTTGTACTATTCTCCTAATCCTTACCTTGTTTTTTTATTGTTGTTTTTGCTTATTTGTTTGTTTGTGAGAAAGCCTCACTCTGTCATCCAAGCTGGAATGCAGTGATGCAATCTTGGCTCACTGCAACCTCCACCTCAGGGGTTCAAGTGAGTCTCCCGAGTAGCTGGGATTACAGGCATGCACCACCATGCCTGGCTAATTTTTAGTAAAGACAGGGTTTCGCCATGTTGGGCAGGCTAGTCTTGAACTCCTGTCCTCGAGTGATCTGCCCCTGGCCTCAAGTGATCCCATGGCCTCAAGTGATCTGCCGGCCTCAGCCTCCCAAAGTGCTGGGATTACAGGCGTGAGCCACTGCACCTGGCCCCTGCCTTGTTCTTCTTAGAGAGTACAAGCTGCCTGATGGCTGGCCACTAGTCTCCTTTGTTGCTTTATTTTATATGTTAGGCCAGTCCAGGAATAGGGTGAGGCAAGTCAGATGCCTTCCACCACCTGGAGAGTGAGTTCCTTCTTAATTTTGCACCCTCAGTGGCTTGCTTCTTCACCTGAGTCCTGGCCCTAATCAAGTAAAGTACAGAAGAATTTGCTTTCACTGATATCATCTCTAGCCTTGCTTGGAGGCCCCCGAATCATCTGGCCCTTGGGAAAAGCAAAAACCAAAACCAGACAATGATTTAAAGCAGAGCTTTTCCCAAATATTGTGCCACAGTTAGGGACAGTTGTCCCCAGATACTGATTCCATCAGCCCTCAAAGCATTCAGGCAGCACCCATGGCAATCAGAATCCCTAGGCCAGTCGGTTTTGACCTTCAGCAGATTCTTTCATGTACTGTAATGTGTAGGGTCACCAACCGTCCCAGTTTGCTTGGGATTTTCTCAATTTTAGCAAAACCCCACATCCCTGGAAACTGTTCAGTAGTCTCAGGATGGTTTGGTCACTCTACCAATGGGCCATACCAAAGACCTCTCAGTACTTTCATTTCATCATCTTTAAAAAGGGAGTGATAATAGTAACCTATTTCACAGGGTTGTTGTGAAGTGCTTGCCTGGCCCACAGTAGGTGCCCACATAAATATTTACTGTTATTGGCATCTTCTATGTGTGCCATGACAAGAGAAAGGTTGGGAAGCACTGTTCTAAGAGTTAGCCATGCAGGTGATATGCTAGCACCACAGAGGCATTGCTGTAAACAAGGTGTGAATTGTCCAGCATTCGGAGGTTAGTAGGGGAGAAGTCAAAATTGATAAACTACTAGGAAATGGACAAATACAGTCATGACATTATGAATCGTAGGGAGAGGGTGGGTGTGGAATAGGATCATAGAATGCTGTTTCAGGAAACAGATCAACCCCCTGATTTATGAATGAGGAATTTGATCTAGGAAACAGGCCCAGAGAGGGTCAATGACTTGTCCAAAGCCACAAGTCAAGTTAGTGCAGTGCTAAGAATAGAACCTGTGTCTTTGAAATACAAAACCAGTGTTTGTTCCTTATGCTATAATGTATAAGCAACAGAGACTGGGCGGGGATTTTAGTAAGTCTTCCTGGAGATGGTGGTTTTAACAATTGGCAACAAAGGCTACAACTGATGCCATTCTATGTCTGGCTAGGGCCCTAGGAATGCCCTCAGGCCTGGGTTCATGTGACTTGTTTCTCTGGACAGGTCTGCTCATGTCTGCTCTCACAGTTTTCATCCTGATTCTATACTTCGTGATTGACAACTTTGTGATAAATCGCAGACCATGGCTCCCTGAGTGTACTCCCATCTACATCCAGTACTTTGTCAAGTTCTTCATCATCGGCGTCACTGTACTGGTGGTGGCTGTGCCAGAGGGGCTGCCCCTGGCTGTCACCATCTCACTGGCCTACTCTGTGAAGGTGAGACTGGAACAATCCTATGTCTTCCTTTAGGATAGAGATGGGAGGGAAGGGTACCATGTAACCCTTAGTGAAAAGATAAGCCATTCTATCTTCTGTAAACTTTGGCTGGTGCCTCACAAGAGCAGAAGTCCCTGGTGTTAATGGAAGGACCATCTCTGTCAGATGCATCAATGTTGAAATGACCCTGTAGAACCTTCAGAGAATGACAAAAATGGTATCTTGGATTTTTTTTTTTTTTAAGACAGAGTCTCACTCTGTCACCCAGGCTGGAGTGCAATGGTGCAACCTCGGCCTCCCAGGTTCAAGTGATTCTCGTGCCTCAGCCTCCCAAGTAGCTGGGATTACAGGTGTACACCACCACGCCCAGCTACTTTTTGTATCTTTTGTAGAGATAGGGTTTCACCATGTTGGCCAGTCTGGTCTTGAACTCCTGACCTCAGGTGATCTGCCCACCTCAGCCTCCGGAAGTGCTGAGATTACAGGCATGAATCACCGCACCCAGCCAGTATCTTGGATTTTTGTGTGGGACTGGAAGATGAAATATGGAGAGATGTTGGCTAGGAAATGGCTTTGACCTATATTTAGGAGAGTCCAGTTAGTCCCCCCTCAAGTCTTTTCTCCTTTGTAGAAAATGATGAAAGACAATAACCTGGTGCGGCACTTGGATGCTTGTGAGACCATGGGCAATGCCACCGCCATCTGCTCTGATAAGACAGGCACGTTGACTATGAACCGCATGACTGTGGTACAAGCTTATATTGGGGGCATCCATTACCGTCAAATCCCAAGCCCTGATGTCTTCCTGCCCAAAGTCCTGGACCTCATTGTCAATGGCATTTCTATCAACAGCGCTTATACCTCCAAGATTCTGGTAAGCATCTCCTTTGCCTAGACACTCAGAATGGGTGGTTGGTTGGAAGGGAACATCCATTTTCTCTGAAATGAACCCGCTTATTGTTTACACTGCCTAAATTGCCATCCCTAAATTCTCATCCCAGGTGAGAGTGAGCACCATTTCTCACTCTGGAGTGAACATGTTTGGGTGAGACTATGGAAAAGTACCTGGGAGTCAATGGAGGGTTCAGGGCAAGGGCCTGTACGAATCTATGGCCAGGAAATACCCTCCCAATTAGCATGTAAAGGCAATGTCTCTAAGGAGGGCAAGTAGAACGTGTCCCAGAGTAGAATTGGGCTTATCAGAAGTAAATTACTCACTTTCTAGAAACAAGCACAGAGTATTAGAATAAGACCCACACAAGGATAAGACCCACCAGCACTACCACTAGAGCAAACTACAAAATCCCTAAGCCCTGAATGACACAAGGATCACAGTTACCACTGACCACTCTCTGCCTATCCTTGAAAAAAAATAGGCTGGGCATAGTGGCTCACGTCTGTAATCCCAGCACTTTGGGAAGCCAAAGTGGGAGGATCGCTTGAGCCCAGGAGTTTGAGACCAGCCTGAGCAATATTGTGAGACCTCATCTCTACAAAAATAAACAAAATTAGCCAGGCATGATTGCGCACCTGTAGTCCCAGCTACTCGGGAAGCTGAGGTGGGAGGATCACTTGAGCCTAAGAGGTCAAGGCTGCAGTGAGCTGAGATCACACCACTGCAGTCAAGCCTGGGCAGCAGAGCAAGATGCTATGTCAAAAAGAAAAACAAAAAAGATGCCAGGTGCGGTGGCTCACGCCTGTAATCCCAACACTTTGGGAAGTCAAGGTGGGCAGATCCCCTGAGGTCAGGAGTTTGAGACCAGCCTGACCAACATGGTGAAACCCCATCTCTACTAAAAATACAAAAATTAGCTGGGCATGGTGGCAGGTACCTGTAGACCCAGCTACTTGGGAGGCTGAGGCAGGAGAATCACTTGAACCCGGGAGGTGGAGGTTGCAGTGAGCCGAGATCGTGCCACTGTACTCCAGGCTGGGCAACAGAGTGAGACTCCATCTCCAAAAAAGAAAAGAAAAAAAAACAAAAAACAAATGTTATTTCCCCCATGAGCTCCAGGTATATAATGTGAAGGCTTTGTAAATGAGTTCATTCCTCCCTAAGTTCTCTGCCTTGTCAAGGCATCTTACTCACTAGCGCTGTGTATATTTCTTCTCCCAGCCTCCAGAGAAGGAGGGAGGCCTGCCTCGGCAGGTGGGAAACAAGACCGAGTGTGCCCTGCTAGGCTTTGTCACAGATCTGAAGCAGGATTACCAGGCTGTGCGTAATGAAGTGCCCGAGGAGAAGCTCTACAAGGTGTACACCTTCAACTCAGTGCGCAAGTCAATGAGCACCGTCATCAGGAATCCCAGCGGTGGCTTCCGTATGTACAGCAAGGGCGCCTCTGAGATCATCTTGCGCAAGTGAGCACCCCTGACAGCTCTGCTTCCCTTCAAGAGCCTCTCCTCAGGAAGGCATGGGTGCACACCCCACACTGAACCCATGCGGATGAGGGAGCCCTCCAGCCAGGTGGTGCCATAATAACTAATATCCAAGCGTGTACTCAGGCCATGCATGTTATTTAAGTGCTTACGGTGGCTTGTTGTATTTAATCCTCACAACTCAGGAAGGTGGGTACTGTGATGATTCCAGTTTTACAGATGAGAAAACAGAGATATAAGGAAGTTAAGTATCTCACTCAAGGTGATACAGCTAACAGTGGCACAGTCAAGATTCAGACCTGGACGATCCTCAGTTTCCATTTCCTAATCTGAAAACAGAGAGAGCAGTACTCAGCTCCTAAAAGTACTACTGCCTCACTGTAACTAAATGATTCAATGTATGTGAAATGCCTTGTACATAACAAGTACTAGAAATGTTTGTTCTGTGTTCTCTTTTCCTTCTCTTTCCTTCCCATTCCCATTTCTGATTACAGAGAATTTACGTAACTTTAAAAGTGACTATTCGGCCAGGCGCAGTGGCTCACGCCTGTAATCCCAGCACTTTGGGAGGCCGAGGCAGGCGGATCATGAGGTCAGGAGTTCGAAACCAGCCCGACCAACATGGTGAAACCCTGTCTCTATTAAAAAAAAAAATACAAAAATTAGCCGGGCATAGTGGTGCGCACTGTAATCCCAGCTACTCAGGAGGCTGAGGCAGGAGAATCGCTTGAACCCAGAAGGCAGAGGGTGCAGTGAGCCAAGATCGCACCACTGCACTCCAGCCTGGGTGACAGAGTGAGACTCTGTCTCACCAAAAAAAAGTGACTATTAATAGATTACCCACAGATCATCAAAAGTTGACCCTACTTAGGTATAGGGCCAGTAGGGCTGAATTAACCAGTGCCCCAACTTGGCTTTAGCCACCTTCTTTTAATCAGCACATTCTTGTAGAGGAAACCTCCCCCTAAACCACCACCACACAGTGAGCACTATTCTGAATACTCGGAATGAAAAAGTCTCTCTACCTTCAAGAAGTTCAAAAGAGCAGGTGATTCACAAATGACTCGCATTGCATTCACATATGGGTAAGAATAGATGACATGGGAGAATCCTACTGTCTACCTACCTAGACCTTACTCCATCCACAGCCCACCCACCTTGGAAAGAGGGACTCAGCTGGGTGATGGATGAAGGAAATGTTTGGCCACGCTTGGAGCAATGTCTTTAGGAATAATACAGAGTGGCCAAAATGTCTGTCAATGATTGTAGAAACGTATTGAGTGGGAAGGGAGACACCGCGTTCTTACTGTGTGCCTCCCCAGGTGTAATCGAATCCTGGACCGGAAAGGGGAAGCAGTGCCATTCAGGAATAAAGACAGAGATGATATGATACGCACTGTCATCGAGCCCATGGCCTGTGATGGACTCCGGACTATCTGCATAGCTTACCGGGATTTCAATGACGCAGAGCCCTCTTGGGACAATGAGAATGAGATCCTCACTGAACTGACCTGTATCGCAGTGGTGGGCATTGAGGACCCTGTGCGCCCAGAGGTGAGAGGGTGGGAAGCCACCCAGGAGTCTCAGGAAGTGGAGTACTAGTTCCCTTTCTAGTTGGGACCCCAGGCAGGTAACCTAACTGCTTCTCACTTACAGGGATAGGTGTTTCTGTGCTTCCTGCTTCACAGGACTGCTGTGGAGTACCAGTTTGATAGAATGTGGCATTCCTAGGGTTAATGCTGTCTGAGTGTTCAGAAGCAAAGGGCTTATTGGGCTCATTATTTGACACTTAAGTATTGTCAGGAGATTGATTTAATCAGGACACCAACTTTGTCTTTAGCTCCCTCCTTTCAATCAACACATTCTTTTTGAGTAACTGCTGTGTGCTGATAACTATTCTAGACACTAGGGGACTGAAAATCTCTGCTTCTAAGAAGCGTAGACAGATGGACTATTAGTTGTCAAGGCCCAGAGGCATGAGAGGGTGTCATGCATGTGGGAGATTACAAAGAGCTGATATGGTTGGAGCATGGGCCAGGTGGGTGGGGAGTGGCAGAAGCTTCTGCTAGAAAAGAAAGCAGTGGCCAAATCGCAAAACGCCATCCATGCCCTGCCAAGGAGTCTCGATTGTAAGTGGAGAGCAAGTTTTTACACCTGGCTCCCAAAGCAAATTTCCCCTTCAACTCGTGGTGCAATAGGGCAAATTCAAATGTGACTGCTGTAGGTAGGACAGAAGTGAGGTGGCACCTAACAATATCCACATGACCAGACCTAGCCCATGCCACATGGCACCGCTTCTAGGGTGCCTCTCTCCTGTCTGCCACAAAGGGACAGACGTACAGGGACAGCTTACCAGGGTCACCACCCTCATCTGCACCTTTCCCCTTTCTTCACTCTCTGAAGGTGCCAGATGCTATTGCCAAATGCAAACAAGCTGGCATTACTGTCAGAATGGTGACAGGTGACAACATCAACACAGCCCGGGCCATTGCCACCAAATGTGGCATTCTGACACCTGGGGATGACTTCCTGTGCTTAGAAGGCAAAGAATTCAACCGGCTCATCCGCAACGAGAAAGGCGAGGTGGGTCCTGGGTGGGGGGATCCAGGACCTCCCCTGACGAGGAAAAGGCGGGTTCCAGCATAAGACATCTGGGTCATGTGCAGGAAAGTGGGTGTTTTCTAAAGTGAAAGCTATTCATAGTGAAACATCTCCTTGTACCAAAGCTGCTCATATGGTAACATTGGGAGTTGCTGGCCGGGCACGGTGGCTTATGCCTGTAATCCCAGCACTTTGGGAGGCCGAGGCGGGCGGATCACAAGGTCAAGAGATCAAGACCATCCTGGCCAACATGGTGAAACTCTGTCTCTACTAAAAATACAAAAATTAGCTCGGCATGGTGGTGTGCACCTGTAGTCCTAGCTACTGGGGAGGCTGAGACAAGAGAATCGCTTGAACCTGGGAGGCGGAGGGTGCAGTGAGCCGAGATCACACCACCGTACTCCAGCCTGGGCAACAGAGCGAAACTCCGTCTCAAAAACAAAAAAATGGGAGTTGCTTGTGAATGAAGCTAGTGAGCTCACTAGCTATCTTTTGAGACAGTGTCACTAATTTTTCATGTCTTTCTGCTTTTTCAGTTTTTTTTTACTGACTTCCCCCTAGCCCACCCCTCCTGTGTCCCTGCCCTTTGGCTAACAGTGGCTAAAGGAGAATGTGGTCTGGCAGTGGCACAGATCCAAGCTTCCTGAGCTACATAGAAATCATACCTAAGACCTCAGAAGCACCACTTTACCCACCCGAGCCAACAGCCAACCCTGGCCCACCTCCCATTAAAGGTCTGGGAAATGGGGGATTGGCTCCCAGGTAAGGACTTGGGAGGAAAAAGAAAAAAAGCAGGGCCTGAATGGTCATCATCCATGAACCTACCCTTGGAGACTGGTTGGCTGTTTAATCTCTGCTGAAGCCAGAATAACACTATCATGTGGGACTGTGGCGTACCCAATCTCCCAGTGGCTCCAAGTATATGGAGAAGTAAGACTTTCCTGGATAGCTTTTCTGAGTTTGACTGATCCAGGTGTGGTCTGGTGTTGGCAGGTAGAGCAAGAAAAGCTGGACAAGATCTGGCCTAAGCTTCGGGTCCTGGCGCGATCTTCTCCCACTGACAAGCACACCCTGGTGAAAGGTGAGGTTGGCTTCCAAATAGGTGCCTGCAACAGCTGAAGGCAGGCCAGGGTGAAGACAGATAAGAACCACCAGCCAAAGTCACTCTCCTGTCCAAATAGGGAGGTCCTAGGAGATCTCCCAGGCTATTTGGGGAGAACATACAGTTAGCAAACATCCGAGCCCTTGGTGAGTATGACACACAATAAAGTTGTTGGGTTTTTATTTTTTTATTTTTTGTTTTTATTTTTGGAGACAGAGTCTTGCTCTGTCACCCAGGCTGGAGTGCAGTGGTGCAATCTCGGCTCACTGCAACCTCCGCCTCCTGAGTTCAAGTGATTCTCCTGCCTCAGCCTCCTGAGTAGCTGGGACTACAGGCGCCCGCCACCACGCCTGGCTAATTTTTGTATTCTTAGTAGAGACAGGGTTTCACCATGTTGGCCAGGCTGGTCTCGAACTCCTGACCTCAGGTGATCCGCCCACCTCAGCCTCCCAAAGTGCTGGGATTACAGGCGTGAGCCACTGCACCTGGCAAATTGTTGGATTCTTAAAAACATGATCATGTCTTATTTACCAATAGTACTGTGAACTAGGCAGGGCAGGCATTCCCATTTTACAAATGAGGAAGTTTGAGGCTGAGAAGACAAGTAACTTACCCAAATTGCCCAGCTGGTAGGTGGACATGGTGCAGTTTGACCCCTAGGTCTCTGCCTTGAAATCCATCCAATGTGTTATTCATAGCTGCCTTAGGGTACCAGATGAGGACAAACGTAGTTCAGTGCTACCCATGAAACAACTTACTGCCCTTGGGTGGTTCCTGTAGAACCTCTAGGAAAGGGAAAAGGGAAGGAAAGAGGAAAGTAGAAGGAGTGGCGGGTGGTAGGAACTGAGGGGTGAGGGAGACCAGAAAACCTCACTGTGGTGTGTCTGTTTCTCCCAGGCATCATTGACAGCACTGTTGGGGAACAGCGGCAGGTCGTGGCTGTCACTGGTGATGGCACAAATGACGGACCTGCTCTGAAGAAAGCGGATGTTGGTTTTGCCATGGTAAGCTCAGCACAGTGTCTCTCTGATTGCAAGCTGCCTTCTCCATCAGAAAGCCAGGTCCGGCTTGTGGTTGCCTGCTGCTTGCTACACCGGCATAGCCCACGGGGTGCTTTTTTGTCCAACTCCATCTCTCCTATCTACCTGGTCAATCATTATATATGTAATTGGGGACCCATCGAGTATGAAGAGTAGATCAGAGGGAGGGAAGTCATGAAGGATCATATGCAGGAAAGCCAGACCAACATAAACTTGCCCATAAACATGTGATGTTGTCGACTAGGCAAACTCTAGAAGATTCATGTTTCCTATGGGAAGCGCACTGTGTGGCTGGCACCACTGGGTACTCTGCTTTTCACTTCTGAGGCCAAGAGCATCGGAATGACTTGGAAAGTTCATTTAAAATCACATGTTCCAAGGCTCCGTATTTCTGTTTTTCATTTAACTTTAGAATTATATATTTCTTTTTATTCCACTTTTAGAAGAAATAATAATAAATAATAATTTTTAAAAGAATTATAGATGTCTAACTTCCTAATTTATAACTTTCGAATTTTATTTTATTTATTTATATATTTATTTATTTATTTTGAGACAGAGTCTCACTCTGTCGCCCAGGCTGGAGTGCAGTGGCATGATCTTGGGTCACTGCAACCTCTGCCTCCCGGGTTCAAGCAATTCTCCTGCTTCAGCGTCCTGAGTCGCTGGGATTACAGGCATGCACCACCACACCCTGCTAATTTTTGTATTTTTTAGTAGAGATGGGGTTTCGCCATTTTGGCCAGGGGGTGTCTCGAACTCCTGCCCTCAAGTGATCTGCCCACCTTGGCCTCCCAAAATGCTGGGATTACAGGCATGAGCCACCACACCCAGCTTCTAATTGTATTTAACTTCCCTGATTTTATGTTTGTATCCCTTAAGCTGAAAATTTTGATTCCTAGTGGCATTAACATGATTATTTTTTGTTTTATTCTAAAATATTTCAAGTGGTTACAAAATATCAATAGTATTAATAATACAATTACTCTGCCAAAAATAATTCAATATTTTTCTTATAGTTCCTTTTATCCATAGGTATATGCTACCAGGAATGTGCCATCAAATTATTGTTTTTAAGGCATTTGTAACATTTTTTTGTGTGCGCTTGTGCCACCAAGTGGCGACCAGATCATTTATATCATGTTACTTTCCATTTTAGAGATTGCTTTTTAGGCCAGTGTGGTGGCTCATACCTGTAATCAATCCCAGCACTGTGGGGGGCCAAGGCGGAAGGAGCACTGGAAGCCAGGATTTCGAGGCAGGCAATATAGTGAGACTCCCATCTCTAAAAAAAATTAAAAATTAGCCAAGCGTGCTGGCACATACCTGTAGTCCCAGCTACTCGGGAGGCTGAGGTGGGAGGATTGCTTGAGCCCAGGAGTTCAAGGCTGCAGTGAGCCAAGATCACACCTCTGCACTCCAGCCTGGACAACAGAGCAAGACCCTGTCTTAAAAAAAAAAAAAAAAAAAAGAGCGAGAGAAATAAAATACATGATTCTAAAGTCAAATGTGCAAAACAAGGTATATTCATAGAAATCCGGCTTCTACCCTCGTTGCCTTTGCCTTGTTGCTTACCTCTTAATTCAATAGGTAATTTTTTTCTATCATTCTTGGTTTATTCTTCGGTTTGCTCCTTTAAAATATAATCAAATGCGGGCCCGGCATGGTGGCACATGCCTATAATCCCAGCACTTTGGGAGGCCAAGGCGGGTGGATCACCTCAGGTAAGGAGATCAAGACCAGCCTGGCCAACATGATGAAACCCCTGTCTCTACTAAAAATACAAAATTAGCCCAGCATGGTGGTGCATGCCTATAATCCCAGCCACTCACTGGGCTGAGGCAGGAGAGGAGACTCACTTGAACCCAGGAGTCTGAGGTAGCAGTGAGCCGAGATCACACCACTGCACTCCAGCCTGGGCAACAGAGCAAGACTCTGTCTCAAAAAATATAAATAAATAAATAAATATAATATATTTATGGCCTACCCCCTTAGATAAGTGATACCATACCATAAACTCTTTTTTCTACCTTTCTCCACTTAACAACATTAACTTGGAGATTATTTCATAATAGTAATTATAAAGCTGGGCGATATAGAGAGACCCCCATGTCTACAAAAAATTTAAAAATTAACCAAGCAGGATGAGCAAATGCCTGTAGTCCCATTACTCAGGAGACCAAAGTGGGAGGGTCACTGGAGCCCCAGATGCAGAGCTTGCATTGAGCTGAGTGCCACTGCACTCCAGCCTGGACGACAAAGCAAGACCCTGTCTCGAATTTTTTTTTAATTTAATTTAAAAAGAAAATTTTGAACAAAGATGAAACTTCGGAACTGTGCTGCCATACTGCTGCTCCTAGAACAAACGCAGAGTTTCTCAACAGTGTCAGAATGACATGAGCTTCAATGAGATACTGGCAGTGGCAACAGAAATGTAAGAATTTGGAGGTAGAATAGACAGGATTTGCTCTCTACCTTTTAATCAGTTTCTAAGGTTGAGGGAGTAGGAGGGGAGGGTGCAAGGGATATCACAGATGACTGTAATTCCCAGTCTGGGCTCAACAGTAAGGTTGGTGACATCAGGCCCCAGCCATCCTTTCTATAGAGTGACAGTGACACGTTTGCTCTTTGTTTTCTTTTGTGTGGCTAGTGTGCCCTGTAGTATTTACACCAAAGTCTGAAGCTTCCTGGAGGTCAGGAAATGGAGCCTGGGCTTCATCCACTCCCTCACTATTTTCCCTCCCATCTTACCTCAGGGCATCGCAGGCACAGATGTAGCAAAGGAGGCTTCAGACATCATCCTAACAGATGACAACTTCACCAGCATTGTGAAGGCAGTGATGTGGGGACGAAACGTCTATGACAGCATCTCCAAGTTCCTGCAGTTCCAACTCACTGTCAACGTGGTGGCCGTGATTGTAGCCTTTACTGGAGCCTGTATCACTCAGGTGAAGGGGGTGTGGGTGGGCTGAGACGGGAGGGATGAGTCAGGGGCTAAGGAATATGGGGTGGAGGGTACGGTGTGTTTACTGAAGAGTAAAGACAGGGTTTCCCCGTGACGTTGGGACAGGAGTTAGCTCTTCGAAGTCCGCTGTCTTCATCTGCTTATGTGGAATGATGGTAACTTACAGGCCTTCGCTTGGCACTTATGTGCCTGCCACTGTAATAAGCATGTATATGCACTATCTGTATTCTTCAAAAATGACCTTGTGAAGTAGGTATTATTATCCCCATTTTACGGGTGAGGAACTTGAGGCTCAAGGAAGTTAAGTAAGTTTCTCACAGTCACTCAGCTAGGAAGTGGCCAGATTCCAAGTCTAGGTGGGTCGTGGGAGCTGGGCCATCGAAAGGGCAAAGGTGGGCTGGTTTCTGAGAAAAGCTAAAAGGACTGGTTCTTCTTCCCACCAGGATTCCCCACTGAAAGCTGTGCAGATGTTGTGGGTTAATCTAATCATGGACACTTTTGCTTCATTGGCCCTGGCCACAGAGCCCCCTACGGAATCTCTGTTGAAGCGGCGCCCCTATGGCCGAAATAAGCCTCTGATCTCACGCACTATGATGAAGAACATCTTGGGCCATGCATTCTATCAGCTCCTTGTCATCTTTATCCTTGTCTTTGCGGGTGAGCCACTTTGGGGGTGGGCTAGCAGCTGGGGTGCTGGGTAGAGGTGGAGGCAGAGAAAGAAGGTAGCGTGAGAGCAAGCACATGGACCAGGAATAAGTGCAGCTTCACCTCCCAGTGCTTCCTGTGCTCTGCTACATGGTGCATTATGCTACTCTATGTACTCATACAGTACTCTTGAGTACAGACAGTACCGTGTGTACCGTGTGTACTGTATGTACTCAATAATAATTTCACAAGGGAGGCTTTATTCTTTTTTTTTTTTTTTTTTTTTTTGGAGATGGAGTCTCGCTCTGTTACCCAGGCTGGAGTGCAGTGGCGCTAACTCGGGTCACTGCAACCTCCGCCTCCCAGGTTCAAGCAATTTTCCTGCCTCAGCCTCCCGAGTAGCTAGGATTACAGTCATGCGCCACCACACCCGGCTAATTTTTGTATTTTTAGTAAAGACAGGGTTTCACCATGTTGGCCAGGATGGTCTTGATCTCCTGACCTTGTGATCTGCCCACCTCGGCCTCCCAAAGTGCTGGGATTACAGGCATGCGCCACCACACCCGGCCTATTTCTTTCTTATAGATGCAAAAAATTAAGCTCAGATCCCATAATGAGTACATAGTTGCACTAAAATTCAAACCTGTGATTGCCTGACTCCAGCGCACATAGTCTTACTACCATGCTGCACTACATGAGAGCAGGTATCAATGCAGCAAACTGAGAGGGAAGGTAAAATAAGTCAAGACCAGAACTAACATTTGAAATATGTAATAACTAGTACAACAAAAAATTAGCCAGGCATGGTGGTGCACGCCTGTAGTCCCAGCTATTTGGGAGGCTCAGGTGGAAGAATCACTTGAGCAGGAAGGTCCAGGCTGCAGTGAACCGTGATCATGCCACTGCACTCCAGCCTGGGCGACAGAGTGAGATCCTGTGTCAAAAAAGTAAATAACTAGTACAGCTCAGATATTGATCAATTAGAATGGACACCAGCCATAAGCAAGCAGTATAGCTATACCAACACATTCTGACTCTTAGTTCAGACCACACTTAACCTCCAGTGCTTCTCCTCTCCCCACTAGGTGAGAAATTCTTTGATATTGATAGTGGAAGGAAGGCACCTCTACATTCACCACCCACCCAGCACTATACCATTGTTTTTAACACCTTCGTGCTGATGCAGCTCTTCAATGAAATCAACTCCCGAAAGATCCATGGAGAGAAGAACGTCTTTTCAGGCATCTACCGCAACATCATCTTCTGCTCTGTAGTCTTGGGCACATTCATCTGTCAGGTGAGATTCTGTCTGCAGTTGGGGCAGGAGATCTGGGATGATAAAGGGCAGAAGCTGGGAGCCAGGGTTGCCTACATACCTAAGAAAAGGAATGAGGGAATTATGGGGACTGGGACAGGGCTCCCTACATACCTAAGAAAAGGAATGAGGGAACTAGGGGACTTTGGGATTCCCAATTTGCTTTCTTTTGCATATTGCTCTAGAATTGGAGCCCAGTGTGTCAAGAGCTCCAGTGCAGGGCAGCATGTTGACTGGAAATAAAATAATACTTCTAAACCCCTTTCATGATCTTTCTAAATACACAGAAGTTTCACAGAGTGACCAGAAGAAGTGTCGTTCTCTTCTAGTCCCTTTCTGTGGCTCCTGTCAGCCTATATGAAATGTGTATGCACATCTAGTATAGACTCTCCCTGTCCCTGCCTCTTTGTTCTGAAGGGCTTATGATAAAAAGTGTTGTGCAACTCAGAGAAAGAGAAGTAATGGGATTGTACACATATATTACATAGTCAGCCCAGCTTGTACTCCTCCGATACGAGACTATGAGCTGACTATGTAACAGAAGAGCTCCTGTCCCATCCCTCAGCAGGGTACCTCCCTTTATTTGTCCCCATCCTCAATTACTTTTTTTAAATTTAATTTTAAAAATAGAGATGGGATCTCACTCTGTTGCCCAGGCTGGTCTCAAACTCCTAGCCTCAAGCAATCCTCCTGCCTCCCAAAGTGTTACTGTGCCTGGCCTTTTTTTCTTTTTCTTTTTCTTTTTCTTTTCTTTTTTTTTTTTTTTGTTTGTTTGTTTGTTTGTTTGAGACAGGATCTCTCTGTCTCTCTGTCACCCAGGCTGGAGTGCAGCCTCAGTCTCCCAGGTTCAGACAATCCTCCCACCTCATCCTCAGTTCCTCACTCCACCACTGTACCTTCTCCTTGTCACTAACTGGCTTTTAGTCACAGGAAGCCTCCAGCTCCCCTAACTCCTCCAGATCGTCTGTGAATCATAGTCACAGTAACTATGTCTGTCTCCCCGTCACAGTGCTCTGTAAAGGCTGTTTTTGTCTGTCTCCCCTTTGAGATTTCTTCTTTTCCCTTCCCCTGCGAGCAAATCAGGACTTGCACCCAAGGATCCTGAGGCAGTGGGATGATGTGGCTTTGGGGGCCTTGGCTGGAGGGCCAGCTGCCTGTTAGTCAATTCCTTGATGGTGGGCTGCCCCTTTCTCTGTTCTAGATTTTCATCGTGGAATTTGGGGGTAAACCCTTCAGTTGTACAAGCCTCAGCCTGTCCCAGTGGTTGTGGTGTCTCTTCATTGGGATTGGAGAACTTCTGTGGGGCCAGGTGAGTACCGGCACGCCCTCCTGGTGCATTCTCACAGCCTGCAGGCCTCTCCTCTTCTACAGGAGATGGATCAGGCAACCGTGGAGACCCCCCAGCTCCTCCTCTTCATCTTCTCTTCTTTCCTCCCCACCCCCACTCAAGTTTTCAAGTTCTTGCCATCTCATAGGATCTCAAGGTGGAGTGATCACTTCAGAGGTTTCAGAATTCTTCTCTAACCATGCCTGGAGGTAGAAAAATCCCTTAGCTTCTCTGAGACAGAAACTAAACTTTTCAACGGAATTTTGCTACAAAAAAAATAAATATAATAAGGGTCTTAGAAATAGAAGAGTTTACAAGACATGTATCTTTATTCTCATGAGGCAGCAACCTGGCTGTGGGCTGCCAGGCTGACATAATTCAGGGCTCCCAGCCTCTTCTGTTTCTTGCCGTGGCTTTATCTGGGTGGAATGCTTAACTGTTACCTGAGATAAATTCAGATTTACAAGATCTCTAGAGTAGCAGTGTGGCCTGTGGTTAGACTCTGGGAATGACTGTCTGGGTTTGAATCCAGCTCTCTTTTTTCTTTTTTTCCTGAGACAGAGTCTTGCTCTGTCACCCAGGCTGGAGTGCAGTGGTGTGATCTTGGCTCATTGCAAACTCTGCCTCCTGGGTTCAAGCAATTCTCTTGCCTCAGCCTCCCAAGTAGCTGGGACTACAGGCACCCACCACTGCACCTGGCTAATTTTTATATTTTCAGTAGATACAGAGTTTCACCTTGTTGGCCAGGCTAGTCTCAAACTCCTGACCTCATGATCTGCCTGCCTTGGCCTCCCAAAGTGCTGGGATTACAGGCGTGAACCACCGCACCCAGCCCAGTTCTCCTTTTTTTTTTTTTGAGACAGAGTTTCATTCTTATTGCCCATGCTTAAGTGCAATGGCGGGATATCGGCTCACTGCAACCTCCCCCTCCCGGGTCCACGCCATTCTCCTGCCTCAACCTCCCAAGTAGCTGGGATTGCAGGTGCCTGCCACTACGCCCAGCTAATTTTTTGTATTTTATTAGAAACAGGGTTTCACTATGTTGGCCAGGCGGGTCTCAGACTCTTGACCTCAGGCGATCCACCTGCCGTGGCCTCCCAAAGTGCTGAGATTACAGGCCTGAGCCATTGTGCCCAGCCTCAGCTTTCCTTTTTATAAGCTGAATCATCTTGGGCAAGTTACATAACCAATCTGCGTCTCAGTGTCTTCAACTTAGGAAAACAAGGTCATTGTTAATTAGTGAATCAGTTATTATACAGAAAAGACTTAGATTAATGTCTAATACCTTATAAATACTCATTCAAATTTTAAGCTATTAAGATTATAATAGTATCATCAAGTCTAATAGTTGCACTTCTTCCTTAATACCACTTTACAAACCTCCCTCATCCTCCACTCTGGCCTGGGCTATGCCTCTCTTTACAGACCCCAGGTCTCTGCGAACAATCCCTTAGTGCCCAGCCATCCAGGTAATAGACACTTTGCCCTAACTGGCCTCGAAGAGCTCTTTCTGGAGCTTCAGGCCTTCCCCCCTAAACCTGCTAGTTATTTATTTTACATCTAGATGCCTCCCTGATTAATTTCTTTTTCTTTTCTTTTCTTTTTTTTTTTTTTTGAGAGATGGGGGTCTCAGGCCAGGCACAATGACTCACTCCTGTAATCCCAACACTTTCGGAGGCCAAGGCGAGCAGATCACCTGAGGTCAGGAGTTTGAGACCAGCTTGGCCAATATGGTGAAACCCCGTCTCTACTAAAAGTACAAAAAAAATTAGCCAAGTACGGCGGCACGTGCCTGTAATCCCAGCTACTTGGAAGGCTGAGGCAGAATTGCTTGAACCCAGGAGGCAGAGTGCAATGAGCCGAAATCATGACACTCCACTCCAGCCTGGGTGACAAGAGTGAGACTCTATCTCAAAAAACAAAAAATAAAGAGATGAGGGTCTCACTGTGTTGCCCAGGGTGATCTCGAACTCCTGGGCTCAAGGAATCCTCCTGCCTCAGCCTCCCAAAGTGCTGGGATTACAGGCATGAACCACTGCACCCAGCCCTCCCTAATTAATGTCTGACCCAATTCCCTCCACCCTGTTCTTTTTGGTGAATATATATATTTTTTAAATCAGTGAGTTCCTAAAGCAGTTTTATGCTTTGGTAAAGCTTGGTTGTTTCACCTGTTGTTTGAAACTCTGTTCTGGCTCTTGCCTCACATGTGGCCATGGGGCCTTGATGCCAGACAGCAGCCTTCCTTCTGTATCACAACAGCTCTTTCCACATTCAGAAGCAGAGCTCTGGAAATTCTTCCCATTTCAAAACACTTGACTTCATATCAGATTGTCCATACAGTCCCTCTTCCCCACGTGAGCCCTGGCTACTCCTCATCTTGTCTGGAAAGAAATGACTGACAGGTGCTGAGCTCACCGGGAAATTTATTTTGAATTTCAAGCCCAATGTACTGCTCCTTGTCTTCTGATAATACTCATGTGTCCCTTCTTCCATGGACTATCCCATCCACTTCCTCACCTCAAGCCCAAGAAAACTTTCGGTATCCTTTCACGAGAGTTTGTAATACAGAAACTACTTTGCATGTGGCAACTAAGAAAGGGGTCATTCATTTGCAATACCCTTCTCAACCCCTTGCCCATACATATACGATATCACCATCTTCTCCCCAGACTGTTTTCCCCCAGGTCCTGGTCTCTGTCCCTTCCTACTGCCTACCATGCAGTATAGTTCTGTTAACCTTAAAAGACAGATTGCAAAATGGAACAGAAGAAATGAGACAGAAAGAGAAAAATGAAGTATATGACCAGGCAGATGGCTGGTTGATTACTAGAATATAAGCTCTCTTTTGTGTGTGTTCATAAATACAGAAAACCTTCCTAAGAGCCTGATCACTGGTGGGCACTTGGAGAATGCTTGCCTGCATGGATTGGTACTTCTGTCCACTGCTCTTCCAGTGGGAAGCGTGGTAGGACAAAGAGTAACCTGCCCAAGGGCCTGGCTCATGTAAGTTGACTGACAGCTCTTCTCACACTGATTCTGATGTCTCCCTCTTCACTGCACTTGTTTTCAGTTCATCTCCGCAATACCTACCCGATCCCTGAAGTTCCTGAAGGAGGCTGGGCATGGCACCACCAAAGAGGAGATCACCAAGGATGCTGAGGGGCTGGATGAGATTGACCATGCTGAGATGGAGCTGCGCCGAGGCCAGATCCTCTGGTTCCGGGGCCTGAACCGTATCCAGACTCAGGTACTCTGATAGTGGTCTGTCCTTCCCTTGGGAGAAGAAGCTTCCCATATTGGAAGGTGTTGGGAGGGCAGCAGTTCTTGTTGGCCAGCATCTCTTCCCTTCCAAAGGCTCACTACTGATGGGCAGCCCTAGATCCTCAGCTTCAGGACAGATGGGCAAAGGGATCTGTGTGGGGTCCTCTAAAAGGAGAGGAGTCAAATGGCCTAGACCATGGGAGGCCATTAGCATAGTCCTTTAGCTCTGGGTTGACCCTAAAGCCCACCCTGCTATCCTCTGTCAAATGGGCAAGCTTCAGCATAAGGTGTCTTATGCTGAAGGTCTCAAGTCTCTTAAGTTCAGTTTTTCCCTCCCTTCAGAAGGAAGGAGTTAGACAATAGCAGTATGCCAACATACCCAGCATTCACTTAATCTAGCTTCCACACACTGCCATTATAGGAATAGATGCTATCTGGAAGGGTCTTTGTAAAAGAAACTCACCTTGTTATATCTCCCCCATTCAAAGTGTAAGGCCATGGTGGGGGATCTGATGGTTTCATGTGTAAAAATGACAATAGTCTGTTGATGTCTGAGCATCTTTTGCAGGATTCAAACTTGCTTCCTGACAAGGAGGAAGCAATAATTTCTTCAAGTCTCTTCCCTTCTTGCAATTTCTCAAATGGGATAGAAGCCACCCCTGCTGCTCTTATATCCCCTGCCTATAGCCCCACAATAACCTTTTTTTTTTTTCCACTTTCCATGCATCAATTGTAACTATTTTCTCCTGGGTGAGTGGGCTGGTCTAGGCATTGATAATTCTGTCTTCCCTTGCTCTCACCCCACATAGCTTTATTGTTTTAATCCTGAGATTTTCCATCTGAAAAACACTGTAAATTCCAAGATCTCAAGGCTGGTCTCCAGAGAACAGGCGTATTTCTCTCTGCTGATTGGCTGGAGATCTTCTAAATAAGTTAATAAGTTTCACTGTCTAAAACTGGCCTTGCAAATGTTTTAGAAAGTTCCCCAGTCAGCCGGGCGTGGTAGCTCACGCCTATAATCCCAGCACTTTGGGAGGCCGAGGTGAGTGGATCACCTGAGGTCAGGAGTTCGAAACCAGCCTGACCAACATGGAGAAACCGCGTCTCTACTAAAAATACAAAATTAGCTGGGCGTAGTGGCACATACCTGTAATCCCAGCTACTCAGGAGGCTGAGGCAAGAGAATTGCTTGAACCCGGGAGGCAGAGGTTGTAGTGAACCAAGATCGTGCCATTGTACTCCAGCCTGGCCAACGAGAGCTAAACTCTGTCTCAAAAAAACAAAAGGCCAGGTGCAGTGGCTCACACCTGCAATCCAGCACTTTGGGAGGCTGAGGCAGGTGGATCACCTGAGGTCGGGAATTCGAGACCAGTTTGGCCAACATGGTGAAACCCTGTCTCTACTAAAAATACAAGCCAGGCGTGGTGGCACATGCCTGTAGTACCAGCCACTTGGGAGACTGAGGCAGGAAAATCACTTGAACCCGGGAGGCAGAGGTTGTAGTGACCTGAGACCACGCCATTGCACTCCAGCCTGGGTGTCAGAGTGAGACTCGTCTCAAAAAAAAAAAAGAAAGAAAGTTCCCCAGTCAACCCCACCTCCTTAGTGTATAGGAGAGATAGATTAAGTGAATATTCTAAACTACACACCTGGTAGGAACTTACCTCGTATAGGCAAGACAACAGATAGAAAAGTGGAAAAGAGGCTGGGTGTGGTGGCTCACGCCTGTAATCCCAGCACTTTGGGAGGCCGAGGCAGGCAGATCATGAGGTCAGGAGTTCGAGACCAGCCTGGCCAACATAGTGAAACCTCGGCTCTACTAAAAATACAAAAATCAGCTGGGCGTGGTGGTGGGTGCCTGTAATCCCAGCTATTCGGGAGGCTGAGGCAGGAGAATCACTTGAACCCAGGAGGCTGAGGTTGCGGTGAGCCAAGATTGTGCCATTACACACCAGCCTGGGCAGCAAGGCAAGACTCTGTCTCAAAAAAAAAAAAGAAAGAAAAAGAAAAATGGATTGCAGACTCACTCTGCACCTGACTATACTTCCAGGCGGGTGCTTTTTCTGTCTGCCAGATAAACATTCCAGGGTGCTGTGGCTGCCTCACCTATCCAGGGCGATGCAGCTCCCTGGGGACACAGGTGCTTCCTGGGGAGCCCTGAGCACTTCTCCGTGTTGCTGGCCTCACATCCAACTGGGCAGGCATTGGAGTCCGGGCACTGCCTGGAGCTCACCAGAAGGTGCTTTACACAGTGGTCCTCGGTTTGTCTCTCAGAGGGCTTGGTCACCTCTGCCGTGAGACTGGACTGCAGCTGTGGTGGCAAGTGACCAGATGTCACTGAGCAGCCTGACCATGGTCTAGGCGGTGCTTGAATGCATCCACTTGGTTTCCTTTGGTCATTGAGTTTCAAGAAGACAGACTCCAGGAGGCGACTTGGCCAGGATCAGGCAAAAACAATCATGCCGGAAAAGTGGCGGAAAAGCTAGAAGCTCTCTCAGTGAAGGAGGAGACCAAGGAGGATTCTGAGGAGAAGCAATAAATTGTCTTATTTTATTTCCTTTTCCTCCCTTTCCTTTCCTTTTAAAAAAAAAAAGAAAAAATTTACCCTGCCTCTCTTTTTTAGTTTGTTTTTATTCTTTCATTTTTACAAGGGACATTATATAAAGAGCTGAATTTAAAAAAAAAAAAAAAAAGAAAAGAAAAAGAAAAGTGGAAAAGGGCTAGGTAGGGAAACACTAGGGTTCCTTTTCCCTCTCTCGAGTTCCTCCTCCCAGAAAGAAAAATTCCAGCGGGACCTGCACAAAGTGCCTCGTGGCATCCAGAGTCCCCATGCCCACTCCCTACCCCACCCCACCGTCCAGGCTGCTGAGTCCAAGTACCCATAGAACCTGGCACCTTTGGCTCCCATCTCTAAAGCCCCCAGTGCTTTCCTGTGGGTCTGCTCTTTCCAAAATAACCTGTCTTTGCTTTTCTTTTCTCCAGGATCAAGCGCTTCTTCTACTACATGATTTCTTTTCTCCTAGCCATGATTCCCTCAGTCCAGTGCCTCCTTGCTCCTTTCCAGTCTTCTGTCCTGGGAGGCTGAGATTTATGGGTCTTCCTTGCCCTCCACTACCAATTTCTATTTCCTTGACTATGCACCTCTCTATAAGGTCTTTTTGGTTTCACTGCCCACATAGCTTTAGGTATACTACCTTTCCCCATTGTTGGGGCATGAGGCAGTTGGGCCACAATGGCATTAAAGCCTAAAGTGAGGCATGTTCAAGATGCCACCGTGACCAAATTCACACCATCCCAGGATGCACCTGACTCCGGAAGTTGATGAGGCTAATGATGCTAACGTGTACCTGGATCCCTGAGGTCCGCTCCCAACATCAGCCCTTCAACCTCAGCTGGGTTCTAACAAAACCCCCTGTCATCTCCACGTTGATCTTTGTTGTCATTCTCATCACAGTGCTTTGCTATGGGAGGTGTTAGGAAACTTAGAGACTAGAATTGTGAGGGTTGGGACCTTGTAACTCCAACAAGCACTGAAGAAGGTATCTCTACAGTCCCTTCTTCTATGGAGCTGGAACCGCCACCCACCCACCCCCCAACCCCAAGTGTAAACCCTCTCCTCCTGCAGGTTCAAGCTCCTCAGTCCCAGGGAACTAAACCTGAATAATGTGAGGAAGCAGTGGTGTTTCAGCTCAAACTGTAATCTGGATGCAGAAACTAGCCCTAAACAGCTCATGGCTTCTCAGGAAGCTTTATAAAAGCACTATCTCACTCACATTCTGCCTGCTTTCTCATCTTCCCTCCTGGGAAAATGAAGTCCAGTTAATGGAATCAGCACCTTTCCTACATTCCTGGTAGATTAACCCTTGGCATTAAGCAGATAGATATTTCTAAGATTATTCTACAAGTTTCATGAAGGCTAAAGGAAATTCCTTTTGATTTCATCCTTGTTACTTAGGGGTCAGGGATAAGGATGGTAGAGTTGATTGAGGCCCTAGATCAGGACCATTGTCAGAAAATGAATGGCATGGCTGGGCGTGGTGGCTCACACCTGTAATTCCAGCACTTTGGGAGGCCAAGGAGGGTGGATCACAAGGTCAGGAGTTCAAGACCAGCCTGGCCGGCATGGTGAAACTCCATCTCTACTAAAAATAAAAAAATTAGCTGGGCATGGTGGTGCGCACCTGTAGTCCCAGCTACTCAGGAGGCTGAGGCGGGAGAATGGCTTGAACCCAGCAGTCGGAGGTTGCAGTGAGCCAAGATCGTGCCATTGCACTCCAGCCTGGGTGACAGAGCAAGACTCTGTCTGAAAAAAAAAAGAAAGTAAGAAAATGTAATTGCCTCTGTCTCTGAGGAACAGCGCACTGAAAACCAGAGACTACTTGTGTAAGTCTCGAACTATAGCTATTTCAACAACCGCTAACCAAAACCTATTCCTCCCCCTCCCTCAGTCTAATTGCCGAGTTACTGTCAGCATTTCTGTCAGACATTTCAGAATCTCTAATGCATTAATACACTTAGTAGCATTCTCTATAGTGGGCTTGGCCACTGGGTTCTTGAGCTCCATTTTCAGGGACCCTGCCTACTTCAGCACAGGGAAGGGATAACTCAGACAAGATACCCAGAGGAGGGTGAGCCCCCAGCAACTCATGGCCCAGGGGCCTTTCCGTCATGGCCACTTGTATATTGGCTACTACACGGCCCCTGTTTTTTCTTTAAATGCATGAGTTATTTTCCTGGAAAATCTGCAAAAATAGGTAGTCGATTGAATTGATTAAGAGGTTCCTGAGCCTTGAAATTCAGTAATACATAATTTGCCTTCAGAATCTTAAATTGTTTACCTTATTTTTAAGAGTACAGGTAAAAATGGGCCTATAGGTGGAGGTTGCAGTGAGCCGAGAGCACACCACTGCACTCCAGCCTGGGCAACAGAGTGAGACTCCATCTCAAAAAAAAAAAAAAAAAAAAAAGAGTACAGGTAAAAACAATGAACCATCTGTCTAGCTGTTAGGAGTGATGGAGTGGGGAAAAGTCCCTTCAAATTTTAAATACTCTTGGCCCCCTCTACACCTCAAATGCCCACCATGGATTCAAAGGGAAGAGAAAACTAGATTCTGGCTGGGCGTTTGGGACTCCCTGGCAAATTGTTCCCTAAATGAAGTATGATATGCAATTAACATTTTTCCCCTTCTCCTCACCATTGCTTTGTGTGGGAGGGAAGCTCTCTCTAGCTGTCTCCTGTCCCCTTTTCCCATCTACTTCCATCCCCACTTCCCAAACCTTTCATGACCCTCCCTTCCTATTTCTTCACCTCTCCGACTGTGGAGCAAAGCTGTCTCACTCTCTGATTCTTTGCAGATCGACGTAATTAACACATTCCAGACGGGAGCCTCTTTTAAGGGAGTCCTAAGGCGACAGAACATGGGTCAACACCTTGATGTAAAACTTGTTCCTAGTTCATCCTATGTAGCAGTTGCACCAGTCAAATCTTCCCCCACCACTTCTGTTCCTGCTGTTTCATCTCCTCCTATGGGCAGTGAGTGATAGTCTATTATGATGCATGATTTGCTAAAATGACCACAAGACAGCACGTGGCATCCACTTTAACCACCATGGTTATCTTTTCTTTCGGTTTTTCCCTTTGATATTTTGATTTAAGGGAAGAAAAGACAAAAATCCCACTCTAAAACCAGCCTGTGTGCCGTTGTATTTTATTTTTGTAATGTAGAAAAGCTATTAAACCTTAACTGTTTTAAAGACAATAATTCTGTTTTCTGATTGTTCCCCTGCATTGCTCATTTCTTCCTTTTCTTAAGTTTTGTTTTGTGTTGCCTTTTTTGTTTGTCTGTTTGTTTGTCGCTTTGCTGGGATATGTTGTTTCTCTCCTCTCCTCCTGCTCCTTTGAGTCTGAACTCTACCTCCTAAGCTTAGATGTGAGATTAGGCCAAATGAAAACCCAGGAACTTTTGGCCGGGCACGGTGGCTCAAGCCTGTAATCCCAGCACTTTGGGAGGCCGAGACGGGCGGATCACGAGGTCAGGAGATCGAGACCATCCTGGCTAACACGGTGAAACCCCGTCTCTACTAAAAAATACAAAAAAAAAACTAGCCGGGCGTGGTGGTGGCGCCTGTAGTCCCAGCTACTCGGGAGGCTGAGGCAGGAGAATGGCGTAAACCCGGGAGGCGGAGCTTGCAGTGAGCTGAGATCCGGCCACTGCACTCCAGCCTGGGCGACAGAGCTAGACTCCGTCTCAAAAAAAAAAAAAAAAAAAAAAAAAAAGAAAACCCAGGAACTTTCTTTACATGGGGTCAAGGTTTGGGATCTTTTGAGGAAAGGAAGGAAGGGAGCTAATGTGCCCATGGGTGTGTTTTGACTAGTGGACCTGTCATAATTGAGCCAATATTAAACTTGGTCAATAATAATAGTCCATTTGGCTACCACTGTATTGCCAACTGGCAATTTTAGCATAAAAGTTGTAGCTGGCCGGGCATGGTAGCTCACGCCTGTAATCCCAGCACTTTGGGAGGCCAAAGTGGATCATGAGGTCAGGAAATCAAGACCATCCTGGTTAACATGGTGAAACCCCATCTCTACTAAAAATACAAAAAATTAGCCAGGCGTGGTGGCAGGTGCCGGTAGTCCCAACTACTCAGGAGGCTGAGACAGGAGAATCAACTTGAACTCAGGAGGCAGAGGTTGCAGTGAGCCTAGATTGTGCCACTGCACTCCAACCTGGGCAACAGAGCAAGACTCTGTCTCAAAAAAAAAAAAAAAAAAAAAAAAAAAAATTGTAGCTATAGGTGAAGAAAAGAAGGTAGGTCAGTTCAAAATGTATATGGTTGAATATCCCCATTTTTTTACTTTTCAGGGACTCCGGTTTAAAAATCAGTTAATCTTGGCTGGGTGCAGTGGCTCCTGCCTGTAATCCCAGCACTTTGGGAGGCCGAGGTGGGCAGATCACCTGAGGTCAGGAGTTCAAGACCAACCTGGCCAACATGGCAAAACCCTGTCTCTACAAAAATGCAAAAATTAGCCGGGCAATATGGTGTGTGCCTGTAATCCCAGCTACTTGGGAGGCTGAGGCGGGAGAATCACTTGAACCTGGGAGGCAGAGGTTGCAATGAGCCGAGATCATACCATTGCACTCCAACCTGGGCGACAGAGTGAGACTCCCATCTCAAAAAAAAAAGGCCAGGCACGGTGGTTCACGCCTGTAATCCCAGCACTCTGGGAGGCCAAAGTGGGTGGATCACATGAGGTCAGGAGTTCAAGACCAGCCTGGCCAATACGGTGAAACCCTGTCTCTACTAAAAAAAATACAAATATTAGCCGGGCATGGCGGCATGCACCTGTAGTCCCAGCTACTCAGGAGACTGAGGCAGGAGAATCGCTGGAACCCAGGAGGTGGAGGTTGCAGTGAGTCAAGATTGCACTACTGCACTCCAGCCTGGGTGACAGAGCAAGACTCTGTCTCAAGAAAAAAAATCAATTAATTCATATCAAGGTAGGAGAAATATATAAAAGAGTCAAAATAACGTTTTTTCTTCATTTACTAAACTTTTAGGAGTTTCTGAAGAGGAGTCCCTTTTATTTTGCTTCTCCTTTTCTCTAGTTTGATTGTTTCACCAATAGCCGGCACTTTTTTTTGCACATAAAGTTTCAGGAACCCCTTTCTCAGCCCAACTTTCCATTGGAATGTTATCAACTCACAACCTAAGAGCTGGTGTTCCCATTGGTAGATTCTTGGATTCTTGCTAATGCTTATGCCCTCCTATTCTTGGTCATTTTCCCTTCCCCAAATGGGACTCAGAGAGGAGAGAGAAGGTAGCCAGCTCTTTGCTGATAATGTGGGAAGGAGTTTATCTGTATTAAATATAATGTGGGTTTCAAATATCTGAGTGGTCAGTCTGTTCCTTCCTCCCCCATTCCCAACCTCACCCACTCCCACCTCTGGGAAGGGGCTGAAGAAAGAACAGTCGCCTTGTCTGTGGTTCACATGATCACGGACTGTGCGGGTTGACCAGACTTAGATTTGTTTTGTCTCTTTAGCCAAAGTGTTCTGATGGGGGTGGGACTTGATAGAGATACATACAATTTCTTTAGGTCAAAAAAACAGGCAAGAAAGAACTAACAAAGTCTTGCCCTGCAAATATCCAGGAATCTCTCGCACCCGTTCTTTCATATTCCTCTCTTAATTCCTTTTTTCCTTCTAGTTCTGCCATCCCCTTCTAACTAGCTTCTGTTCTGTTTTAATCATCCCTTTCTGGTAGGAAGAGTTAGTGTCAGATATCCTGATGGTTTGATGGTGGAAGGAGACTAAGCAGAAGACTGAGCCTACTGGGATCTTGTAGAGGAGCTGGTAGAGGGTGTGCTCCAAACCCTCAAAGACCAGAAGATCAGAGGAGAGACAGGCCACACCTGCTCTTTCTCCAGCTGTCCTTTTTTAGTTGGAGCTCCTAGAAGTTATAGCCATACATTTTAAAACCCTCTTTCCCATTCCAGATCTCCAAATGAAACCAACTGTTTGTCCAACCTTCTTTAGATAGATCTCTAAGATTTCCCTGCATAGGGAGGCCCTAATTCTTTTCTCCTGGTTTCTGATAAGAGCAGAAAACTGCCCGGTGTGGTGGCTCACGCCTGTAATTCCAGCACTTTGGGAGGCCGAGGCAGGTGGATCACTTGAGGTCAGGAGTTCGAGACCAGCCTGGCCAACATGACATGGTGAAACCCCGTTTCTACTAAAAATACAAAAAATATAGCTGGGCATGGTGGCAGGCGCCTGTAATCCCAGCTACTCTGGAGGCTGAGGCAGGAGAATCGCTTGAGAAAACTCGGGAGGCGGAGGTTGCAGTGAGCTGAGATCACGCCATTGCACTCCGGCTTGGGCAACAAGAGCAAAACTCCATCTCAAAAAAAAACAAGAGCAGAAAACTATGGAATATTCTGGCTGAGGAAATGGAGTCTTCACCTACCCACTTGTTGAGCTGCAAAGAGTAGCCCTCAGCACTCATACCCAGTCTCCTGAGTCACGAAAAGAGTTGCCCTTCAACCAGCCACTTCCACCTGTAGGCCGGGGCCCTAGAAGAGACATTTCCCCAAGGTTTTGAGAAATAATGACCAGGGAGGGAAGGGTTGACTGGCTGTGTGGAGAGTGCTCAAAGCTTTCCCTGCACCTACTTCACTAGCCCTGTCTTGTCCCCATACACTGCTCATGCTCCAGGAAAGGGAGATGCCAGCCCTGGGTGGATTGGTGGTGATATGGTGTATGGTTGTTCATCAGCAGGTGTTCTCTGAGGCCAGTGCTGGAGTTGGGGCATCCTGGCACAGTCCCATGCCCTCTCCTCCCTCCCCCTTCTCTCCACCCAGCAAGCCAGCTGGTCACCCCCAGCTCTGACCCCTCTTCACATGAGCTTCCTTACAGGTGGCTGGTTTCCCTTTAGATTCCAGAAGTCCTACAGTCTAGCTGGATGACTGTTTCTTGCTCCCCAAAAGACGTTTCCCGTATTTTTTCTATCTACCCATCCCCAATTCACTTTTATCTCCCTCATTGTTTACCTGTAACAGTATTATTGGTCACCGCAACAGGTGAGAGGAAAAGCCAACAAACAGGGCTCCAGACCCTCACTCCAACCCCAATTGTTACAAATTTATTTTCTATAGTGGACTTCACATGTAATTTTTTCAATAAAGTATTCAATTGAATGGAAGCAGGAAGTTGAAACTCAGTGATACTGAAGATGATGTACTGGTGGATAAAGGCACCTGCCCTCCTGTGATAGCCAGTAGAAATTTTGAGATCTTGAAAGCATATGCAAAATGTGAGCTATGTCATCACTCCTGACAGTGACAGCTTTGATGGGGTGGGATGGCTTTGGACCCATCTCTTGGCCAGTGTATCTGTGCCAGGGCCAAAGGAGAAGGCATTGGGTTTGGACTCACTTAATCCAAATTGCCTTGCTCTGAGATTTTATGTAGATCAATGAAAACTTGAGACTTCTTGAAGACCAGATGGAGCCTCCATTCCATCTAATCTCACCTAGATCTGGAGCAAAGGCAACATGACAGGTAAAATTCCCCCATCAGATGGTCAAATAGGAATCAGATAATAAAAATGTGGTCCTCACTTTCTGTTCAGCATGGTGAGTGTGTGCCTATGCTCCCTGATTCTTCTTAGCTGAGGTATTGAGCTGATGCTATTGAGTGGCAAGGAGTCCTTTGCCTTCTGAGCTTTGAGCACCCTCAGTCCCGGGTGGGTCTGCAGGCTGTAGTAGAGTGGGGCAAGATAAAGAAAGCCTTAGCCAGCAGAGACACATTCTCCTCCAGAGAAAACAGACCAACAGTATTGATAGTGAGCCGCCTTTGAGTGGCATTTATGAAAGTTCTGTATGGTGGTAGGAAGCACTGAAACAGGTGATCCAAACAGTTTATTTGGCTGACTCTTTGTATCCTCTGCTGTCTCCAAATTCTTGCCTATTCTCCTGGGATATACTTTTTGCTTAAACAGCAGAGGAATGAAAGAGGTACCTTACTCCCACCTTCATCACTCCTACCCCCCCAACCTCCACAATTTCCCCCACATTACTCCCATGTCTTTTCTGAGTGAAGATTTTTGGGACAAGACTAGGATCAGCCACCTTCCAACAACTAAAACTGTCCTATAACCATTTACCTTTCCCCTGGTCCCTCTCTCTAACTTCTTGGAGCTCCACCCTCTCCCTCTACCCCAATTCTACCAACCCTGATTCTAAGCCACGCCTCAGAGAGACCTACAGTTCAGAAAAGCAGAGCTGCCAAAATTGCTGGTGCCTGTGGACAAGCAAAAGCTGTTCACAGGAATCAATTATTGTCAGTTTTTTCTTCATGACTCTGAACTGACCAAATCCCTTCCTTTTTGCACAGTAGGACAGAGACTATGACACTGAGCAATGCATCTCCTTTTGCCCAGTAAAACCGCGCAAACTGCACATGGTTTCTTTTCCTTCATCCTCTTCATCCACCCCATCAGAAAGGCCACTTGTTTGTAGCACCGCCTCCTGAATTAGGTTTCTCTCACTGGTCCCTTTCATTCCCTTCTCCACATAAAACTATGCTCCTCTTCACAATTTGGAAACAGCTGGAGAAAGCAGCATGATTGGGCACAGTTGCTGTGTATCAGAGACATGAACGTGCATTTGAATCATGAGAGCCAGGTCTTTTCTCAATAGGCAGGAGGAAAGCATCTTTTGACACCTGTATTTTATCCACTTCTTCTAGGGAAAGGGCTGAAGGAGTGAAGTTCTGTTATTTGCTGGGAGGGGACACAGTGGTGGTCGTGGGATGTAAAATATGCATGTTTCCTGGCTGAAAGGGCAAATTATTATTGGAGAGTTTTAAGTTCCTGCATGCTGCTGACACAAATGAAGATTGGTTTGTCTGCCTGGCTGCACAGTATTCGTGGTCACTCGTCACCCAACGTGTATTATGTGCAGATTGGTGTATGCTGGCTCTTTGAGGTCCTTAAACAGATAACTAAACCTCAATGCATAATTTTTTCATTCCACATTCACAAAATGTTTGGCCTCAGCACAGAAATCCACATGTCTGAATCATCTTTTTAAGTTTGGCTATCAATTTGCATCTAGTTCCCATGCCCTTGCCCTCCATCTAAAAGAACTAATGAAACTTCTTGTTTTCTGTTTCATTTTAAAAGTAGATTATTTGGGAATGCTAACGTTGCTTTGGGTTTTCTACTTTTTTAAATGCAGCTTTCAAAACGTCCTAGTTGTTTGCCATCACTCACCCCAGCCCACCCCACTGCTTGAAAGTTGAGCCGTGTGATGTTTCTAGTGCCCCACGATCTCCTCTGATGTGTGTTTGGTTTTGGTTGCTGAGCAGTCATGTTCTATAGTTTGGGTTTTGTTTCTCTCCTAAAACCACCATCTCCTTGTTCTGCCAGCCAATTCTCACCTCCCTATTTTCTCATCCTCCTTTTCCTTCCCCTGGTATAGATCAAAGTGGTCAAAGCGTTCCATAGTTCCCTCCACGAAACCATTCAGAAACCCTACAACCAAAACTCCATCCACAACTTCATGACCCACCCTGAATTCGCCATAGACGAGGAGTTGCCGCGAACACCACTCCTGGATGAGGAAGAGGAGGAAAATCCTGACAAGGCTTCTAAGTTTGGGACTGGGGTGCTCCTGTTGGATGGTGAGGTCACTCCATACGCCAACACAAACAACAATGCGGTGGATTGCAACCAAGCGCAGCTCCCACAGTCGGACAGCTCTCTACAGAGCCTAGAGACGTCGGTTTGAATTTTCTTTCTGTGACTCTCATCCCTATTTTCCCTATTTCCATTTTCACCTGTCGCATCTATGAGGTGATGATGGGACTTTTCATCGTCATATCAACTGCTGTGTAAACAGCAGTGTGTGTGAACCCCTACCTGACCACGAAGAGGCAAGAGCACAGACTTACAAGGATTTCAACTTAAGTTTGACTTGGGGTTTGCAGCAGGGCCCAGTCAAACCCCAGGCAGGTCATGGTAGAATTTACTCCTTGATAGTCACTTGTCATTTTGAAAGAAATGATGACAATCCTCTTGGCATCACCCCACCCCACATTCTCCCCGATGTTCATCTCCTGAATTCTGGATTTTGTCCTATAAGTCTGTGCCATTTATAAGCTAAGTTGAGGGTTCAGAGGGAGACAAATATCCCCAAGTGAAATATGTTGAGGTAGAGATGGAATGTCTAAAATCCGCCAGTAGTGTGATTGTTTTTCAATTCTCCCACTTGGAAAACTTACACCTAAAGGCCTGTAGGCCTCTGACTCTCTGCCCTTCCAGTCAAACCTCTCCAAGGTTCTTTTTTGTCTTTGTCTTCCCTTCCTTTCCTTTTTTTTTTTTTTTTTAACGATGATTAAGAAAATGGAAAGGATATGGGTGAATTGCATAAACTTTGATCCTTCTCCCTTTTGGCCCAAAAGAACCCTTGATTTAGTTCTAGAATCCAACCAGTTTCTTTGTTAAAAGGGTCCCTTGGAAGCAATTAAGTGCTGGTAAGAATATTTCTCAGTTGTTGCCAGGTTACCTTCTGCTTTTAAACTGCCATCTTGTCAGGTATATGTGGTTCTTAAGTGCCAGGGAGATCAGCCTTGCCCATGGAGGTTGCATATGTGTGGTATATAGTTTTCACCATACACCTGAGCTTTGTCTTTTCCTAAAGTGGTGGCAAACGAATGAACTGGGTACGACCCCGCCTCCTTACTGGGCTTGGATATTGAGGACCAGCCGCTGCCAAATCGAGGACAAGACAGACCATCAAAGCAGACTTTTGTGGGCTCCTCTTTGGGGTGACCACTGCTTTCAAAGCCATCTGCCAAGGCTCTCCAGGGCAGGACCTGACAGGTGGGGAGTGAGTGTTCAGAAGCCTTGGGAGAGGCCAAAGAGCCATTCTAGTATGATCTGAGAAAACCTTCCTGCAGGGGCCGGAAACCTTGAGCTTAGGTGCCTGGGGACCAGCTTCAACATTCTCTCCAGTTTCTAATTCTAGTTTTTGCACGTGTCACAATTTTCCCAGTATCTGAGAAGGTCCCAGCCTTTCTCAAATATTCTGATTTTGAAAATATATATCCAAAGTGGGAGGTCCCTGTGACATTTTGCCGACTTAAAGGAGCAAAAGACCCCCCCAGCACACTCCCCCTTCCTCCAGCCCCTCTTCAACCACATGCTGCAGCTGCTGCCCAGTAAAGCCCTGTGCCTTTTTTTCCCTGAATACTGCCCAAAGCATCCCCTTCCCCTCTGCCTCTCAGGAGTTGGGGACTTTGCTAGGAGATTTTTTAAGTGTTCCTTACTGGGACAAGGTGGAGCCACATTTGCAGGAGCTCCATGTGTATCCCTGCTGGTGTTGACTTCTGTGCAGGGGCCAGTTCATGTTCCTGACTCTCACCTCTCGTTAGATAAATTAAGCCCACCTGCCTCTTTCTAGCGTGATGAGAGTCAAGAAGAGGGGACATATGAACAGCCAAATTCCCATGTGAGAGGAAGATGACCTGATCCACCTAGCCTTTTCTTCCGGATCTGTCCTCCCTCACCCCTTTCACCTGAGCTGTCCACAGTAGGAAACATAGAGAAACAATACCCCCTGCATATCCCCATGACTACATAATCCATCATCGCAGGAAATAGGAAAGCAAATTTGATTCTGGTTTTGTAAAATGTACATGCTTCAATAATTCTTCTTTGTGTCTTAAATACTCATAGGGAAAAAAACAGCTCACCCAAGGTGTTAGGTGTTCACATATATATTCATCAACTACTTTAGAAGATTTAATTCTATCAAGTCTTGTATTACCTCAGATCATTTTAAATAGCAAGCCAATAACGAGGTTTGAAGGCTATTTTACCATTCCTGTTTGCAAGACTCTCATGGTGCCTGACAGGTTACTCTTGAGGGCTTGTGTCTACTTTTTAAAAGTCAATGGTTTTTTTCTTGTGTTCTAGTTTCCATAATAGGAGAGAAAATATAGAAATATATGCAAAAATATATAGTTTTCTTTAGATCAGAAACTGATATTTTTGAGTCAGCCATATGTATTTTGTTTAAAGGATTTAAAATAAAGTGCCGTCACTGTGGAAGGGAGCACATAACCAGCTGTTTGGCATGACAGGTGACTTAGTATATTTGTAATTGGTTTTAAAACCAATACACCATACATTCTTTCTGCAAACAGCCATCTTTATACTTAGGGAAAAAAAATTGTTGGGTTCTAGACTTTTTTAATATAAATTTTGTTGATAATGGAATTAAGTAAGTTTAAGTGTCTATGTGCATATGTTTTTTATATAAGTTTTTTTCTATTCAGTTTCACTGATCCAACTGGCAGTGGGTAAATATGGCATAAGTTAATAACACTTTTCCCCAAAATGGTGCTTCGGATTTGAAAAGGGTCTGATGGGGAGAAGGAGAACGTATCATCCTAGCTTCCTCTCTTAATAAACCTAGAAAAACGGGTAGTAAACCGTGGATAGTCAGGAAAACACCCAGCAAGGGACACAGCTGTTAGGAAAGGAATCCTCCCCACCGCGCCCCCCTCCCCACGCAGACGGATAGACAGACTCTTTCCTGACTTGTCATGAGGATTAGGGGCCTCCGCTGGATTTGTGTTTCTTGAAGAATAGCTGGCAGAGTGGTACCAAAGACACGAATCTCTCCTGCTCTGTAAGGATACTCTGATTTGGGGTTTGCATTTTTCATAGTTTTCATTTCCGGTTCCCCCTGGGGTTTTCCATTAGTGAGTTTTTGTGCAAGGATCTTATTTATGATGGCTTCCCTCCCCTAGAAAGATTTTGTGCAATATATTAAATGGGGACAGAATTCTAAATGATAAAACAATGGCTGGTTCTAGCTCTGAATGACAGTCTTAAAGCTAGGTCCTTCCCATAGTATCATCTGTCCTCTGGAATGACTCCCCTATCCCTAAAGGGGTTAAGAGAGAGATCGCCTAGAAATCCCACTGGACACTTGTGGGTTCTTCAGGGTTTGAGTTTCTTCTTCCCCTTGAGCTTCAGAGAGGAGAATTGGCACGGTTAAATCTGAATGGTTACCTCACTGCTGAAAACCCAGAGGGACATGGCACACTCGCTTGTGCAAAAAAGCCTCTAAATGCATCCCTTCCTTTCTTTCCTGCTTCCTTGCCTTACGATTGAAGCAGCCTGTGGTACCATCACAATATGCAGAGACTTCCTCACCTTTCTTATCTAGGGACCACCCCCACTGCATTGGTGAGGGTGGGCACTTATAAATGCCTGCTATTGTTAAGCCATTCCAACCTCTTCCTCTGAATAGACCAGATGCCCTTTCACTTAGTTCAGTGCCAGTCCTTTTGCCTTCCCAACCCTGCTGTTAGGCCTGCTGTTCCCTTTGCTCTTGATTAGGAGAGATGGAAGGAGATGAGCTCCCATAACTGAATTGGCCTTTGGTTCATGTTTTCTCCCCATATGTGTATATGCCATATGTGAATATGCCATATATATGTGCCAACAAATCTATCTATGTTGTTCTTTTCAAATTAGCACGCAGATAGGAATTTTGAGTTTCTTCTTCTTTTAGTAACTAGTATAACAAGCACTGGTATTTTTGTACAAAAAAGAAAAACAAAACAAGATTGACTATTGTGGTCTGCATGACATAAACAAACAAATGGTGATATCAAAGCAATGTATACCCCAGTGTGTGTTGCCATAATTTGCAATTCAGCTTAACAGCGCACCCAATCTATATTTGCATTTTGATATGATTTAAGCTCTATGTACAAAGTTTTGCATGTATTTATATGGTTCTTAGGGGGAAAAAAATGCTATAAACTGTCAAATCTAAAATTCAAATGTGTTGTTCCACTGAGACCAGAAGAAGAAGGGGAGTTTTAAAAGGGATAATTTTTTGGAACCAATAAAGCTTTTTGCTGATGAACAGAAACCAATACTGCTGTGCACTGAGAATAAAAACTCATGCCCACTTGTAACTGTGCTGTCCTCCATGCGTCTCCACTTTTGAGTAATGCTGCTGATTGTCTGTTGAAGTTGAGAAGGGAAATGCCACAACCACAAGGACAACCCCATTTAAACAGGCACAGAATTCAGCTTACCACTAGATTCTGACAACGCTTCCCTTACCTCTGGGCCCTTGCATTGGCTTCATTCCCTTGTAGTACAAGCTTTGCTCCACCCACCTTGGTTAGAATCCACAATTCAGGAGCTGGAGCTTTTGGAAGAATAAGAGGCAGTCTTGGCAGTCCTTGCTTTTTTTCTTTCCTTTTTTTTTTTTTTTTTTTTTTGGGTTTTGTTTTTGATTTGTTTTATATGAAATGTCTTTTAGGAGAAGTAGTTTCCCTTATATTAGCTGCCTTTCCCCCGGGTTTTCCACCCTCCCCCTCCCTTCCCTATAGTTAAAAAAAATGTCTTCCATTAATTCAGTCTTGCTAGAGACTCATATTAAGCCCAGTTTCAGGTCAAAACAGCTTCCTGGCAGGTCATTTACATTCTGAGCTTTCATATCTGAGTCAACTCCTGCCTGCAGCTCTCATCCAGGTGCATAACGAAGTTCCCCAACCCTCTTTTAAAATATCACAGGGTGGAGCTAGGCACAGTGGTGCACACCTGTTGTCCCACCTACTGGGGAGGTGAAGGGGCTGAGGCGGGAAGATCGCTTGAGCCCAAGAGTTCAAGTCCAGCCTGGGCAACATAGCAAGACACCATCTCCAAACACACACACACACAAAATACACACACACAAAATACACATCGTAGGGAAGAAAGAACCTTGTCCACTCCCCAAATTCCTTTAGGAAAACTGTCACACACATTGAAGAACATCCCAAACTCTCCTGGCTATTCTAATAGGCTGCTTCTTAAGGAGGAGCTAGCCCTAGTTGAAAAAGACTTATGGCTGGGTGCAGTGGCTCATGCCTATAATCCCAACAGTTTGGGAGGCCAAGGCGGGCAGATCACCTGAGGTCGGGAGTTCAAGACCAGCCTGACCAACATGGGTAAACCCCATCTCTACTAAAAATACAAAAATTAGCCAGACGTGGTTGTGCATGCCTGTAATCCCAGCTACTCGGAGGCTGAGGCAGGAGAATCACTTGAACCTGGTAGGCAGAGGTTGCGGTGAGCTAAGATCGCGCCATTGCGCTTCAGCCTGGGCAACAAAAGCGAAACTCCATTTCAAAAAAAAAAAAAAAAGTCCGGGCACGGTGGCTCATGCCTATAATCCCAGCACTTCGGGAGGCTGAGGCAGGCAGATCACCTGAGGTCAGGAGTTTGAGACCACCCTGACCAACATGAAGAAACCCTGTCTCTACTAAAAAAATATAGCATGTTTTTAAAATGTTTTTGGGCCAAGCACGGTGGCTCACGCCTGTAATCCCAGCACTTTGGGAGGCCAAGGTGGGCAGATCACGAGGTCAGGAGATCGAGACCATCCTGGCTAACACGGTGAAACCCCGTCTCCACTAAAAAATACAAAAAATTAGCCGGGCATGCTGGCAGGCGCCTGTAGTCCCAGCTACTTGGGAGGTTGAGGCAGGAGAATGGCATGAACCCAGGAGGTGGAGCTTGCAGTGAGCCGAGACTGCGCCACCGCACTCCAGCCTGGAGGACACAGCAAGACTCCATCTCAAAAAACAAAACAAGCAAACAAACAAAAAAATACAAAAATTAGCCGGGCGTGGTGGTGAATGCCTGTAATTCCAACTACTCAGGAGGCTGAAGCAGGAGAATCACTTGAACCTGGGAGGAGGAGGTTGCGGTGAACCAAAGTAGCATCATTGCACTCCAGCCTGGGCAACAAGAGCGAAACTCCATTTCAAGAAAAGGAAACTACTTACATGATCTGAGATCTTATCCCCACTTTTCTTTTCTGTCCTAGGTTGCTCTCCACAGGCATGAACACATTGCCCACTTAGTTTCTTTAAAATAGGGGATGGAGAATAAATAATAACAAACAAAAATGAAAATAGGCTGGGTGTGGTGACTCACATCTGTAATCCAGCATTTTTGGAAGCTGAGGTGGGTGGATCACAAACTCAAGAGATTGAGACCTTGAGTGGCCAACATGGTGAAACCCTGTCTCTACTAAAAATAGAAAAATTAGCTGAGCGTGGTGCCAGGCACCTGTAGTCCCAGCTACTCGGGAGGCTGAGGCAGGAGAAGCGCTTGAACCTGGGAGGTGGAGGTTGCAGTGAGCCAAGATCACGCCACTGCACTCCAGCCTGGCAACAGCAAGACTCCGTCTCAAAAAAACAAAGAAGAGAAAAGAATATCTGCTTTTTCCATTGTAGTTTCCCTCCTAAATACTCTTGCTGAAAAGGATGTAACACATATGAACCTCTATACAGTCCTTTCTAAAGCTTGGCCCTCTATTTCTTCTCTCACCTCCACTTGGTCTTTGTTGGACCGTAGATCTGTGCCTCTCTGCCATGCCAAACAAAGGATCTTAAGGATCCGCATCTCGCAACCCCAGGATATGGTAAGGAATGGTGAAGAATGAACCTCCTATGTATCATTCTGGCAGAGACCACTATATCCTAAGGCGTTGGCTCAAGAGAATGTAAAGGCCCGCTCAGCTCCTTGGACCTAGGTCACTGTATGGAAAAGAGCATGCTCTGTTCTTCCTTTCTTTTCCCTTACCCCAGTTCTAGAAAACAATAATAGCTTTGCCCTCCATCTTTTTTTTTTTTTTTTTTTTTTTTTGAGACGGAGTTTTGCTCTTGTTGCCCAAGCTGGAGTACAATGGTGCAATCTCAGCTCACTGCAACCTCTGTCTCCCAGGTTCAAGTGGTTCTCCTGCCTCAGCCTCACGAGTAGCTGGGATTACAGGCATGCGCCACTATGCCTGGCTAATTTTTTGTATTTTTAGAAGAAACGGGGTTTCACCATGTTAGCCAGGCTGGTCTCGAGCTCCTGACCTCAGTGATCCGCCCGCCTCAGCCCCGCAAAGTGCTGGGATTACAGGCGTGAGCCACCGCAGCCAGCCTGCCCTCCATCTTTAGTAATGGTTTGTGAGTCTCCCCTTTCTCCACTACCATATCATCTCCCTGTGATCATCAGTTTGAAGCTCTCTACCAAGCCCACCTGGTTCCCCCAAAGTATACACATGACCAGGCAACTCCCTGACCTACTCTGTGGTGAATCCAGAGAAGATGACTCCTTGGGTTCCAGTGAGATAGTTACCAACCCCTGACCTGGGTTTGTTAAGGCGTGACCTTCTTGTCACCAAAAGCAGGAAGGAGAATGAGGATGGCATGTCCTTCACCAACAAATAATTTTGAAGCTCTGTTGTAAATAAAACATGTAAACATGTTACCATTTCTATGCAGGATCATTAACATCCAGTTACCTCCACCATGAACCTAAGTCATGAGAGGTACTGACCTGTTAGATTCATAGACACAAGACTTTCAGCTTGAAAGGTAGCAGCTTCTGGGTTCTGGGCTTGCCTGTGTCCTGATGTAGAACCAATCATAAACAAGTCTTTACTTTTCTGAAACTCTTTTCAAACAATGCTTTCCTGGCCCAGCATCATCTCCCTGTCCTCAGAAGACATGAGCATAACAGAGAGCAGTCTCTTTAGAATGGCCTCCTGCTGCCTTCTAAAAGGTTGGTGTCAAAACAAGAATGCCAGCTCAAAAGGCAGTGGCTCATGCATGTAATCCCAGCGCTTTGGGAGGCCGAGGTGGGCAGATCACCTGAGGTCAGAAATTCAAGACCAGCCTGGCCAACGTGGTGAAACCCTGTCTCTACTAAAAATACGAAAATTAGCTGGGTGTGGTGGTGTGCACCTGTAGTCCTAGCTACTTGGGAGGCTGAGGCAGGAGAATCCCTTGAACCTGGGAGGCGGAAGTTGAGCCAAGATCCTGCACTCCAGTCTTCCAGCATAGGTGACAGAGCAAGACTCCATCTCAAAAAAAAAAAAAAAAAAGAAAGAAAGAAAGAAGAAGAAGAAGAATTGAAATGATCTACATATTTGGAAAGCCAGATTACAGTCAGAAATTTAACTTCTGCTCATGAACTCCAAGCAAGGGAAAATAATAGAACTGTCTGAGTGGCTAGTGCTGTTACACTCACAGGGTATATATCTGTCCCTACTCTTTTTTTTTTGGTTTTGAGACAGGGTCTTGCTCTGTCACCCAGGCTGGAGAGCAGTGGCATGACCAAGGCTCACTGCAGCCTTAGACTTGGCTCAAGTTATCCTTCCATCTCAGCCTCGCAAGTAACTGAGACTACAGGCATGTACCACCATGCCTGTAATTTTTTAAGACATTGTGTCTCACTGTGTTGCCCAAGCTGGTGTCAAACATCTGGCCCAAACTATCCTCCCACCTCAGCCTCCCAAATGTTGAAATTACAGGCATGAGCCACCATGCCTGGCCTGTCTCTACCTTAGAATAGAACTGGACCCTGTGTTCAAGCTTAAGCATCACTTGGTTCCTCTGGTGTCTCCTATCACAGAGGACATATAGACCATCTCCTTTTAGCACATTCTTTTTCCAAACACAGCACAATTGATTTAAGCTTTCTTGCTATGCTAGACCCAGGAACACTGCATTGAAAGACTGATTTGTGTTTTATAACTCCAGATCTTCATGTCTTGGCCTATTTAAAGCAAGTATATATGACAACTCATTTGAAAGAGGGAGTACGGCTGGGAAGAGCCGAACTGGTACCTAGAGATTGCCTTCAACCATGCTTAAGAGGAAGAACAAATACATCCATGACCATCCAAAACCGTTTGAGTAAAGAATTTCTGCATCTAACCAGTCTGGCCAACATGGTGAAACCTCATCTCTACTAAAAATACAAAAATCAGCTGGGCATGATGGCTCATGCCTGTAATCCCAACTTCTCTGAAGGCTGAGGTGACAGGATCACTTGAACCCAGGAGGCGGAGGTTGCAGCGAGCTGAGATTGCACAACTGCACTCCAGCCTGGGTTACAGAGATAGATCCTGTCTCAAAAAAAAAAAAAAAAAAGAAAAGAAAAGAATTCCTGCTGGGTGCAGTGGCTCATGCCTGTAATCACAGCAATTTTGGAGGCAGATCGCCTGAGCTCAGAAGGTCGAAACCAGCCTAGGCAACATGGAGAAACCCCGTATCTACTAAAAATCCAAAAAATTAGCCAGTCTTGGTGACGGGCGCCTGTAATCCCAGCTACTCAGGAGGCTGAGGCAGCAGAATCACTTGAATGCGGGAGATGGAGGTTGCAGTGAGCTGAGATGGTGCCACCGCACTCCAGCCTGTGTGACACAGCAAGACTCTGTCTCTAAAAAAAAAAAAAATTCCTACGTCTTTCTATCAAACCGTTTGAATTGAGCTGCTGCTGCTGACCAAGTAGGAAAGGGAATGGGGTTTGAATGTTTTTCTGCTTACTCTTTGATGGAGGAGCTAAAATGGCAAAATTAAGAGTAAGATTCTGATGTGCAGCTGATTGGAAGGCAGGAGACACATGCCCTGACCTCAACTCTGCTTCTTGACTGGCTTGGTTTCCCATCTGTACAAGAAGATCATCAAAGTACATCAGTGATTTCCAAATTACATTTTGAAGATCAGAAAGGAACTCCTGAGAGATAATTTAGGGTCAACAGGCGTTCAACAAAAATAGCACGTTTTTAAAATGTTTTTGGGCCAAGCACGGTGGCTTACACCTACAATCCCAGCTCTTTGGGAGACCGAGGCAGGTGGATCACTTGAGGTCAGGAGTTCGAGACCAGCCTGGCCAACATGGAGAAACCCTGTCTCTACTAAAAATACAAAAAATTAGCCAGACGTGGTAGCACATGCCTGAAATCCCAGCTACTTGGAAGGCTGAGGCTGGAGGACTGCTTGAACCCAGGAGGCAGAGGTTGTAGTAAGCTGAGATTGCATCACTGCACCCCAGCCTGGGAGACAGAATGAGACTCCATCTCAAAAAAAAAAAAAAAAAAAAAAAAAAAAAAAAAAAAAAAAAGTTATTGGCTTCCAGGTCAGCTGTAGCTTTTAAAAGATGACTTTAAAACACTGACCAGCTGGGTGCAATGGCTCAGGCCTATCATCCCAGCACTTTGAGAGGTCAAAGCAGGAACATGGCTTTAGGCCAGAAGTTCGAGACTAGCCTAGGCAACATAGTGAAATCTCATCTCTATTAAAAATTTTGGCCAGGCATTGTGGCTCACGCCTGTAATCTCAGCACTTTGGGAGGCCAAGGTGGGCAGATCACCTGAGGTCAGGAGTTCAAGACCAGCCTGGCCAACATGGCGAAACCCCGTCTCTACTAAAAATACAAAAATTAGCTGGGCATGGTGGTGGATGCCTATAATCCCAGCTACTCAGGAGGCTGAGCAGGAGAATTGCTTGAACTTGAAAGGTGGAGGTTGTAGTGAGCTGAGATCATGCCACTGAACTCCAGCCTGGGCGACAAAGTGAGACTCCATCTCAAGAAAAATTAATAAATTAAAAAAAATTAGCCAAGCATGGTGGTGCACACCTATAGTTGCAGCTACTCAGAAGGCTGAGGTGGGAGGATCACTTGAACCCAGAAGGTTGAGGCAGCAGTGAGCTGTGATGATGCCACTCCAGCCAGGGTAACAGAACAAGATCCCATTTCAAAAAAACTAAAACAAAAAATACTGACCTAGTTCATCCTTAAGGTCCCTGCCAACTCTGAAATGCTATGATATTAATTAACAAAACAAATAGTCCAAAGTTGGGTAGTAATGTAACAAACTGTGTTTAAACAAACAAGCAAGCCTAACTTGGATCCTGTCTCAAATTATCTCCCATTACAATTATCAATGCATGCACAAGTAAAATTCAGCAAATCTTAATGACTGTAGTCTAGCCTACTGAGACTATTATCTAGCTGATTCTGCAGTGGAATGATAACCTTCTGCTTTGAAATTTATGATGGAAAGAGCAGTTTTTTGGGAATGCAGAGATCTAACGCAGTGGAATGGCATAAAATTAGAGAGAAGTGAGATGTCTCATCCAAGGTGTGGTGGAAATAACTTGGTTTGGGAACTAGAAGGCCTGTGTTGTAATGCTGACCCTGAACCTCGTTTGCTCGGGAACCTAAGGGTCTTTCCAACTCTGACACTCTTTCCATTCTTACTCTCACATCTAATTGCCATTAATAACCGCTGGAGAATGTCTGCATGGAATTTCTCTTTCATTGCTTTATCTCCCTGGAATGTAGCATTATTGTATGTGTGTATTGAACGCGTACTGCATACCGGGCATGTGCAGGCAGGCTTCACATCAGGCTCAGTCACTTGTAACTGCAATAAAGACAAACTTATCCACACCCCTAAAGTGCGAATATGTTTCTTTTTCTATGTTTCTTTTTTTTTTTTCCCTAGGGAGGGGAGGTTCGCTCTTGTTGCTCAGGCTGGAGTGCAATAGCTCAGTCTCGGCTCACTGCAACCTCTGCCTCCCGGGTTCACATGATTCTCCTGCTTCAGCCTCCTGAGTAACTGGCGTTACAGGCATGTACCACCACACCCAGCTAATTTTTGTACTTTTAGCAGAGATGGAATTTCTCCATGTTGGTCAGGCTGGTCTTGAACTTCTGACCTCAGGTGGTCCACCCACCCTGGCCTCCCAATGTGCTGGAATTACAAACATGAGCCACAGTGCCCGGCCCCCTTTTTTTTTTTTGAGATGGTGTTTCACTCTTGTCGCCCAGGCTGGAGTGCAATGGCGCCATCTTGGCTCACTGCAACCTCCACCTCCCAGGTTCAAGCAATTCTCCTGTCTCAGCCTCCCGAGTAGCTGGGATTACAGGTGTGGGCTACCAAGCCCAGCTAATTTTTTTCTTTTTTTTTTTTTTTTTTTGTATTTTTAGTAGAGACGAGTTTCACCATGTTGGTCAGGCTGGTCTTGAACTCCTGACCTCAGGTGATCTACCCACCTCAGCCTCCCAAAGTGCTGGGATTACAGGTGTGAGCCACCACACCGAGCCTCCTTATTTTTTTCTAAATCAAATCTAGCACTGAACTATCCTGCAGTCACCAAGATCAGTGAGGGGTCTCTCTTTAGTCATTTTTTGTCATCTTGTCTCCTCTCCCTTGGATATTGATCTACTCACTCACTCATTTAACAAGTATTGATGGTGCCAGGCACTGCAGATAAACAAAATAAAGTCTCTTACCTCTTAGAATGTAGTCTTGTGGAGGAGAAACAAACAAGTAAGCCAGGCATGGTGGTGCATACCTGCTGTCCCAGCTACTCAGGAGGCTGAGGCAGGAAGATCACTTGAGCCCAGGAGTTTGAGGCTGCAGTGAGCTATGATCACATCACTGCACTCCAGCCTGAGTGACAGAATGAGACCCTATTGCTAAAAAATTAAAATAAACTAAATTTTAAAATTTAAAGAAACAAGTAAATATATAGCATATCAAGTGGTGATAAGAACCAGGGAGCAGGCCGGGCGCGGTGGCTCATGCCTGTAATCCCAGCACTTTGGGAGGCCAAGGTGGGTGGATCACCTGAGGTCAGGAGTTCGAGACCCACCTGGCCAACATGGTGAAACCCCATCTCTACTAAAAATACAAAAATTAGCCGGGAATGGTGGCAGGTGCCTGTAATCCCAGCTACTCGGGAGGCTGAGGTGGGAGAATCACTTAAACCCAGGAGGTGGAGTTGCAGTGAGCCGAGATCATGCAACTGCACTCAAGTCTGGGCAACAGAGCGAGACTCCATCTCAAAAAAATAAATAAATAAATAACACCCTGGTTAGTAAGTGAAATGTTCTACTCACTCAAGACGGGTTCTACTCACTCAAGACGGGCACCAAAAAGAACGCCTTCACCTGTGCCTTCCCTGTTCTGGTTCCCCACTCCTGTTGTCACATTCACTGCCTGGTCCCCAGGCAGGCCCTCCACCCTCCTCACCTCCACGGAGACACGCTGTGCCCTCATCTAATTCCTGATGTGACTAATGACCCTGCCCCCTCTGCTGAGGAGTGCCCCCTTTCTGCATAGCTCTGGGTCAGAATCTTTCTGTGTGTGCGCTTGAAAGAGAGAGGCCAGCTCACTCACAATGGGCTGTTTGCACTCACTTCCTCTGGGCTAAGGGATGGTGTGAGGCTGTTTGCAGGTATTTGCTCATCCCTACCCACCTCACAGCTACCTCTGCTTTGTGGCTGTGCAGCTGGTAGGTCTCAAGAGACACTGGGGAGGCTGCCAAATAGAGAACCCCAGAAGGAACAAGGAGGCAGAGGCCTGCTTTGCTCTCAGGGCACCATACTTAAGAAAAGGGTTCTAGGCTGAGTGCAGTGGCTCACACCTGTAATCCCAGCACTTTGGGAGGCCGAGGAGGGCAGATCACCTGAGATTGGGAGTTCGAGGCCAGCCTGGCCAAGATGGTGAAACCCCATCTCTACTAAAAATACAAAAGTTAGCCGGGCTTGGTGGCAGGGGCCTGTAATCCCAGCTATATGGGAGGCTGAGGCAGGAGAATCACCTGAACCCAGGAGGCAGAGGTTGCGGTGAGCCGAGATCGCGCCATTGCACTCCACCCTGGGCAACAATAGCGAAACTCCATCTCAAAAAAAAAGGGTTCTCAGGCCAGGCGCGGTGGCTCATGTCTGTAATCTCAGCACTTTGGGAGGCTGAAACAGGCGGATCACCTGAGGTCAGGACTTCAAGACCAGCCTGGCCAACATGGTGAAACCCTGTCTCTACCTAAAGTACAAAAATTAGCCGGACATGGTGGTACGTGCCTGTCCCATCTCCTTGGGAGGCTGAGGCAGGAGAATCGCTGGAATCTGGGAGGTGGAGGTTGCAGTGAGCTGAGATTGCATCGCTGCACTCCAGCCTGGGCAAAAAAGTGAGACTCCATCTCAAAAAAAAAAATGAAAAAGAAAAGGAAAAGGGTTCTCTTACCCATTAGCAGTACCAACCCACATCTTCCATTAGAGTTTGGCCTAAGCAGGGGAACAGAAACTTCCCCGAGTCTGCTCACACACGCTGCTTGCAAATACATACTCCTCACTCTTCTCAAGGGTCTCAGGTAGAGTGGAGACAGGGAGCAGAAACATGTTTCTGTACTTTTCTAAATCTTTCTTTCCTAACCCCAGTCTCTCACAACTTTAACTTCAAAAGGAGGCATTTGCTGCCTGTGTTTTCTGTTTCAAACTTGTCTGGACTGGAGAGGCCTCCAGGATATATGCAAATACATGAGGAAGGGTGGGCGGGGGTTGCCACCATTAAGGCTTCCTGTGTCTTCGTACCATGGTTGTCCCAGCCCTCAAACCAAAAACAAAGCCTAATTGGGATTGTCTTTCATACAGGACAATTTTGGTATTTGTTCTTTTTTTTTTCTTTCTTTTTCAAGACAGAGTCTTGCTCTGTTGCCCAGGCTGGAGTGCAATGGCGTGATCTCAGCTCACTGCAACCTCTGCCTCCCAGGTTCAAGCAGTTCTCCTGCCTCAGCCTCCCAAGTAGCTGGGACTACAGGCACGCACCACCACGCCCGGCTAATTTTTGTATTTTTGGTAGAGACAGGGTTTCACCATGTTGGCCAGGCTAGTCGCCAACTCTTGACCTTGTGATCCACCTGCCTCGGCTTCCCACAGTGCTGGGATTACAGGCGTGAGCTACCACGCCCGGCCCAATTTTGGCATTTGGAAGCACAGAAATGCCAGGCGTGGTGGCTCATGCCTGTAATCCCAGCACTTTGGGAGGCCCAGGCAGGCGGATCACGAGGTCAGGAGATGGACACCATCCTGGATAACATGGTGAAACCCCGTCTCTACTAAAAAGGCAAAAATTAGCCAGGCGTGGTGGCTCATGCCGGTAATCCCAGCTACTCAGGAGGCTGAGGCAGGAGAATCACTTGAACCCAGTAAGCAGAAGGCTGCAGTGAGCTGAGATCATGCCATTGCACTCCAGCTCGGGCAACAAGAGCGAAACTCAGTCTCAAAAAAAAAAAAAAAAAAGGAAGCACAGAAATACAAAAGCTACTAGGGTTTTTTTTGTTTTTTGAAGCAGGGTCTTGCTATGTTGCCCAGGCTGGTCTTGAACTCAGGCTCAAAGTGATCCTCCCACCTCGACCTCCCAAATTGCTGGGATTACAGGCATGGACCACCATGCCCGGCCTCAAAAGCTACTTACTGTTAACACTTTGGTAGGGCAAAGGAGACCCAACACAGGGCACAGGTTACCCTTCCTATGAGAATAGAGAGAACAGTCTTTTTTCTTTGGCTAACGAGCGCACAGCAGGAAAAAACACTAGCTGCTGATTTTTTCCTCCATGGCCCACCCTATTGTTACTGGAAAGGGGTCCCAATCCAGACCCAAGAAGAGGGTTCTTGGATCTCGCACAAGAAAAAATTTGGGGTGAGTCCATAAAGTGAAAGTAAGTTTATTAAGAAAGTAAAGGAATAAAGAATGGCTACTCCATAGGCAGAACAGCCTCCGAGGGCTGCTGGTTGGCTATTTTTTTAATGATTATTTCTTGATTATGTGCTAAACAAGGTGTGGATTATTCATGAGTTTTCTGGGAAAGGGGTGGCCAATCCCCAGTACTGAGGGTTCCTCTCCTTTTTAAACCAAATAGGGTCTGATGTTGCCATGGCATTTGTAAACTGTCATGGCACTTGTAGGAGAGTCTTTTAGCATGGTTATGAATTATAATTAGTGTATAATAAACAGTGAGGATGACCAGACATTGCCACCTTGGTTTTGGTGGGATTTGGCTGGCTTCTTTATCACACGCTGTTTGTGTTTTTTGTTGTTGTTGGTTGTTGTTGTTTTTTTGTTTATTTGTTTGTTTTCTTTTTTGAGACGGAGCCTCACTCTGTTGCCAGCCTGGAGTGCAGTGGCATGATCTCAGCTCACTGTGACCTCCGCCTCCCAGGTTCAAGCGATTCTCTTGCCTCAGCCTCTTGAGTAGCTGGGACTACAGGCACGCGCCACCACACCCAGCTAATTTTTTTGTATTTTTAGTATAGACGGGGTTTCACCGTGTTAGCCAGGATGATCTCAATCTCCTGACCTCATGATCTGCCCATCTCAGCCTCCCAAAGTGCTGGGATTACAGGTGTGAACCGCCGCGCCCAGCTACATGCTGTTTTATCAGCAAGGTCTTTGTGACCTCTATCTTGTGCCGACCTCCTATCTCATCCTGTGACTAAGAATGCCTTAACCTCCTAAAAATGTAGCCCAGTAGGTCTCAGCCTTATTTTACCCCTCCCCTATTCAAGATGGAGTGGCTGTGGTTCTGACACCTCTGACACCATCACACACTTATGTCCCAAATTCACAGCAGCAAGAAGCACCTAAGAGACCTTTTCAGATGGCCCAGTCAACTCCTGTGGTCAGGCACTGTGCTAAATGCCAGAGATGCAATAAATAAAACATAGCCCCTGCCCTCAGGTTCTCAAAGTCTACTTGGGGAGACAAACATTTCAACAAATAACCCCAGCGGCTTGAGAGATGCTTTCACAAAGATTCATGCATAGTGCAGTGGGGGCACAGAAGAGGAAACCCAGGTCTCAGAAGGGAAAGGCTCGCAGAGCTGGTGGCACTTGGGGACATTTTTTTTTAAATAATAATTTTGGTTTATTTTTGTTGTTGTTTCAGAGACAGAGTCTTGCTCTGTCACCCAGGCTGGAGTGCAGTGGTGCAATCATAGCTCACTACAGCCTCAAACTCCTGGATTTGAACAAACCTCTTGCCTTAGCCTCCCCAGTGGCTGAGACTATAGGTGTTTGCCACCATGCCTGGCTAAATTTAAAAAAAAAATTTTTTTAGGCCAAGCACGGTGGCTCACGCCTGTAATCCCAGCACTTTGGGAGGCCAAGGCGGGTGGATCACAAGGTCAGGAGTTCAAGACCAGCCTGGTCAACATGGTGAAACCCCATCTCTACTAAAAATACAAAAAATAAATAAATAAAGTTAGCTGGGCGTGGTGGTGTGCACCTGTAATCCCAGCTACTCAGGAGGCTGAGGCAGGAGAATCGCTTGAACCCAGGAGGCAGAAGTTGCAGTGATCCGAGGTTGTGCCACTGCACTCCAGCCTGGGGGACAGAGCAAGACTCCATCTCAAAAAAAAAGAAAAAAAAATTTTTTTTAGGGCAAGGGTCTTACCATGTTGTCTAGGTGCAATAGTTTTTGTCTATAAAAATGACACTCGGCTGGGTGCAGTGGCTCACACCTGTAATCCCAGCACTTTGGGAGGCGGAGGTGGGCGAATCACCTGAGGTCAGGAGTTTGAGACCAGGCTGGCCAACATGGAGAAACCCTGTCTCTACTAAAAAGACAAAATTAGCTGGGCATGGTGGCACATGCCTGTAATCTTGGCTACACGGGAGACTGAGGAAAGAGAATCACTTTAACCCAGGAGGTGGAGGCTGCGGTGAGCCGAAATTATGCCACTGCATTCCAGCTTGGGCAGCAAGAGGGAAACTCCGTCTCAAAAAAAAAAAAAAAAAACTTTGTAAAAATTCAAGCAGTAAGAGTCCAAAGAAGAAAGTAACAAAACACCTCAGCCACATAACTGAGAAACAGCCAGTATAAAGTTTTAAAGTGTGACTTTACTGGAATTTTACATGAGAAAAAGAAGCTGCTGTTAAAATGAAGGAACTCAGGCCCAGCACAGTGGCTCACACCTGTAATCTCAACACTTTGGAAGGCCAAGGCGAGCAGATCACTTTAATTTAGGAGTTCGAGACCAGCCTGGCCAAGATAGCGAAACCCCGTCTCTACTAAAATACACAAAAAATATAGCCGGGTATGGTGGCACACACCTGCAATCCCAGCTACTTGGTAGGCTCAGGCATGAGAATTGCTTTAACCCTAGAGGCAGAGGTTGCACTGAACCTAGATCATGCCACTGCATTCCAGCCTGTGTGACAGAGTGAGACTCTGTCTCAAAAAAAAAAAAAAAATTAACGGGCCAGGTGGGGTGGCTCACGCCTATAATCCCAGCACTTTGGAAGACCGAGGCGGGTGGAACACCTGTGGCCAGGAGTTTGAGACCAGCCTGACTAACATGGAGAAACCCCGTCTCTACTAAAAATACAAAAATTAGTCAGGTGTGGTGGCACATGCCTGTAATCCCAGCTACCTGGGAGGCTGAGGCAGGAGAATCACTTGAACCTGGTAGGCAGAGATTGTGGTGAGCTGAGACAATGCCATTGCACTCCAGCCTGGGCAACAAGAGTGAAACCCCATCTCAAAAAAAAAAAAAAAAATTAACTAAATTAAATTAAGGAACTCAGTGGGGCGTGGTGGCTCACACCTGTAACCCCAGCACTTTGGGAGGCTGAAGCGTTTGAACCAGGGCAACTCCATCTTGAATAGGAGCTGGGTAAAATGAGGCTGAGAACTATTGGGCTGCATTCCGAGTCAGTTAAGACACTAAGTCACAGGATGAGATAGGAGGTCAGCAACAGACACACGTCATAAAGATCTTGCTGATAAAAGAGGCTGCAGTAAAGAAGCCGGCCAAAACCCACCAAAACAAGATGGTGACAAGAGTGACCTCTGGTTGTCTTCACTGCTATACTCCCACCAGTGCCATGACAGTTTACCAATGTCATGGCAATGTCAGGAAGTCACCCTGTATGGTCTAAAAGGGGAGGCATGAATAATCCACCCCTTGTTTAGCATATAATCAAGAAATGACTATAAAAATGGGCAACCAGTAGCCCTCAGGGCTGCTCTGTCTATTGAGTAGCCGTTCTTTATTCCTTTACTTTCACTTTACTCTATGGACTCTCCCTGAATACTTTTTTTCTTTCCTTTTTTTTTTTTCTTGAGACAGAGTTTTGCTCTTGTTACCCAGGCTGGAGTGCAGTGGTGCAATCTAGGCTCACCGCAGTCTCCATCTCCTGGGTTCAAGTGATTCTCCTGCCTCAGCCTCCCAAGTAGCGGGAATTACAGGCACACGCCATTATACCCAGCTTTGTATTTTTGGTAGGATGGGGTTTCACCATGTTGGCCATGGTGGTCTGGAACTCCTGACCTCAAATGATCCGCCTGCCTCAGCCTCCCAAAGGGCTGGGATTATAGGCATGAGCCACTGCGCCAGGCCTGTCCTGAATACTTTGTTGTGCGAGATCCAAGAACCCTCTCTTGGGGTCTGGATCAGGACTCCTTTCCAATAACAAAGTGGGTAGATTGCTTGAGCCCAGGAAAGAAAGAAAGAAAGAAAGAAAGAAAGAAAGAAAGAAAGAAAGAAAGAAAGAAAGAAAGAAAGAAAGAAAGAAAGAAAGAAAGAAAGGGAGGAAGGGAGGAAGGGAGGAAGGGAGGAAGGGAGGGAAGGGAGGGAAGGGAGGGAAGGGAGGGAAGGGAGGGAAGGGAGGGAAGGGAGGGAAGGGAGGGAAGGAAGGGAAGAAAGGAAAGAAAGGAAAGAAAAGAAAGGAAGGAAGGAAGGAGGGAAGGAAGGAAGGGGGAAGGAAGGGAGAAAGGGAGAAAGGGAGAGAGAAAGAGAAAGAGAAGAGAAAGAGAAGAGAAGAGAAGGAAAGGGAAGGGAAGGGAAGGAAAGGAAAGGAAAGGAAAGGAAAGGAAAGGAAAGGAAAGGAAAGGAAAGGAAAGGAAAGGAAAGGAAAGAAAAGAAAAGGAAAGAAAGGAATAAAACAGAAGGAACTCATGTAAAGGCCCAGAATACAAAAGTGACAATGAACTGGGTCTGCTTGGAATGCAGTGTGCAGCTGCAAGACGGCAGTATGCCAGACTGGCCACTTTGCAGTAAGGACTGTCTGTTTTACGTATAAATCCAATGCCTAGTGCAATGCTGTGGGAGATGTCCCATCAATATGTATTTAAAGCATAAAGTAACACCTGAAAGGCAGGCAAGTAAACATCAAGAAAAAAAAAGAGAAAGGCCAAAGGGATCCATTAAGAATAAAGAAATGAGCTAGTGTCATAATAGTAGCCCCATTGAATGAGCTCTTAAATACGCCTAGTCCTACACCAAGCATTTTTCGTTGTTGGCCCAATTAATTCTCACAACAGCATGACATAAGTAGTAGTATTATTGTCATTTTACATCCAAGGAAACACCCAAAAAGATGAAATGAACTGCTAAGATCAGCCAGGAAGTAATTTAGAACTTGAACTCAGGTTGATGCTTTTAACCTGTGCTTTCTGCCTTCACAAAGAGAACTTCCGCAAAGTTTCTGGTGTTAGCAACATCATGAAAATAACATGTAGTTCCCCTATCCCCACCAAGGGACTTTGTGGACTTAGATACATAAATTATTTCTATTTAAAACCAATCTTAAGCCAAGTACTGTGGCTCATGCCTGTAATCCCAGCACTTTGGGAGGCCTAGGCAGCTGGATCACTTGAGCTCAGGAGTTGAAGACTAGCCTAGCCAACAAGGCGAAACCCTGTCTCTACAAAAAATACAAAAATTAGCCAGGCACGGTGGCATGGCCTGTAATCCCAGCTACTTAGGAGACTGAAGAAGGAGAATCGCTGGAATCCAGAAAGTGGAGTTTGCAGGGAGTCTAGATCATGCCACTGCATTCCAGCCTGGGCGACACAACGAGACTCTGTCTCAAACAAATAAATAAATAAAACCAGTTTAGGGCTGGGGCTCACACCTGTAATCCCAGCACTTTGGGAGGCTGAAGCAGGCGGGTCACCTGAGGTTGGGAGTTTGAGACCAGTCTGGCAAACATGGTGAAACTCCATCTCTACTAAAAATACAAAATTAGCTGAGTGTGGTGGCACTTGACTGTAATCCCAGCTACTCAGGAGGCTGAGGCAGGAGAATCACTTGAATCTGGGAGGCGGAGGTTGCAGTGAACTGAGATCGCACCTTTGCACTCCAGCCTGATTGACAGAGCAAGACTCCGTCGCAAAAAAAAAAAAAAAAACACACACACACACACACACACAAAAATAACAGTCTAGGCCAGGCATGGTGGCTCACGCCTATAATCCCAGCAAGCTGGGAGGCCAAGGCAGGTGGATCACAAGGTCAGGAGTTTGAGACCAGCATGGCCAACATGGCAAAACCCCGTCTCTACTAAAAATAAAAAATTTAGCCAGGCGTGGTAGTAAGTGCTTGTAATCCCAGCTACTCGGGAGGTTGAGGCAGGAGAATCACTCGAACCTGGGAGATGGAGGTTGCAGTGAGCCAAGATCGTGCCATTGCACTCTGGCCTGGGCGACAAGAGCAAGACTCTGTCTCAAAAAGTAAATAAATAGGCCAGACGCAGTAGCTCACACCTGTAATCCCAACACTTTGGGAGGCCAAGGCAGGTGTATCACAAGGTCAGGAGTTGGAGACCAGCCTAGTCAATATGGTAAAACCCCATCTCTACCAAAAAAAAATACAAAAATTAGCCGAATATGTTGGTGCATGCCCGTAGTCCCAGCTACTCGGGAGGCTGAGACGAAGAATCACTTGAACCTGGGAGGCAGAGGTTACAGTGAGCCTAGATCAAGCCACTGCACTCTAGCTTGGGCGAGAGAGCGAGACACCTTCTCAAAAAAAAGAAAAAATATATATATATAATATATATTATATATATATATTATATATATATATAACTCCCCTCAAAAATATATATATCATATATGATATATATATATATATATTTTTTTTTTTTTTTTGAGCGGAGTTTTGTTCTTGTTGCCCAGGCTGGAGTGCAATGGCATGACCTCAGCTCACCGCAACCTCCGCCTCCCAGGTTCAAGCAATTCTCCTACTTCAGCCTCCTGAGTAGCTGGGATTACAGTCATGTGCCACCACGGCCAACTAATTTTTTGTATTTTTAGTAGAGACGGGGTTTCTCCATGTTGGTCAGGCTGGTCTCAAACTCCTGACCTCAGGTGATTCACCCGCCTCAGCCTCCCAACTTGCAGGGATTACAGGTGTGAGCCACAGTGCCTGGCCAAAAACCAGTCTTAACACGTTAGAATCCTGTCAGAGGCATGTGAACCAGAGCAACTCCATCTTGAATAGGGGCTGGGTAAAATGAGGCTGAGACATACTGGGCTGCATTCCCACACAGCTAAGGCATTCTAAGTCACAGAATGAGATAGGAGGTTGGCACAAGATATAGGACATAAAGACTTTGCTGATAAAACAGGTTGCAGTAAAGAAGCCAGCTGAAACCCACCAAAACCAACATGGCCATGAGAGTGACCTCTGGTCATCCTCACTGCCACACTCCCACCAGCACCATGACAGTTTACAAATGCCATGGCTACAACAGGAAGTTACCCTATATGGTCTAAAAAGGGGAGGCATGAATAATCCAGCCCTTGTTTAGCATATCATCAAGAAATAACCATAAAAATGAGCAACCCGTAGCCCTTGAGGCTGCTCTGTCTATGGAGTAGACATTCTTTTATTCCTTTACTTTCCTAATAAAGTTGCTTTCACTTTACTCTATGGACTCACCCTGAATACTTCCTTGGGCAAGATCCAAGAACCCTCTCTTGGGGTCTGCATCAGGACCCCTTTCCTGTAACACCTTTCTGGCAACCACTGAAGGGACTATAATGCAGAAACCCGCAACCCAAAGGCTAACTTTGGGTAAGCGTTGGGGTCTGGTAACAATCATACGTAACATCCGACCCCAGAAAATCATGAAAAGTGGTTAAAACACTAGAGCAGGCTGGGTGCAGTGGCTCACACCTGTAATCCCAGAATTTTGGGAGGCAGATCACTTGAGCCCAGGAGTTCGGACCAGCCTGGCTAACATGTTGAAACCTCATTTCTACTAAAAATACAAAAATTAACCATGTATGGTGGCATGTGCCTGTAGTCCCAGCTACTTGGGAGGCTGAGGCAGGAGAATGGCTTGAGCCTGGGAGGTGGAGGTTGTAGTGAGCAAGAGCATGCCCCTGCACTCCGGCCTGGGCAACAGGAGTGAAACCCTGTCTCAGAAAAAAACAACAACATCAACACCACTAGAGCAATCGGATTTAAAACATACACTGCTTGGCCGGGAGCGGTGGTTCATGCCTGTAATCCCAGCACTTTGGGAGGCCGAGTCAGGCAGATCACCCGAGGCCAGGAGTTCAAGACCAGCCTGACCAGCATGGAGAAACCCCATCTCTACTAAAAATACAAAATTAGCTGGGTGTAGTGGTGCATGCCTGTAATCCCAGCTACTCTAGAGGCTGAGACAGGAGAATCGCTTGAACCAGGGAGGCAGAGGTTGCAGTGAGTCAAGATCAAGCCATTGCACTCCAGCCTGGGCAACAAGAGCAAAACTCCACCTCAAAAAAGAAAAAAAAAAAAAAAACAACACCCCATTTCCCAGTGTTTTGTTTTTTCCCCACTATTATGATGAATCATTTCAGCTACCTACTTTTTGTTTTAGTTTGTCAGTTTTATTGGATTTTGCCCCATGGGGAAGGAAAGGAGAGCAGGATGAGGGGCACAGCCGGGGCCTGGAAACCTGGCACTCACCTGCAGCCTGGGGCAGGTAACGCGTGCAGCTGCCTCTGAGATGGTGATTCCCCTCAGATGTGGGGGCAGGAGAGAAGCGGACAATCAGAGGGAAGATTGGTCTAACTGCAGCAGATTGGGTAGATAAGATAAGTGAGGCCCTGAAATGATCACATGCAATGGAAAAGTTCTTTCAAAAGAAAAAGAATTTTTTTTTTTTTTTTTTTTTTTTTTTTGAGTAGCATTCATGGTTCTGAGGTTTGGTTCCATGTGCCCTTTCCTTGTACTGCCTTCCAAGGTCCTGATTCACACACAGTCCCTTATTGGTTCCAGTGGCCCAGGACCCCAGTCCCTGCCACCAGCATGATGGATCTTGTGAGTAGTCCTAGTTCCTACTCAGACCTGATCCAAAGGAGAAGTGGGCAGAGACCCAGGTTCCAGCTCCAGCACCAGTTGCCTCTGAGTTATTTCTGCTTCCTACCAGGTGAAGCTCCTGGGAGGGAAGGGGTCCAGGACCTGGATGATGAAACTCTGTGGAAAGCCAGCCACGGCCAGTCTGCAGCCCCTGGGGACTCTGTGAGAGTCTGGACGCAGACAAGCCAGGGGCTGTCACCTCAGGAAAGCTGAGGACCTCAATGTCCACTGGGAAGAGATGGGAGGGAGGTATGGTTCTAGGAGGGTACTGCTGGTCTGCCCTTCCATTCATCTGGGAATTCATTTCACCGTGGAAAGTGCAATCAGAGAAGTTCTTCTTCACATCCTCACAACAGTCTTAGTGGCCCCTTCTCTTTGGACTCTCCCAAGATGCAGAGAGTGTTTTCTGGAGATTAGTAGGCTCAAGAAGGGAGGGGAGTTAGCAACAAATTTTGAATGATCTTCAAAGTTTGGAACACTTTGGGTAGCTCTTAGGGATGAACTTGTTCAGCTTCTGAGACAGATGTGTGACAAGTAAGACTGTGACTGATCTTCAGAAGAGCCCTGAGAACAGGAGATCACCAGCAGCCAGGAGCTGTGAAAGGTCACCTTTGGGGAGCAGGGGTCCTGCTAACCCAGCATAACCTGTATTCTTAAGGTAGTGCCCAGAGCAGAGGTTCCCAAAACATGAAACAGACCAGCTCCATCAAAATCACCTGAAAGCTCCATGAAATTCACCTGCAAAGCATTGACATCCAAAGCCTGCCCCCTCTGCACCCTCCACCCACTGAATCAGAAGAGGATCCCGGAGATCTGCATTTGACTCTAAAAGGCAACCTCCAGTGCTCCTTAACTTGCTTAGAAAACATTGTAAAACTGAAGACTTGTAAAACTCTAAGTGTCTCAGAAACCCAGGGTGAAGAATCACAAGTTCTCTACTACCCTGCCCCATTTTTAATCACACTCATCACAGACCACAGAGCACCTGGCAAACCCAGGGAACGGTGGGTTGAAGATATGTTTTCTTCTAGCAGATTAAGAGCTGAGCAGCGTTTCCTGTGCCCTGTGCTTCATTAGCACATTGGTGGTGTCGTTTCCGGTGACTGACTCTGTGTTTCCATTCTGGCAAAGTGGTTTGCTCTTTTCACTCTGCTTTGGGTGTTGCAGGAAGATGAGCTTCTCACGGAGCCTCTCCTGAGCCTCTTGGCAGTTTCGCCCTCTGTGCCCCTCACGTTTCCACCAGAAGGCAGAGGCCATAGATTCTCCCTGAGCCACCTCACTTGGAAGCACCACGTCCAGATGAGATTGCACCTCCTGCAGCGGGCATTAGCCACGTCCAGGTAGAACCAAACCTGTTGCTTTTGTATGTTGGGTCAACTTGGCCTGACATTTCAGAGGTAGACACAAGATAGGCAGTTTGTTGCGGGGGTGGGGAGAAGTGGCAGACATGCTGGCTAACTGATTATGATTAAGAGAAACTTAGAAGCTGAAACCAGAGAGCATCTCAAAGGTTCCTGATACAATGGATGGTGTCACTCCAACCCTTTCGACAATCAGAGGGAGGACCTTGGAGTCCAGCACTCTGCATGTGACTCCCCGCAGCCTGGACAGGTGAGTGACTCAGGGTGGTGAGCTCCACCCTGCCCTGATTTAGGCAGAAGGTCCTAGTCCACACTTAGGAGCTTCTTACACAGCAGTGCTCTCTCCTCTCAACACCCAGGCTCAGGTCTACTAAGACTACCAAACTCTAGGCTTGGAGGCATTTGCTCAGGGGTGCTAGGGGGAAAGGAAGGTATTGAGGAAAGAAAGAAGATATTTGGTAGAGGAAAAACTGTAGTAACACTGGTCCTTAAAGCTAGTTGCTTAGACTGGTTGGATTTCTCACCTCTCAGAGGCCCTGAACCCTATTGTCAGTCTTTCCTAGGTGTCACCATGACAGAAACAAAAGGCTGAGTTTTCCAAGGATGTGTTTTGAGATCCAAAAACTTGTCATGAATAAAAAATGGAGTGATAAATATAATACAGATAAGTCTTTAGGATGTAAAATCTTACAGGACTAATCGTGGGTATAAATTACTGCTACTACTTTCAATCTCATACAAACAAAATTAAAAATCCACCCACAGTTGAAACTTTAAAAACATTGGTAGCTGACCAGGTGCGGTGGCTCACTCCTGTAACCCCAGCGCATTGGGAGGCCGGGGGCGGCTGGGGCGGATCACCTGAGGTCAGGAGTTCAAGACCAGCCTGGCCAACATGGTGAAACCTTGTCCCTACTAAAAATACAAAAATTAGCCAGGGGTGGTAGCGCGCTCCTATAGTCCCAGCTACTCGGGAGGCTGATGCAGGAGAATTGCTTGAACCTGGGAAAGAGGTTGCAATGAGCCGACATCATGCCATTGCACTCCAGCCTGGGCAACAAAAGCAAAACTCTGTCTCGAAAAATAAAATAAAATTGCAGTTGTCTGGGAAAATAAATGTTATTACCATGGCAAACACATGTCACTTGCAGATAGACATGAGTATTGATGAGCAATGAATTCACAAAAATCAGAAGCCTGAAGCATCCCTCCAAAACTATTTCTTCATTTATTTTTATTTATTTCTAATTGGCAAATCAAAATTGTATATATTTATCATGATAGCCTGTTGTTTTGAAATATGTATACATTGTACAATAGCTACATTAAACTAATTAAGATACACATTACTTCACAATTTTCTTTTGTGGTGAGAATACTTAAAATTTCTCAGCAATTTTCAAGAATATGACACATTTTTATTAACTATAGTCATCAACACTTTTTTTGTTTTGTTTTGTTTTTTGATTTTTTTTTTTTTTTTTTAGACGGAGTCTTGCTCTGTCGCCCAGGCTGGAGTGCAGTGGTGTGATCTCTGCTCACTGCAACCTCTGCCACCCAGGTTCAAGCTATTTTCCTGCCTCAGACTCCCCAGTAGCTGGGATTACAGGCATGCACCACCACCCCCAGCTAACTTTTTTGTATTTTTGGTAGAGACAGGGTTTCTCCATGTTGGTCAGGCTGGTCTCGAACTCCCTACCTCAGGTAATCCACCCATCTTGGCCTCCCAAAGTGCTGGGATTACAGGCATGAGCCACCGCGTCTGGTCCATCAATACATTTTTATTGACTATAGGCATCATGTTATACAACAGATCCCTTTAATTTATTCTTTCTCTCTAACTGATACTTTGTATCCTTTGACCAACCTCTCTGCAACCCCTCCCTGATAACCACCATTCTACTCTCCCCGCCCTTTTTTTTTTTTTTTTAGACGGAGTCTCGCTCTGTCGCCCAGGCTGGAGTGCAGTGGCCGGATCTCAGCTCACTGCAAGCTCCGCCTCCTGGGTTTACGCCATTCTCCTGCCTCAGCCTCCCGAGTAGCTGGGACTACAGGCGCCCGCCACCTCGCCCGGCTAGTTTTTTTTTTTTTTTTTTTTTTTTGTATTTTTAGTAGAGACGGGGTTTCACCGTATTAGCCAGGATAGTCTCAATCTCCTGACCTCATGATCTGCCCGTCTCGGCCTCCCAAAGTGCTGGGATTACAGGCTTGAGCCACCGCGCCCGGCCTCCACCTTTTTTTTTTTTTGAGACAAAGTTTCACTCTTGTTGCCCAGGCTAGAGTGCAATGGCACCGTCTTGGCTCACTGCAACCTCCACCTCCCAGGTTCAAGCGATTCTCCTGCCTCAGCCTCCCCAGTAGCTGGGCTTACAGGCATGAGTCACCACACCTGGCTAATTTTGTATTTTCAGTAGAGTCGGGGTTTCTCCATGTTGGTCAGGCAGGTCTCGAACTCCGACCTCAGGTGATCTGCCTGCCTTGGCCTCCCAAAGTGCTGGGATTACAGGTGT